>NC_133617.1:15602501-15915001 GCF_048593235.1 Sminthopsis crassicaudata
GAAACGTGTACAATTAGCCCGTGAAGGAAATCCAAAATGCAGGCGGACAAAAATAGAGGGATTGGGAATTCCATGTAGTGGTTCATAGTCGTCTCCCAGAGTTCTTTCTCTGGGAGTAGCTGGTTCCATTCATTCCTGCTCTATTGGAACTGATTTGGTTCATCTCATTGTTGAAAATGGCAGGAGAGCAATTTTTACTGATCAATATAATCAATATAAACGGACCAATTCTGGAAAATGTGAAAACTCTGATCAACAAAGTAACTAGCCACGTTTCTAAAGAAGAATAATGTCTGTCTCGTGACAGAGAGATGTTGTACTAATATGCAGAACGAGAAACATTTTTTGGCCATGATGACCAGGAAAACTTTTCCTTGACTATACATCTGTAATATAAGAGTTATGTATCGCTTTCTTTTCAGTGGGTAGGGGGAGGAGGGAGATGAAGAAAAATGTTTGATAATTTAAAAAAAGAAAAAGTATTTTAAGAGAGAAAAGGAAATGGAATAAACAGTTTCCCATTTTTATACCTTTTGATTTTTCCAAATACATGCAAACCTAGTTTTCAGCGTTCACCTTTGCCAAACCCTGCGCTCCAAATTTTTCTCCCACCCCTTCTCACGGACAGCAAGCAATTCAATATAGGTTAAACATGTGGAATTCTTCTAACCATATTTTCCATATTTGTCATGCTGCACAAGAAAAATCAGATCAAAAGGTGAAAGAAAAAATGAGAAAAAAGCAACCAAACAAAAACAAAGAAGATGAAACTCCTCCGCTTTGATTCCCATTCAGTCCCCATAGTCCTCTCTGTGGGTGCAGATGGCTCTCTCCATCCCAAGTCTATTGCATTTGCCTTGAATCCCCTCATTGTCGAAAAGAGCCGTGTCCATCAGAGTTGATCATCCCATAACCTTGTTGTTGCCGGGTACAAGGTTCTCTGGGTTCTGCTCACCTCACTCAGCATCAGTTCAAGCTTTCCAGGAGGCTTTTCTGAAATCAGCCTGCTGCTCATTTCTTACAATCCTGGAATAAACATTTATTAAGTACCTCTATGTGCCAGGCACTGGGGAAGGCCCATTCTCCCATCTGTCCCTCACGAGATACTCTTGTGTTCTCCATTCTACGAGCAAGGAAACAAAAGCAGCCAGAGGTGGAGTGTTGTCTGGGACACGCAGCTAGGAAGTGTTTAGGGCTGGTTTTGAATTCTCCTCTTTCTGACTTCGGACTCAGAGCTCTATCCACTGCACCACCCAGCTGAGGAAGAGGAGAAGGAGGGTCACAAGAGAAGGGGGAGAGGTGTAGGACGGCAACTTGGGGGTATGAGATGGATGTGTAGTAACAGGAAGGAGCCAAGAGATCAGGAGGGATGGAGAGATGAAGTGGATGTGTCGGGGACCAAGGTTCCTGGCGGGGGCAGGAAGCCGGACAGAATGGGATCGGGAGTCCATGTAGAGCAGTTGGCCATGCTGGGAACGAGACCCGCTTTTCCTCAGAGATGCAGAAAAACATGGAGGACTGGGTCAGAGGGATGGGAGAAGGAAAGAAGGGGAGGAATTGATGGATCTCCTTTAGGTTCACAGAGTTAGAAGGACCTCAGAAGCCATTTGTCCAACTTCCCACACCTGAGGAAACCAGGGCCAGGGAGGTGAGGGGACTTGTCTAAGACCCATCAAAGGCAGGATTGGACTCAAGTCCTTTGTCTCCAGGGCCATCTTTCCACGCTGTCACAGCTTCAGTTGTGAGGGGGGGCGAAGGGCCTTTTGTTGGGGACTTTAGGAGGGAAGGGAAGGCCCAGAAGAGATGTGGAATTGAGTAGGTGGGGCGCTGTAGAGGGCTGAGTTTGGGTACCACACTGTGCATTTGCAGGGCTCCCCGGCTGTGAGCCTAAGGGATTTTCTCCCTCCCCACCGAGCATCATTTCAATGAAAGCAGAAGAGGCGGATGGTGGGTCTCCTCCAGGCTTTGAGGGAGTGGCCGAAGAGAGCAAGTCACGCGTGGAGAAGAGGCTTGAGCTGGATCAGGAGAACATCGGGGTTGGGAAGGGGAGGCCGGAGAGTGGGGGAGGGACGAGGGCAGCTCGCGGAGGACCGAGCGGAGCCGGGTCTTTCTGCTGGCAGCTTTGATTGCATCCCCTCTGCTGCTCCAAAAGCGGGGTGCTCCGTGGTCCTCCAGGGCTCGATCTCATTTTCTTCTTGTAATGTATCCCTGCGTCCCCCCCACCCTGAAAGCTTTCTGACCTTCTAACAGACTTTAGAGCCAGGAGAAGAAAAGCGGGTGAACAGCAGCAACTGGCATGCAGCAAAGGCCCACAGGTTTGCCGTGCTCCCCGCCCATAGTCTGCCTCCTGTCCACAGAGGCCCAGCGGGGAAGAGAACGTAGGCCCCTTGTCCGGGGCCAGGCCTGCTCGTTACAGTGACCTTTGCACTTGCATTGATGGCAGGTTGTGTGTGTTGTTCTGTTGTATTTCCTCGTTTGCCTCATTCCCCATAACTCCCAGGCTTTTCTCCGTGTTTGTTACTTCTTAGGCTCATTCTTCCCGTGCAGGAACCCGGGCTGCTCGGCCATCCCCCATCGATGGGTGTCTCCTGGGTCCCCGGTTCTCTGCTGCGACAGAAGCGGTGCTGTGCACGCTGTTTTATAAGCCCCTTTCTCTGCCCCCCCCCGAGTCACTCCCTGGCGGCAGGCTCTCTCTCACCTCTTCCCCACCAGAAAGCATTTTAGCTCCTGTTTGGA
This sequence comes from Sminthopsis crassicaudata, assembly GCF_048593235.1. Lineage (NCBI taxonomy): Eukaryota > Metazoa > Chordata > Mammalia > Dasyuromorphia > Dasyuridae > Sminthopsis > Sminthopsis crassicaudata. Next base: position 15,605,238 of record NC_133617.1, read on the forward strand.
GGCGTTCCGTTCCATGTCTTTACTTCCTCACCCACCTGCTTACCACACTCAGCACTCCCAGGGCCAAGACCTTTTCGCCCAGTGCCAAGCCACCCGCTGACTATTTCTAGTGCTCCGATAGCTCGCCCGCGAACTAGTGCCCTGTGGCCGAAGGAAGGCCTTTGTGTTGCCGCTCTGGGCCTGTAGTTTGGTGGCCGGTGGATTTTTCATAAACTGGAGACCGGGCCAATGTTCTCGGGCCCCATGCCTTCCGCCGTCATCCCACGCTTCCAGAAGCAGGTCACCGAGCATCCCTGTGGGCACCTTCTCGGGGCACTCGGCCTCTCTCGACCAGTCCCCATCATGTCGACAATGCAAATGTATCAGGGAGACCGGACGGCCTCTAAAGTCCTTCCTAGTTCACGATTATGTGCTTTTAAAAGAAAATAGGCCACGGGAACGTCTACATGGGGTGATGGTCAGTCTGAAGCTCTTACCCATGTCACGGGCTCCGTCGGAGGCTTGGCAGAGAAGGGAGAGGGGCCAGGGGTGGGAGAGAGTGCACGCCTTCTAACAAACCTTTGCTGCCTTTCCCCCTGGAAAGGACTTTGCTGAATTGCATCTGGCAAGAGAAGTCTCTTAGCTTTGCAAATGAAAAAGAGCCATAAAAAGTATCCCAATTATTACAATATTTACGGAATCTTCGAGAGAGCTTCAAAGCCCCAGAATTTTCCAAGCGCTTGCCAGGTTACCAGGGACCGGAGCAGCTAGCCAGGAGCCTTCCTGGACAGGGTTTTCTAGAGTGGTACTCGGGGTGAGGAAGTTGTTCTTGGATTCCCACCAGGTAGTTTTAGTGTGGAACAGGGAGAGAGACCTGGATTTGGAGTCAGGCGGCCTTGGTTTCCAAGCTACGCTGCGAGCTGCTCCCTGCGTGACCCATTCCGGGGCTCACTCTGGACTGGACCGTCCCTAAGGCTTCTTCCAGTTCTAAATCCTCCGAACCCACAAGTCCCCTCTCCTCCGAGACCCATCCTGGGAGGCGGCTTCCTCCGTAAGTGGGACCACAGCAAGGCCTTGGAGTTCCTGCACTGCTCTGGCCGTGGCCCCCTCCAGCCCTGGGCCATGGTCCCCAGGATGCCCTTGGGATCTGGTGGTCGCCCGCGACCCAGAGAAGGGCTTTGCAGAACTCTCCGTACATGTCGGTCCCACCCACCGAAAAGCCTGGACTGTGACCTTAACAAAGAAATTCATGCAGGCGGCCTTTGGACCTTCTCAGCAATCCCTCTTGGGCGGCAGGAGAAAACTGCTTGTCCCCATATTACAGATCAGGCTAACTGAGGCTGGGACTAGACTCGTGTGGTCTCTCTGCTGTACAGTGCGATACGGTGAATGTTGTAGTCAGGGTCTGGCGTAGTAAAATGGCTCATGAGTAATCGAGGTGAAAAATACAACCGTGGGCCCCCGGTAAGGGAACCCCACTTATGTCCCCGTGCTTTGGGGTGACTTGAGCTCCGTTCTGCTCTGGTCCAACCAGCCATTTTTACTTGGGGGGGTTAGAGGACAGTGAGAAACCTCTCCTCACAGGACAACTGTTGAGAAGAGAGCCTAGGCCTTGACAGGCTCCTAGAGGAGGGCTTTCGGCCCGGTAAGCCGGCACGAAGGGGCTCCGGGCCCATGTGGTCACCGTGTCCTGTGCTCCAACGTGCCGAGAGTCTCATCAGGGAGGAGGCCATTGCCCCCGATGGACTGTAAGCCCTGTTTGAGGCCGATCAGCCCTGATCCTGTAAGATAGAAGGGGTCTTTCCCCCGGGAGCCTCGGGGCCTCTGACTTAGCCAGAGTCACTCTGCCCAGGAGGGTTCAGCCAGTCGGGGTGGAGGCCGGGCTCCAGAGCCGGTGTCCGGAACTCGCAGCCCCTCCTGCTTTCTCCGGGTAACAATCCCAGGGCTTCTGGGAAGGATATTAAACATCATCTCATCCACAGCCGTACTTTGTCCTTCCCACACAGAGGAGGCTAGGATGGCTGCCCCGCTGCCCTCTGGGCCAGAGCTCTTTCCATCCCACCTTGTGGCCTCCCAGACCCAGATCTCTCCTCCCTCCATGGAATTCTCTGGCTGAAAAGCCAGCTCTCCTCTCCCTGCCTTCCTTCCCTTATATGGCTTTTATTTTTCCTTGGCCTTTTTGGGATTCCTCTTTGCACTCTTTACTCCATCTGTGCCATCTTGGAAACCGAGTCGTTTCCTGCAGAATGTGCTAATTATAAATGCAGAAGCGGAGATGCTCCCACAAGCCCTTCCTCTGCGGCTCCACGGCCAGGCCTCTTGGCAGTCCGGCCTCCCGGTCGCTTTCGCCTCCCCCGTTCTTGTTCCATGAGCTGGGAGAGGTGGGAGACAGCCTTGGGGAGCGGGGGGCAGGGAGGTGTCAGCCCGGGCTGGGACCTGGGGGCGGCCCCATGCTCTCGTGTTCTTCACAGTCAGAGGCCGGGGTTCTCTACAGCAGGGACCTGAATGCTCTGCTCCTCCGGGGAGCTTGCTGCTGGGCGACCCCCTGTCCAACTAGGGCCCCCAGTCCGGCCTGGCCCCCCTGTCCGGCCAGGGCCCCCAGTCCGGCCTGGCCTTCCAATCCGGCCAAGCCCCCCAGTCTAGCCGGGCCCCCCTGTCCGGCCAGGCCCTTCTCTCCTCTGGTTTCTCCATTTCTAAAGAATTTAGGGGAAGAGGCCCCTGTGCTCTGGGCCTTGTTACGCATATGGAACGCTTTGAGCTGGTGCCCAGAGACCATCCCGGGCCCAGCAGTCCCGTTCTCCCGCCCCCTCTAGCAGCCCTGTTCCAGGACCTTCTCTCACACTTACAGTGACCCTGGGAAGGCTGTGGGATCATCTGGTTAGGGATTTTGAGTTAGGTATTCTAATTTATGCAGATAGCCACGATTTTCTTAAATGGAAAAACATGTGCTGGCTTTGTGCTTGCGGACAAGTCCCTTGGCCTGTCCAGGGGAGCAGGAGGGGGTCAGGCGGGGCCACCCTCTGTGGGGCCAAGTGCCCGGAGCCTGTGGCCCCGCAGGCCAGGACGGCCCGGCCCGGGAGCTGTGGTGTTTGCTGGACTCCCTGTGCCCAGTCGGGACTAACGGAGTCCAGATGCCCCCAGAACCGGAAGCGCCTCCCGCTGTGGAAGGCCCTGAAGGAGACAGAAAAGTTAATCACAGCCAGTCCTGGGCCCAGGATTTCTTTGTTCTTTCTCGAGCGTTTGGAGGAGAGATTCCGGGAGGGGTGGCGCAGGAAGCTCACCGTTTGGGCTCGGGCGGCCTCTGCCTTTGTGACCCGGGCGGGGGCTCCGGCTCCTGGGATCACCTGCTCACAGAGGAGCTGGCGGGGGCATCAGGCGGGGTGCCATAGGTGAGGGGCACGGCCGGGACCTCGAGAAAGGCTTCCCAAAGAGCCTCTCGGAGCGTCCTCGCGGGCTGGCAGTGCTCGGCGGGCACAAATGGGCGGCATGCCGAGCTGGGGATTTGTGCAGTAAACCGCTCTCCCCATGACGGGTGATTAAGCGGGTCAAGAAGTGCCACCTCGAGGTTTCTTCTGGGCTTTTCCTTTGTTCCTTCCCTATTCTTCCAGCGCCGGGAGTTTTATGACAGCACTTTGTATCTTCAGCTCTTTGCTCAGGCTCTGAATAATTTATGACCTCCATTCCAAAATGTTAGCAATTTGCTCCAGCAGAAATAATAGAATGTGACGGCCGTGGAGTCCACGGTCTGGGCCCGAGATTGGCTTCTGTGGTTTTCACGTCCCATCAAAGTGGAGCCGGAGCGTCCCCCCCGCTGTCAGTCAGAACCCCCCCTGACACAAGGAGACCCGGGTAATGGCAGAGCCTGGAGCGAGAGTGCATGCTTGTGCCTGGGGGGAGCGCCCCAGGGAGCCCAGCCTCCCCCTCCCATGATGCAGACTCAGGCAGGGTCTTCATTAGACCTCCCACTGCCCCGGGCTCAGTGTGCATTAAGAGAGGCCTGGGGACACAGCCTGGGTAAGGAAGTCACTCTTTCTGTCTAGGCCTGTTACCCCCCCCAGGGTTCCCACAATCCAAAGGCCCCCTTGACTGTGACGGCCTGTGGCTCCTCCCACTCTGGAACCCCCTGCCTGCTTTGATGGGCGCTGCTTTTGTGGCCCTTCCCTAGTTCTTCGGTGACACTGGATGAGAGGAAGAGAGGCTCAGTGATGGAAAGCCGGCTTCAACCCTGGGACATCTGGGTTCCTTTCCTGCCTGAGACCCATCCTGGCCGTGGGACCCTGGATAAGCCACCGGGCCCCAGATGAGGTCCCGGACCTGCCTGGTGGAGAAAGCTTCCTCCCCGGCCAGGGAGCCTCTAGCAGTGAGCTCAGGGGTCCGGCCCCTGCTTGTGCTGCCGGCATTCGTGACATCTCTGGTGAGCCCCGGAGCTCCAGAGCCTCGGCTCGGGAGATAAAAGCCAGGAAGATTCCCATCAACTCGGCTGACCCCGATTCTCAGGAAGCTCCTTCCTTTCTCTTTGGCAAAATGCATTTTTAACTAGACGCTGCTCCCAGCTGCTCTGGCATCCTGATGCATCTGGAAGGAGCGGCTACTTGAGATGCACAAAATGTTCAGATTACAGGAAAATGAGCTCAGACGCCTCCCAGCAAGGTTCTGTTCTGTTTGTTTTAAACGGTGGAAGTACCGACTTGTGGAAAGAATGAGCAAATGAATGAAAAAGGATTTATTAAGTTCTTACCGTCTTTTGAACGCAAGAAATGCTGGAGATTTCTGTTTGGATGGAAAAAAGGAGGCATTTCCTGCTGCCGGGAAGCTCATGCTCTAATTGCTGGAGACCTCGCTGTGGTAATTCTCATTATGTGGCACTGGACAGAGCATTTCCTCTTCACAACAGTGGGAAGTGGGGTGTACCGATGAGGAAACTGAGGCAGTCAGAAGTTAAGTGACTGGTCCAGAGTCAGACAACTAGTGTCTCAGTCCAGAGCTCTCCGCCGCACGACTCGGCTCCCCCTCAGACAGTTTAGACAGAAAGGGATCCGGTGACAGGCACGTCGGCAGAGGGAGGCCTTCGACTACTGCAGTAGTTCTGGTATCAGGGCCAGGGGACTTTGGGCAGAGAAAGGGGAAGGTCCGAGGGACTGTGGGGCCGCAGTGGGACAGGTGGCAAGACCCGATGGTCTAGTCTAGAGCAGGGAGGCTGGGGCTGCTGTCCAATCAGAGATCATCCCCCCTTCCCCCCTTCCCCCTCACACCCCCATACCCTCCCTCCTCCCCGCCATCCCCCATGGCTTAGCTGGAAGTCCTGGGATGGGAGGAGAGCACTGAGGATGGATGTGAAACAAGGACGGGGGGAGCTGTAGGGAGGAGATTTCAGCTCGGAGTTTTAGAAATGGGTCGTCCAAGTGCCGATTTTGGTTACCTGCTAGCTTGGAGGGACAGCTCGGCGGCACAGTGGATAGAGCACCTGACCTAGAGCCAAGAATTCTTGTGCTCCTGAATTCTATACTTCCTGACCGGACAAGTCTCTCCCCTCAGTTTCCTCCTCTGTAAAGTGAGTTGGAGAAGGAAAGGGCCCAAAGCTCCTGTCCCTGAGGCAAGAAATCCCCAAGTGAGGTCACAGAGTCGGCCGGGACGGAGACGCTGAATGACAGCCTTCGACTTGGAAGGGTTCCAGGGGAGCTTCGACATCTGCGCTTCGCCAGATGTTGTTTAGCACTTGTGTTGGCGACTTGACTGCGCGGAACTGTCGCGCTTCTCACCTGCGCACGTGACTCGGAGCTGTGAGCAAGAGCTCTCACCCTGGAGGGCAGAGATGGAGCCGGGGTTTGGAGAAGCTGGGACACGGATGTCCGAGTCCGGGAGGTAAAAGTCCGCAGAGGTGAGCGTGAGCTTGGGTCCTCGCCCTCAGAAAACCACACTCGGTCATCCGAGCGAGCGGAGGCGCGGACAGACAGCAGACGTTCCTGTGCAGTGGCCAGATGGGGGAAATGTTCTCAGTCACTAATAACGAGGGAGATGCAAATTAAAACACCTCGCAGGGGGGCGGAGTTGGGGGGGGGGAAAGGCAAATGGCAGATTCTAGAAGCCCTGTGGGGAAAGAGCTCCCATGGGAGGACGGGGTAGAGCTGTGAGCTGGGCCCCATTGTGGGAAGCTCAAAAAGTCGTGACGTCCAGACTACCTTTGGGCCCAGAGCCGTCGATATTAGATCATCCGAACCCTCGAGAGACCAAAGGGAGGGGAAGGGGCTTGGGTGACATCACATGATAGTTGTTCTTTTCGTGCCCTTCAGTGAGGGGTGCCACAGTGCATCAGGGGAGAGGCCGCTGCTGGGCTGTGAGAAATGCCGAAAGAGGGTTGGGAAGAAATCGATGCGGAGGGAAGTGAGCAGAAGCAGGAGAGACACTCGGACAATGGCAGCATGTAGTAAACAACCGGGAAAGGCTCTAGAACCCGGCTGGCTCGTGGGGAAGCTGGAGAGGGGCTGGACCCGGGGCACGGCGAGGCAGCTTTGGGACTTGGCCAGGGGCCACTCCCTCTCTCTAGGGGGACAGCTCCTTGCGTCTGGATCCTTTGGAGATGAGAAAGGACAGCTGCTGGGGCCGCGTGACAAGCCGCGTCACCGAGAGCTTCCAGCAGAAGCAGGACGGCTCTTTGGCCGCTTATTCCGGATGATTTCTGCATTTGATACCTCTGGGTGCCTTCCTCTGGTTCCAAAGAAGTGTGACCCCAGAGGCTTTGGTCAGTGCGGGTCCGGGGCGTCAGCAGCATCCGGGCTGCAGTGTGCTTGGTTGGCTGGTGCCCTCCAAGAGCCCCAAATGACGTCACCACATTAGAGTGCGAGCTTGGAGTGCTCCGTCACAGGTCGCACACAAACGGTCCCTATGAACAGGCGGGAGGACTCTCTCCCTGCCATCTCTCATTTCTTCTGGGCCAATTGTTCGTGGAGCACGGCCCCTTCTCCAATGAGGGCTCGCCATGCTGGGTGGTCCTGGGCCAGGGTCTCCCATGTCATCGATTCTGAAGTTCTTCGGAGAGACCTTGAGAAAAGGAGGTGGTGTTATTATCCCCATTTTACAGATGGGGAACCTGGGGCACACCAAGGTGGACATCACAGCCAGGAAGGGTCTGAGGCTGCACTTGCCCCCAGCTCTTCCTGGCCCGGCCCAGTGCTCTGTCCACCGTGCTGCCCTGGGGAAGAAAGCAAGTGTGAAACTAGGCCTGTACAGGTCCAAACCATCAGGACTCTCTAGCGTTTGGTAGGGCCCGAGAAGGTGGTGACTGAGCTCAGTCTTTTTTTTTTTTTTCCTGAGGCTGGGGTTAAGTGACTTGCCCAGGATCGCACAGCTAATAGGGGTCTGAGGTGAAATTTAAACTCGGGTTTTCTTGGCTCCAGGCCCAGGGCTGGGCCACCTGCTGCCCCTTATTAAGCAGCAACTGCAGAGCTGGGGATTCAGAACGAACCCCAAAAACATTTTCACACATGAGGGCCCTTTTCTTTTTTTATGATCTCTTTAGCCCAGGAATGGCACTGTTGCATCAAAGGGTGTGTACAGTTTTATAACCCTTTGGGCATAACCCCAGACTGCTCTCCAGAATGGTTGGATCCATTCACAACTCCACCAACAATGTATCAGTGTCCCAGTTTTCTCACATTCCCTCCAACATTCATCATTACCTTTTCCCATTATCTTAGGCAACCTGACAGGTGTGTAGTGGTATCTCAGAGTTGTCTTCATTTGCATTTCTCTGATCAATAGTGATTTAGAACATCTTTTCATATGACTAGAAATGGTTTTAATTTCTTCATCTGAAAGTTGTCTGTTCAATATCCTTTTATTATTTATCATTTGGAGAATGGCTTGATTTCTTATAAATTTGAGTCAATTCTATATATTTGAGAAATGGGGTTTTTATTAGGACCCTTGGATGTAAAGATTTTCCCCCCAGTTTTCTTCTTCCCTTCTAATCTTGTCTGCATTGATTTTGTTTGTACAAAACCTTTTTAATTTAACCTGATCAAAATTCTCCATTTTGCATTTCATACTGTACTCTAGTTCTTTGGCCATCAATCCTTTCCTTCTCCACAGGTCTGAGAGATAAACTATCCTTTGTTCTTCTACTTTGCTTATAATATCACTCTTTATGTCTAAATAACGAGCCCATTTTGACCTTATCTTGGTGCAGGGTGTTAGATATGGGTCAATGCCTACTTTTTGCCGTACCATCAGTAACATTTCTAACATTCATAGAATCTTCATAGAACATTTTGTTTCCTTTTGATTCATTTTTGGTCACTAGGCCTCGGTAGCAAAAACGGACAGACAAAAACTTCTCCCCGATGCCGGGACTGACAGGGTTACTGAAAAAGTGGTCTGTTCATTCACTATTAAATTGGGTTTGGAATCATTCTGGGACCAAACGCCAACAATAGCTATTATTTCTGTAATTGCACTTTTTGGTTTACATGGCACTTTCCATTTACTATCTCATTTGCTCCCTCCTCACAGCCCTGGGTGGCAGGAGGCTGGTGGGCTGGCCAGGGGTTCTCCCAGCTGTGCCAGAGAGTGGGTAGCTGGGGCTTGGGGGCACATAACTGGCCGGACTAGCTCTTCTACTCACGGCTCTCTGCTCCCCGGAGGCTTCAAACAAAACTCTGGTTATGTTGGAGGGTCACCCACCTAAAATGAAAAGTACAAATAGGATCCTCCCCACTCACAGTGATCGTGACAACGCAGCTCTCTTATTAACTGGCATATATATTTGAGTCCGAAGATTCTATCTTCTGACCGAGTAACGCCCCCCCCCAACTTCCATTGAGTCTCCATATCCCTAAATCCATTTCTGGGCTCTTTTGGCCATGGTATTAACATGCCTGTAAAATGGAATCCCACAAATAAGGGATCATCAGAATATAGACTACAGGGAAATTCTTATCTCAATAATGAGTAATGAGGAAGGGAAGAAAAAAAGGGAGGGAGGGAGGGAGGAAGGAAGGAAGGAAGAAAGGAAGGAAGGAAGGAAGGAAGGAAGGAAGGAAGGAAGGAAGGAAGGAAGGAAGGAAGGAAGGAGGAAGGAAAGAGGGAAGGAAGGAAGGAAGGAAGGAAGAAAGGAAAGAAAGAAGGAAGGAAGGAAGAAAGGAAGGAAGGAAGAAAGAAAGAAGGAAAGAGGGAAAGAAAGGAAAGAAGGAAGGAAGAAATAAAGAAAGAAAGGAAAGAAGGAAGAAAGGAAGGAAGGAAGAAGGAAAGAGGGAAAGAAGGAAGGAAGGAAGAAAGAAAGGAAAGAAAGAAGGAAGGAAGGAAGAAAGGAAGGAAGGAAGGAAGAAAGAAGGAAAGAGGGAAAGAAAGGAAAGAAGGAAGGAAGGAAGGAAGAAATAAAGAAAGAAAGGAAAGAAGGAAGGAAGAAAGGAAGGAAGGAAGGAAGGAAGGAAGGAAGGAAAGAAGGAAGGAAGGAAGGAAAGAAGGAAGGAAAGAAGGAAGGAAGGAAGGAAGAAATAAAGAAAGAAAGGAAAGAAGGAAGGAAGGAAGGAAGGAAGAAATAAAGAAAGAAAGGAAAGAAGGAAGGAAGGAAGGAAGGAAGGAAAGAAGGAAGGAAGGAAGGAAGGAAAGAAGGAAGGAAGGAAGAAATAAAGAAAGAAAGGAAAGAAGGAAGGAAGGAAGGAAGGAAGGAAGGAAGGAAGGAAGGAAGGAAGGAAGGAAGGAAGGAAGGAAGGAAGGAAGGAAAGAAAGCTGTCACAATCGGTAAGCTGCTGAGGAGATTCATTGGACAGGGGCAGCCTTGTTTGACATTCCCTAAGCATCCTTGGTCTGGAACAGAGTGTAACCCCCACAATGCACCTTTATCATACTGGGGCTGTCTGGGATCCCCAAAATAATGAGGCGACAATAGAGGTGTTTTCAGAATTCTTAGCTTCTCATTGGGGAGTGGAGAGGTGGAGGGCCGGGCTCAGCTCTCTGAGGAGCTATGGTTGAGGTTGTCTGACCCCCCCCACTTGACACCTCTGTTTCATCATGTGGAAAAAGCTTAGAGGAGACGGCCCTCAGGTCCTGGTGCCTTCTGATGGGGCTCGCCATGTGTGACCGTGCCCTCTGCCTCCAGCTGAGCCCGTGACTTTGGCCAGGAGGCTTTTATCTCCATGAGTGACCTGCCGCGGACTCAGTCCTGATGTAGCATTTGTTCTTTGGTTCACGTCGCCGGCGTGGCTTTCTGTTTGAAGAAAAATGGAATTTTCTGTGGATATTGGTGCAGAGGGTGCTCCTGTTTGGCGTTTCTAATGTAACACTGAAAAATTAATGAGAGAGAGGCTTGTCCTGCATTGGTAATCATTGGCACGTGGCAGTTAATGGACCTGCTTCAGAGCAGGCCCTTAATTAGCACAGGAACCTGTCGGCTCCGGTCCTTGTACTTAGTCACTTCTTATTGATGCACCAGATGGATGAGCATCTTTCAAAACCACGGAGCCCGGTTCCTGTTTCTCTACTGCCCGCTCCCCATTTTACTGGAGGGCTTGTTCCCTTTTTCCCCAGGGGGTACACGCCTTTTAGGGAGGGATGCCCCAATGTCTTGGCGTCCTAATTCCCATTTCCTGAGAACCCCAAAGCTCTGTCTGGGGTGGTCAGTTCGCTCATGAAACAGTTGCTCGAGCAGTGAGATCTGCTTAAAGGTGATTGCCACGTGTGCCTTTTTAAGAAAAAAAGAAACAAAACCCAACCAACCCTCAGGTTTCCCCCTTGTACAGCCCGGAAGTAGGTAATAACCTCCAGTAGCATCCTAGAAGTCAGAGCTAGAAGAAACATTCAGAACATCAAGGTTACCCTCATTTTACCCTCATTTCATAGAAAGCAAGAGAGAGGCTGAGAACATCACGGGCCCAAGAGGCAGAGAAGGATCCCGTGGCGGAACCTGGCCAGAGCCCTCGCCACCGAGCCACACTGCCTGCAGTCTTTGGGGCAGGATTTTCTGATTTCACTGATAAATGGGTGAAGAAATGACGTAAGCGTGTGTTTTTATCCTGAGTAAATTTCAGTTCTGTAGATTTATCAATATTCCAGCTCATTGTTTTACTGATGATCGGTGATAATCTTTCTCAACCAGGCTTAATTTTGTGAAAAATTCTGCACAGTATAGAAAGCACCAGTGTCGTGGTGTGTTATATGGCATTAGGCCAGCAGCACGAGGGTGTCTGTGGGGTGGTGGAAAGGAAATGAGGTCAGGGATCTGAGAGGCTGCCTTCCAGTGGGAGGTTCTTCTTCCTAATCAGTTCCTCAGTGGGTCTCGTGCAGCCTTCGGGGAACGAGCCATTTCACTTCCCAGGCTGCTCGTCTCTGAAATCCGGCCGTTTGACCAGATGGTCTCTAAGGTGATAACGCTCTTGCATTAAAGGTCACAGAAGCCTTGCTGGAAATGGTGGTTGGTTTCTGTCCTTTGTTCTCCAAGCAGCCCAAAACGGCAGGAGTAATGGTGCACTTGGGTGACGGTGTGTCTGACCGGGGAGCGCGGAGTCCGTGCCGTGGTCGGACACAAACGTTCCTGCGGACGTTTGGGGTGGATTCTCTGGCTTTGTGCATCTCACGTGGCTTCTGAGTTAATTCAATTCTGCTTTGCTCCGAGCACAGCCCCTCCTCTGATGAGGGCCGCCATGCTGGGCGGTCCTGGGCCGGGGTCTCATGTCACACAACAATTCTAAGGTTAGAGACCTTGGGAGTGTCCTTGTGTCACTTTTTCTGATCATCCTGTGAGTTCTCCATGCAGAGTGGCAAGGGGACATTTGGCCTTCAAACAAGGTGGTAGAATAGGCGTGGTGGTTAGGGCAAGAATAGGCAAGAAGCTTTGATCAGTTGCTTACCTATATTATCCTTTGGTTTTTCCATCTATAAAATGGGGTCGGTGCTTTAGAATACATTGCTTACACCTCCATAGAGAAATAAATCTACCCTCAAGAATAATGTATCTAGTAAGAGTTATAATAGAGCTTCAGAAATAAGTGTATCGAATCGAATGGTCATAAAGATAAGCAGAGAGTGCTGGGAGATCCACGGAAGGAGACTGAGGAAGAGGAATTTGGCACCAGTCTGTAAAAGGGACTAGAGGCAAGGGCTTTCCTGGAGGCCTTCCTGTGAAAAGAGAATCTAGTCTAATAAAGGGGTGTGTGTGTGTGTGTATGTGTGTGTGTGTGTGTGTGTGTGTGTGTGTGTGTGTGTGTGTGTGTGTGTGTGTGTGTGTGTGTGTGTAAAACACATCTCCTATATCAGGGGTTCTCAAACTACGGCCAGCAGGCCAGACGCGGCCCACTGAGCAGCCCGCCGGGTTATGGCAAATGGGCTGAGGGCGGAGACAGAGTGTGAGCTTTTGTTTTTACTATAGTCTGGCCTCCCACAGTCAGAGGGACAGGGAACTGGCCCCCATTTAAAAAGCTTGAGGACCACTGTCCTATAACATGACTATATACAAAAACACACACATATAGATATGGATCTCTTCCCTCCATCCATCTCTTGCTCCCTCTTTCCCTCCCTCCTTCTCTACCCCTTTCTCCCTTCCTCATTTTCTCTCTCTCCCTCTCCCTCTCCCTCTCTTTCTCTCTTCTCTTCTCTTCTCTTCTCTTCTCTTCTCTTCTCTTCTCTTCTCTTCTCTTCTTTTCTCTCTCTCTCTCTCTCTCTCTCTCTCTCTCTCTGTCTCTGTCTCTCTCTCTCTCTCTCTGTCTCTCTCTCTGTCTCTCTTTCTCACCCTTTCTCTCTCTCTCTCACTCCCTCTTTCTCTCTCTCTCTCTCTCACTCCCTCTTTCTTGCTCTCTCTCTTTCTCTTTTCTCTGTCTCTGTCTCTGTCTCTCTCTCTCTCTCTCTCTCTCTCTCTCTCTCTCTCTCTCTCTCTCTCACTCTCACTCTCACTCCCTTTCTTGCTCTCTCTCTTTCTCATTTCTCTCTCTCTCTCTCTCCCTCCCTCCCTCCCTTCCTGTCTCCCTCTTGCTCTCTGTCTCTATCTCCCTCCTCCCCCCCTCTGTGTGTGTTTCTTTCTTTTTCAGTCTCTCTTCCGTATTTCTTTCCTTTCTCTATATGTGTGTTTGTCCCTTGCTTGCAGTGTGTCCTGGTGGAATAAAGGACCACCTCCCTCATCTTTTCACTGACAGACCTTGCCCCCCTCCCCGGTATATCAAAAACCCAATTTTTCCCGAGTGTTCAGTGTTGATTTCCTGCCCTGTGTATTTGGGAGGGAGGGTGAGCTCTTTGTCCGTACGGCCGGCGCGCACATCCGTGTGTGTATACATCAGCGTATATCGCCCACGAACAGTCCAGACCTGACATTTTTGGAAGCGGCCAGAGTGCCGAGGGCAGGACCGGGCCCGTCGCCGTGGGTCCTGGCCCGCACCCCGGGGTGGATTGGGAAGGCGCAGTCAGGCAAGAAGCCCCCCTTCCCGTTCCATTCACTCCTCCAGGGAGCCCGAGAGGGAAAGGGAGAAAGAGAGCCCGTTACCAAGGCCAGTTCCCGTGGCTGGGCCCCTTGGGGTACAAGAATGCAGGGCCCCACTGAAGAGCTTATGTTTAGTCAAGAAACCAGTAGCCACAATTAGCTCAAAGTGAAGACATTTGGGAAGGTGGCAGGGTGGCCACAGTTGGTCCGACCCTTCCCCTCCAGTGACCCTCCCCCACAGGAGTGAGCAGTGCCTGGTGTGCACCCACAGAGAGCACAAAGCTGGCAGGAAGGCACCCGATTATGGGGCGGGGCCCAGGGCAGCTTGGGCATTCCAGCCCTGCTCCTGGTGACCTCAGGCTCTGCCCGGTGACGGTCTTCGGGGCCCTTGGCCAGGGCTGGTTTCTCCACTTGCAGAGCTCTGCCTCCTTAGAACTGGATCCTACTCAGCTCAGTGGGTGTTCTCTAAATGAAATTATATTTATTTAGTGCTTAATTAGTGCCAATTCCCTATTCCCCTCCCCCCCACTTCTTACTGCAGGCAGTGTCTCTTACTGGGAAAATAGCCCCACTGTGGAAAAAAAAAAAAAAAGGTCACTGGGAGCACCCCCTTCCCCTGCACCCCTAGGATGGTCACTGGGAGCACCCCCTTCCCCTGCACCTCTGGGATGGTCACTGGGAGCACCCCCTTCCCCTGCACCCCTAGGATGGTCACTGGGAGCACCCCCTTCCCCTGCACCCCTGGGATGGTCACTGGGAGCACCCCCTTCCCCTGTACCTCTAGGAGGTCACTGGGAGCACCCCCTTCCCCTGTACCTCTAGGAGGTCACTGGGAGCACCCCCTTCCCCTGTACCTCTAGGAGGTCACTGGGAGCACCCCCTTCCCCTGCACCCCTGGGATGGTCACTGGGAGCACCCCCTTCCCCTGCACCTCTGGGATGGTCACTGGGAGCACCCCTTCCCCTGCACCCCTGGGATGGTCACTGGGAGCACCCCCTTCCCCTGCACCCCTGGGATGGTCACTGGGAGCACCCCCTTCCCCTGCACCCCTGGGATGGTCACTGGGAGCACCCCCTTCCCCTGCACCCCTGGGATGGTCACTGGGAGCACCCCCTTCCCCTGCACCTCTGGGATGGTCACTGGGAGCACCCCTTTCCCCTGCACCTCTAGGATGGTCACTGGGAGCACCCCCTTCTCCTGCACCCCTAGGAGGTCACTGGGAGCACCCCTTCCCCTGCACCTCTAGGATGGTCACTGGGAGCACCCCCTTCCCCTGCACTGCTTGGGGAGTCATGGGGAGAACTCCCCTTTCCCTCTACCCCTAGTTCAGTTCCCCTGCACCCAGGGGGGAGACATGGTTCCCTCCCAAGGACCGGGTTCTTCCTCCAGGGCTGGGCCCTTCTTGGCTGCGGAAGGGCCCGGCCTTCTGCGTGTCAGGGGCAGCTTCCGTGCGTCCCGCTTTTCCAGATCTGCCAGAGCCACGGCATCCCTTTGCCGTTCGGTGGCTCGTTGCATCTTTTTTATCAGAAGGAGACTTCACAGTTCTTCCAGGGCGGCCGTGCGGCGCTGTTTCAGGCCTTGCTGCTGGGTTGTTTCTGTCACCCGCCCCGTCTCTTCTGGGATTTCATTCTTGGGGAGGGGAGCTAAGGGGGAGCCTTGATCGGCCCCTCCCTGGCACTTCCAGGGCGTGGGGTCTCGCTATTCAAAGGCAAGGAGGCAAGGACTTGTATGGGAGCAGCAAACCAGCCAGGTCCCCTAAAGCGTGGAGCACCGTGAGGGAGAATCCAGGTAGAAAGATGGTCAGAACCACACAGTAAAAGGCCCCGGGAGCAGGAGTGTGTCACGGTCGGACCCATGCTCAGAGAACGTCCTTTCTGCAGACAGATGCCAGCTTCCTTCCCCCCGGTCGGGGTTCCTGCATTTACCCCAGTCCCAGTGGTCCGAATTCCGCAGCAACGGCCCCTCCGGGGTGGGACGCACAGTTGGGACCCCTTCAACCTGGCTAATTACCACCATCCAGTTAGGGAGGCACTGGAGCGGAAAAAGACAAATTAATATTCACAAAGAGTGAATGGGAAGGGGTGACTAATTCCCTCATTTCCATTTAAAAGATAAGAAACTGGTCGGCATAGAAGTTCTAAAGCCTTTGTCTTTTGACAGATTACTGTATATCCGGCCTTGATATTAATTGGATAATTAACTTTGATGATTTCCTTGAAGGGCTTCACAATGTGAAAGTGCCCCAGATCTTGGGCACGCTGAAGAAAGCGGGGCTTTGCCACAGAGAGAGTATTCCCGGGTGCCCTCGGCGGGGATTTTGCGGCAGCTAAGACCCTCCCTCAGACAGGCCTTTGATAGTATTAGGGAGCAGAACCCAGCGCCTGGGAAGGTCGCAGATCGGTTTTTCACCTGTCTTGGCATCTCCCGCTCTGCGTCTGAATAAAGACATTAATTGGAGGTAAAGCCATCTGGCGTGGAGGACGCGGGCTCCCCGGCCCATGCCAGGCCTGGCAGAGCCGGGCACCGCTGGTGGAGGGTGATGACATTATCTGCCATCCTGACGGGCAGAAGGGCAGGATTAGAATCCTTCCGCTCTTTCTCCTCCTTTTGGATCTTTCCTCTGAAGTGCTCGGCTCAAGGACAGATCCACATGGAGGCCTGTTAATTGCTTCTTGAGTCGACTCTCTAAGCTGACCCTCTAATCTTAGGAATTAAATGAGACTGAAGGAGTTGGGGGCTACGGCTCACATTTCATTAAAGCAAGTAGTTCCTGTTTTGTAGCAGAAAGAAGAGCGTGATCTCAGGAATCCAGAAACGAGTCGTTGAGCCGGCGGCTCTCGGAGACCCGCGCTGGCCAGCCCAGCTGGGATCCTGCTTCCCTTTGGTCTGTCCTTTGTCGCCCACAACACTCTGTTCACATTTTAGGCAGGTCGTTGACATCTTGTCATCTCGGCGTATTTCTGCCACATTGGTTAGAGAAGCTCGTTACTCCTCAGGTACGTTGTGAGGCGTAAGTTCAAAGGTTGCTCCCAAACTCCAGAACTCTGGTATTTTCCTTTCCTAGCTGAAAGTTGAAGCTGGAGGCCAGTGACTTTCCTCTGGGACCACGTGGTGCTGGGCACACAGGGTCAGTACCCCTCTACGGCGTCCCTGAGAAGGAAGACGCTTCCTCTGGCAGCCGCTTCTAGTGGAGGGCAATTCCAATAGGAAGGGAGTGTAGGTTTGGGCACAATCTTACAGGCGAGAGAAAGCTCCCCAAAGGTCAGTGTCTTGCCCAGGTCATACATGTACGCAGTAAGTAGCAGAGATTGCGTTGGACCTGCAAGTCCTTCGGTCCCAAATCCAGCATCGTGTCTGTGCTACTACACTCCGTCTTGCCCTGGTCATCAGGGGAATATGTGACACCGAGCTGCAGAACGCTGGGGACAAAGGGGACCGTCCACCTCGTCCAAAGCCTCACGGCAGAGTGAAACCAGGGTCTTCTTACTGCATTGGTTATAGCCACTCTCTGCTTCCTTTGTCTCCTCCTGTGACTCCATCCTCGAGCTTTCGTTTCCAAGATCCAGCCTGTCGCCCCAATGGGACTTGGTGTTTTGTCCTCGGTTCTCTACCTCCCTCTCTTCTCTTGCTGGGGACCTGAGCCCAGGCCGAACACACTGGGCTTCTCCCAGCAGTGACTGATGAAGGAGCTCGGACGGGCTGGTCCTGCACATTTTTCATCCCGGCCTGGGCTCCCCACCAATTTCGTTCACAATGGTCCTGGCCGGAACCATTAGGGATGGCAGCGCCTAGTGCCTGGCCATCCATCACCAGAGTCCCCCTATCTTTACTCTTTCATTTTCATATTTGTAATTATTACTTCCCCTTCTCAGTAGCACAATTAATCTTGCCCGCTGCTTTAGGATTTACTGCAAAGACTCCTGCCCAGGCTCGGGCAGTCTGGAGAGTTCTGCCATCAGGCCGGCCGACGAGCCCACGGTTACTCTAGAATTTGGGAATCGGGAGAGAGCCCTCGGAAAGCGGGGTCGTGTTCGCGGGGGGAGGGCCCTGTTCCACACCTCCGTTCATTTGGCACGGACCTCTGGGAGGGACGTCGGGGTGCTGGCCTCCAGAGGGTATCAGGGGGGACTTAACAATGAGGGCCTCCCTGCTTCTCTAGGGATGGTATCCGATGTCCTCGCAGTTTGACGAACAGGACTAATGGAGGGTTTGTAGACGAGTGGGGAGACAGCAAGACTTATTTCAGTGTCTTCCTCAAAATTGAAAAGGAAAGAAAGGGAAATTGGGCCTGTAGGCCAAAGTGCCAGAGCCACAGATGTAAACAAGGACGCGCTAAATTGTTCCTGATGGCCCAGGACACCTCAGAGTCCTTCCGGCTGCAGATGGGCTTGGGGGGAGGGGAAAGGAGGGGACCCCCTCGATTGGGCTACAAAGGTCGGATTGATTATCGAAGACAGGGTTTTGGTGGGCTGGATTGTTCTAAAGGTGATATCAGGCCCGATTAGCACGTTCGTTCTGTCAATCAACAAACGTTTATTAAGTCCTACGGATGTTCAGAGTCCTGCTTGTCACTGAAGGGAAAAAAAAGATTAAATCAGACACAGTCCTTCTGTCTTGAAGCACAGTCTAGTAAGGAGATAAGGCATGCACGCAGACAGCCCCGCTGCAAGATAATGTATTAGAAGCACATGGGGAAATACAGAGTGCTGCTCAAGGTGGGGGGCCGTGGGGGTGGGGAATGGGCGGAAGGAGGGGCCGCCTCCGGGGACCTTACCTCCAGAAAATGGCAGGAGCTGGGAGGCTAAGGATGAAAAGCATTTCCATGTCAATAAGTGGGAATATGGGGCCAGGGGTGGACTTTGTATGACCTGAAAGAAGAGGATTAGTCCTGGAGCAGGGGATGCAGGTCAAGACCATGTCGGGGGGCTCTGCTTAGGCAAGCCAAGGCCTTGGAGCTGTGGTTGGCGGCTCATTCTCCCTCCTAGAGGATCGCGTCCCCGAAGCCGACTTTGCTCATTTCCCGACGTGGGCTCATTGAGGCTGGCGTCCCCCTGGGCCGGCGCTGGGAGCCGGTTTGCCTTGGAAACCTTTTCACAAAGACCGGCGGCCTTGGCTCATTGTCCACTCCTGCCGGGTGTCATACTCCAGGTGAGAAGCAGCTCGGCGGGGCTGCCCTGGAAGGACAATGGATCCTGGCTCCGGACCCGCTCGCTCTCGCCCCCTCATTAACCTCGCCGCCTGATGCCCTCCTGTGCTTTGTCGGCTCCGCCACTGATGCCGTCGCTCCTAAATGGCGGGGCTGTCGCCGAGTGAGAGTGATCAGCGGCCCCTGGGCCTGACTCGGATACCTAAAAACCCCCAAACCGGGCGCTTGTAGTCTGCGTCCCCCCACCAGCAGCAGGCCTCTACATCGCTCTTCTTCTTGCTCTCGTTCTTATTCTCGCTGTTTGTTGCTCTTCTTCCTTCTTGTTCTTGTTCTCCTCCTCCTTCTCCTCTTCCTCCTTTTTCTCCTCCTCCTCCTCCTTCTCCTCTTCCTCCTTTTTCTCCTCCTCCTCCTTCCTCTTCTTTTCCTCCTTCTTATTCCTCTTCTCCTGCTTCTCCTCCTCCTCCTCCTTCTGCTGCTTCTTTAACATTTTTATTTAAAGTTTTTAGTTCCGTATTTTATCTTTCCTCCTTCCTTTCTCCCTTTTCCCCCTCCCGCCTCCCGGAGACAGTAAGCAGTCAGAAGTGGGTAATCCACGTAGAATTAAGCCGTTCCTCTTATTCCCACTGTTCTCCCCGTACTAATCACCTCCCCCCCCAGCTCCCCCCACTCTGTAGTTTGTATGGTGCTTAGCACCCACCAAGCTTTTTTCTAGGTCTTAGAACATTAAGTCAAGGAATTGAAAAGGACTGTGTTTGTCCCTTAACGTGTTTATTATAGGAACTCTTCTAATGAAGAACTAGACTCTTCCCCTTGGCGTCCCGTCCCAGTCGGAGAGAGCGTCTGTGTGTGACTGCATGGGCGCGTGCTGAGCGTCCCTGATTGTGCTTTCCTCTCAGCGACCCGGGGAGGGGGTGCGACTCGCCTTCCCCCCTTGTGCCTGCAAAGAGGGATTGTTTTCCAGTACAATACAATTCCGGTAACAGATCTGAAGGCCGGTTCTCCGTCTCCCTTCTGAGTCACTTCGAGAGCCTCCATGGCCATGGACACATGCCCCACAATCTGAGTTCAAATCCTGCCTCAATTGGGTGACTCTGGGCTAGTCACAGAGTCTCTGTTTGCCTCAGTTTCCTCACGTGTAAAATGGGGATCAAAGGACAGCACCTGCCTCCTAGGATCCTTCATCAAACAAGATACCATTTCTCAAGTGTCTGATACGGGACCTTTATGTAAGACGTGTGTGACTCTGTGACCCCACTGGGGGTTTTCTGGGCAGAGACCCTGAGGGGTTTTACAAATGGGGACACTGAGGCAGAGAGGGTGAAGCGAGTTGCCCAGGCTCGCCCGGCTCGGCAGGGAGGCCAGATAGGCCCTCAGCAGGAGTCTTGCTGGCTCCGGGCCCAGCGCTCTGTGCTCTATGGCACCTCTTCTGAAAATGCCGTAGAAATGTTCAATTTTATCCAGGTAATTGTCCAGTAAGCACAATCCCATTGTGATATCAGGGCCATCCTTTCCCCTCACTCTACAGTGTTTCCTTTTTCTTTATTAAAGAAGAATTTTTTGAATGTTTTAGGGAACACATGGATTTGTTTCCTTTTTGCATTTGCTGCCGATTGTGTGTTGCGCACAACCCGGCCACGCCTCTGATCCTGTATCAGCCATTTGAGATGTGGTGGGGTCCCCTGTGGGGTCAGCCTTTCTGCACCTTGGGCTCCAGCAGGCCTGGCGTCCCTCACCTCGCCTGCCACGTGGGCCCTGAGCGTCTCTGCACTTTCTCTCCATTCCGTCCCCCTGACGCCCGCTTTCCTGACGCACTCTGACCGCCACGTCTCAGGGGCACCAGCCACGACGCGATTCCCGCTCCAGATGACCTCTCCACTTGCTCCCTCCCCCTCTGCTTCCTCACCCCCTTCTGTCAGGGTCCCCCACGAAAATGGCCCCATGAGGATCAGGACTGTCTGGCCTCTGCCCATGGCCTGGGGCACTTCTTGCCCCTCCGTCTTTCCAGGGTGCGCCGAGTGCTCCAGAGCTTGGGCTTCTCCCATCGTGTCACAGACCGTCATTGTGATCCCTGGATCACCAATGGCAGTATTTGCGACGGTGACGTTCCATGACTGGGGCCTCCCCCCGGCCTGGCTGCCCCCAGTCCTGAGGCTTGTCTCCCGGCCCCCTGAACCTGTTCTGATCTGGCCAGAGTTTGTGACTGAAGCGCCCACATTGACCTTGACCCCGTATACACGTCAGAGGTTCTTGTGGATTGGCTCCCCAAGGAAAAGAACTGTTTAACTTTGGCCTTTGTGCATCTCGCCTGGGCCGGAAGTGCGCTCTGCCGGCAAGCTTTGTTCCACCCCGATCAGAGGGGGGGGTTGGGCTGCCTGAGGGCGCTCGCCCCTGCCCAGAAGACCCTGTGTCATCCTCCCCCCTGATGTCCTGAGAGTAGTCCCCCAGTCCACATAGCCGTCTGCAGCTGAGGCCCTCGGGCAGCCGGGGCGTGCAGCAGAGCTGCTGAATAAACGCTGAGCTGAGTTGGTTAAATGAACTCCTGGTGAAAAATGGGTGTAGAGGAGTATGATTTATCCTGGCAAGCCCGGTGAGTCGAGGGAGATGGAGGATGGTGGCCGAGCAAGGGCAGTGCCTCGGCCAGGAGAGGGCACAGTGACCACCGCCCCCAGGCTGCGACGCGGGAGAGAAGGGCTGTTCCGCCCTTCCCAGATGATGCTGAAAAGCTCCCCAGGGGTCTGATCTAGGCCTGAGGGTCCCAGCAGGAACCAGCTGGGGTCCCATTGCCCATTCCTGACATCCTGCCCCTGCCCCTGCCACCCCCGTTCCTGGCTCTGCCCTGATATTCCACCACATCCCTATAGTCTTGTCTTTCTTAGGCTAAATAAACATCCACACTTCCTCCAGCTGCTTCTGTGGGCCCTGCCTGGTCCAAAGGTTCATGACCATCCCAGGCTGACCACTGTCTCATGGGCGCCCAACTCTGGCTTCGGGAGGGACAAGTGGCCATCAAGACTTTCCCCCGAGGCCTTGGAAGCCTCAGAGGTTCCGGAGCGGAGCCCACTGGCGAGCTCCGTCCACAGCGGCTCACACACGGCGGCGGCCAGATTTGGCCTTCTGGCGCTCCATCCACTGACCACCAGCCATTCCCTCATGGAATCCAGGGTCTGTTATGTGGGGGGGGGTTGTATGTCTGCACCCCCACACACACATACACACTGATCTCCCCTAGGAGTTCTGGCCTGCGTGTGAGGTGCCCGGGTTCAGACAGATCATCAGAGGGACAAGGATCCTTTCTGTAACATTATGTGGTCGCAGAGCGATACCTAGTGGTCCGTAGGGCAGGGACTGTCCCGTCTGGGGAGGGACAGACTGAGTTTCCAGAGTTGAAGTGACGTGGCAGAAAGCGGCAGCTGGAGGACTCGCTGGCCTGGTGCGCGCTCCCTTCGACTCGTCTCCTTCTGATGGGGCCCGAAAAGCCGGACCCAGTTCTGCAGGATTTGTCTTGGGGTCAGGGAGAAGTTCCCAGGGTGTCTGGCTCTTCCACAGGGTCTCTTGCCCCTTCCCGGGTACAGCACCACATCTGGGCGACCTTTCCTGCTGCACCCCTGGAAGACGTGGCCTTGACAAGACCCCTCCCCCCTCAGGTGCTTCTCTGAACCCCCTCCTTACAGCCTATTGTCACCCAGAGACCCCCGGTGGAGAACATCTGGCCGCCAGCCCTGGGTATCGCGCTGCCATCACTGAAGGATCGGGGACTCTCCGGGGGCGGGGGTCTCTTTAAGGTGGCTTTCACAAGAGAAAGGTTGGCACCTGGCAAGGGCGGGTGAGGTTCCATCCAGAGCCCGCCTCATTGCCAGCGTCCAGGGCAGCAGAGACACGGGGGGCAGAGGGGCATCTCCATGAGCCAGTTACGCCTGACCTCCTCTTGGTCATGTGGAGAAGTCTTTGTTTTAGGCGACTTCCCATGATTCTTTGTTCTTTCTTACAAATATGGAGGGAGGGAAAGGAGGAAGAGGAGGAGGAAGAAGAAGAGAAGAAAAGGAGGAGGAGGAGGAAAAGGAGAATGAGAAAGATGAGGGGGGAGGAGGAGGGGAGCTGACGGAGGGAACTGGCCAGAGTTGCTGTAGCCAGCAGCAGTTCCTGCCCTGAGTGGCCGTCCTTCCCCAAATAGCGGGCTGTTAGCAAACCCACGTTTTTAATGCTGTGACATAGAAAGCCATCCCTTGCTTCTCCCCCCTCCCTCTCTCCACCTCCCCCACCACTCCTCTCCCCCCTTTCTCTGCCCTCCCCATCCTTCTCCCCCTTCTCATATTTGCAAAGTCCCGCCCCATCTGTCACCTGATCTCCATCCCCTGGCCCTGGAGGAAGGCGGCTGTCGCTGGTCCCATTGTACAGATGTGGAAGGTGGAGGGCACAATGGCTGGGGCTTTCCTCCAGAGTTCTGGGAAAGCTCAGGGCGAGAAGTCTCTCTTTGGTCTAAAAGCGCAAGTTCAGAAACGCTGGGGAAAAGCTGAGAATTAAGAGGCTTTGGTGAATATAAACTTTAAAAACAGAACCTTGGGAGCTTTTCTTCTTGCTATGAAGACGGCCCCGGTTCTGCCCCGGTTCTGATTAGCTCCAACCCCAGGCGTGGGTGAGGAGCGAAGGGGGAGCCGCGCCAGGGCCGGCCGTGCCCCTGAGTCTCTGGGAGGGGTGGAGGCCATCTGTTCTTTCGGAGTGCGCCAGTGAAGTCTGTGGCCCAGTCCTAGAGGCCAAGGAGCCCCCTGGGTAGCAGAGAAGGGGGGACGTCCTCGTGAGAATGTCACATCCAATGTGATCCAAGCCAGGGAAGGTGGGAGCCGGGTCCTGGGAGGGTAAGCAGGCCCCCGGCTCCCCGGTCCTCCCAACGGGAGGTACAGGCCCTCACGGCCCCCCTCTTCCTGGCAGCACACCCAGCTCGTGGGCTTGATGGCTTCCCCAGACCTAGGGGTGATTGAAGGCCCGGGCCAGAGTATTGGAGCAGGCCCCATGGTGGGAAAGGGCCCCAGGGGATAGTGGGAGATGGGCACAGGAAGTGGATGGCTGGGAGGGCGAGGCGGGGCGGGGGGGCGGTCTAGTGATGGGTGCTTCTGACAAGGGCACTGCTGGTGGTGACAGAACAGGAGCCCACTCGCTGGAATGACCTTCCTGGCCCGGGTGCCGGGGATAAGCAGGTCTCGGTGACTGGAGCCATAGACTGTGTGATCATTGAACCCGGGAATGGCGCAAAGCTGGGAAGGGGGGCTACCCCACTGGGTGAAATGCTGGGAAACAAAACGCCCTTGATGAGCAAAGCAAAGAAAGGGAGCCCTCCCAAGGTCCTCCTCCCGGTGTCCCCCTCCGACATCCCAAACCTGGTGGCCCCCTCCTCCCTCCCCGTCCCTCTGTCCACATCCCCAGCTCCCCTCCCTCTGTCCACATCCTCTGTCCCCCGTTCCCCCCCCCCCCCGACCCTCCAGCGCCCCTGGCTGAGCGCCCTGTGCCATCTCTTTCAGGAATCATCCACCAGATGAAGGGCGACTACGACACGGCCCTGAAGCTCCACAAAGCGCACCTGTCCATCGCCCAGGAGCTGAACGACTACGCGGCCCAGGGCCGGGCCTACGGGAACATGGGCAACGCCTACAACGCTCTGGGCCTCTACGACCAGGCTGTCAAGTACCACCGGCAGGAGCTGCAGATCTCCATGGAGGTCAACGACCGCGCCTCGCAGGCCTCCACCCACGGGAACCTGGCCGTGGCCTACCAGGCCCTGGGCGCCCACGACCGCGCCCTGCAGCACTACCAGAACCACCTGAACATCGCCCGGGAGCTGCGGGACGTCCAGAGCGAGGCGCGCGCCCTCAGCAACCTGGGTAATTTCCATTGCTCGCGGGCCGAGTACGCGCAGGCGGCCCCCTACTACGCGCAGTACCTGCGGCTCTCGCCCGAGCTGCAAGACATGGAGGGCGAGGGCAAGGTCTGCCACAATCTGGGCTACGCCCACTACTGCCTGGGCAACTACGCTGAGGCCGTCAAGTACTACGAGCAGGACCTGGCCCTGGCCAAGGACCTGCACGACAAGCTCAGCCAGGCCAAGGCCTATTGCAACCTGGGCCTGGCCTTCAAGGCCCTGCTGAACCTGACCAAGGCTGAGGAGTGTCAGAAGTACCTGCTGTCCCTGGCCCAGGCCCTCAACAACCCCCAGGCCAAGTTCCGGGCCCTCGGCAACCTGGGGGACATCTTCATCTGTAAGAAGGACGTGGCCGGCGCCATCAAGTTCTATGAGCAGCAGCTGGGCCTGGCCCACCACGTCCAGGACCGGCGGCTGGAGGCCAGCGCCTACGCGGCCCTGGGCACGGCCTACCGTCTGGCGCAAAAGCACGACAAGGCGCTGGGCTACCACACGCAGGAGCTGGAGGTCTACCAGGAGCTGGGCGACCTGCCGGGCGAGGGCCGGGCGCACGGCCACCTGGCCGCCGTCTA
This sequence comes from Sminthopsis crassicaudata, assembly GCF_048593235.1. NCBI lineage: Eukaryota > Metazoa > Chordata > Mammalia > Dasyuromorphia > Dasyuridae > Sminthopsis > Sminthopsis crassicaudata. Next base: position 15,630,251 of record NC_133617.1, read on the forward strand.
TATGTCCCTGGGCAAGTACTCGATGGCCTTCCAGTGCTACCGCGAGCAGCTGGAGCTGGGCCAGAAGCTGAAGGACCCCGGCGTGGAGGCGCAGGTCTACGGCAACATGGGGATCACCAAGATGAACATGAACGTGGTGGAGGAGGCCATCGGCTACTTCGAGCAGCAGCTGGCCACGCTGCAGCAGCTCAGCGGCAACGAGGCCGTGCTGGACCGCGGCCGGGCCTACGGCAACCTGGGGGACTGCTACGAGGCGCTGGGCGACTTCGAGGAGGCCGTCAAATACTACGAGCAGTACCTGTCGGTGGCGCAGAGCCTGAACCGCATGCAGGACCAGGCCAAGGCCTACCGGGGCCTGGGGAATGGGCACAGGTACGTGGCGGCCGCCTGGAGTGGAGGGTGTCCCCTAGGCCAGGGGGCTGTGTGGACCTGGAAACTGAGGCCCCAGAGTGAGCCAGCAAGGGAAGGGCCTCTGGAGTGGGCCAAGAGGGGCTTCTGCTGTATTGATAAGGAAATTGAGGCTCCAGAGCCGGGGGCAAGGGAAGGGCCGCCGGGGGGCTGAGGGGCCTCCTTATGGGGTAGGCAGGTCTTTGGTTCCCACAGGGCCCCGTGTGGTTGGGCTACAGGTTTTCTGCTTTTACCTGAAGGGCCTGTGACCATCTGGGGTCATCCCTCTGCCCCTGAGGACTCCTCTGGGACCCCTCACTGGAAGGGACCACTCCCTAGAGCTGATTAGGCCCAGAATCCCTCCCTGGGACCAGACCTGGCCAGTGCTGGAAGAGACGCCTCAGACCTGAGGCTCCCCAGCCGAGATGGGGAAGCTGAGGCTAGGGAGGTAACATTGGGTCTCTGACGGTCACAATGGGCAGGACCTCGTCCAGATCCTGCTTGGGCTGGCTGCCTTTGTCGCCCCTTCTCCCTGAGGTGCCACGGGACAGCAGAACCGGGCTCTGCTCCCCATCTGGGTGGGGCCCCAAACTCCAGGGCCTGGGCTCTGACTCAGCTGTTACTCAGTCTCCACAGAAACCCTGATGAAAGGATTCAGAGAATTGTGAAGGGACTTTTCAGAAGAGGGGGCGTCATCAAACTGTAGTGGAAATAGAGGCTGGGGGCCCCAGCAGCCCCCACTATCGAGGAAAACACTGAGCATCTCTGGGTGGGCGGGATGAGGGACCCTGGTGTCCCAATTCCAGGATGGTTGGGGGTCCCCTTATGTCCTGCAGTCCTGGGGGGTTGGGGGGTTGGAGGTGCCCTTGCACCTCGCAACTCCTGGGGGGCCCTTGGAGGATCTCCCGATTTCAGCAGCGTTCGGCTGAGGGTGAGGGGCGGCAACAGCACCCCCAGGACCCCCCCCCCCCCTCACAGCGGCCTCTCTGCCTCCCACAGGGCCATGGGGAGCTTGCAGCAGGCGCTCGTGTGTTTTGAGAAGAGGCTGGTGGTGGCCCACGAGCTGGGGGAGGCCTTCAACAAGGCGCAGGCCTACGGCGAGCTGGGCAGCCTGCACAGCCAGCTGGGCAACTACGAGCAGGCCATCTCGTGCCTGGAACGCCAGCTGAACCTGGCCAGGGACATGAAGGACCGCGCCCTGGAGAGCGACGCCGCCTGCGGCCTGGGCGGCGTCTACCAGCAGATGGGCGACTACGACACGGCCCTGCGCTACCACCAGCTGGACCTGCAGATCGCCGAGGAGACCCACAACGCCACGGGCCAGGGCCGCGCCTACGGCAACCTGGGCCTCACCTACGAGTCCCTGGGCACCTTCGAGAGGGCCGTGGTCTACCAGGAGCAGCACCTCAGCATCGCCGCCCAGATGAACGACCTGGTGGCCAAGACGGCCTCCTACAGCAGCCTGGGCCGCACGCACCACGCGCTGCAGAACTACTCGCAGGCCGTCATGTACCTGCAGGAAGGTAGGCGGGCCACAGGGGCGGGGGGATTGAGGTGGGGACTGAGGTGGGGAGGGGAGACAGAGGCCTGGGGAGACCGAGGAGACTGAGGCCTGGGGGGGGGAACCAAGGCCCAGGTGACCGAGGCATAGGGAGACCGAGGCCAGGGGGGACTGAGGAGACTGAGGCTCGGGGAGCCCAAGGCCTTGGAGGACCAAGGCCAGGGCTGCAGGGGCCAGAGGCTCTGCCCACTCTGAACACCCCCCAGCCCCATAGGGGCCCCGGCTGTTAAATAGTCATTGTGAGCCTCCCCACCTCAGACATGGCAGATCGGGGCTCCCGTCCCTGCCTTGTGGATTGTGTAGACATAAGAATGTGATGGAAGGAACATTAACAGTGCAGATGAAACCCAGACAGGTGTTCTGAAGCCATAACTTTTCTCAGAGAGCCGGTTTTTAAATTTTCCCAGCAAACTCCTGGTGCCAGAGTTAGGGCTAACCTTGGGCCTGCTGGCCCCCTCAGGCCTCCTAGCTTCCCCAGGCCCCCTGGCCTTCCCAGGCTCCCTAGCTTCCCCAGGCCCCCTGGCCTTCCCAGGCTCCCTAGCTTCCCCAGGCCTCCCGGTCCCCTCAGGCCTCTTGGCTTCCCTAAGGCCTTCTAGCTTCTCCAGGCCTCCTGGCCTTTCCAGGCCTCCTGGCCTTCCCAGACTCCCTAGCTTCCCCAGGTCTCCTGACCTCCTGGCCCCCGGGCCTGTGCTCCTGCTAACCCTCAGGGCCTGGGTTCTGGGTGGTGTGGGGCAGGTTTGTGAGGTCCCCTGCAATGGGAAGTTTTCCTGGGCCAGAGGGTGAGCTGTGATCCATGACCGGGGGAGGAATAGAAGGCATGGAGCGGCCCGGCAGTCCCAGAGGCTGGCTCGGTGCTGGCTCAGCGGGCGAGCTGTGGGGTTGGGAGGCTGCGGCTCCACCTGCACAGGGGTCCCGGGAGGAAGCATGGGGTCATGTGGCCAGAAAGTGTCTGAGGTTGCACGTGCACCCGCCGGGCCCAGGTCTCGGGGCACTCGCCCTCCGGTGCTCCACTGGGACAGGTACCCCTGTGCGGAGCCTCCTCCTGCCACAAAATGGACTCAACAGAAACCTGCAGGGGTGGAACGGTCCCTCACTCATCTGCTCTCTGCTTTCAGGTCTGAGGCTGGCCGAGCAGCTGGGCCGGAGGGAGGACGAAGCCAAGATTCGCCACGGCCTCGGCCTCTCCCTCTGGGCCAGCGGAAACCTGGAGGAGTCCCAGCACCAGGTGAGCGGCGTCCCGAGCTCCCCCTCATCTACCAGTCACAGAGACGGCTCAGCATGGGGACAAGCCTTCCCACTTGACGGGCTTTCCAAGAGCGGAGACTTGGGGAAAAGTGAGGGACCGCTCCAGAGGCTGTGACCCTCCACGCTGACCAATGGGAGGCCCTTCTGTACGGAGAGGGCGGGACAAGGGGGAGGCCAGGAGGGCCCGGTTTCCAAGTGACAGTCGCAGCTGGTGCCTGCTGACAGCTGACCTAGCTAGCTCTGCTCCATTCCCTACATGTCCAATCAAACAGGCAAGCATTTATTAATCACCAGCTGTGTGCTGGGCAGAACGGTAGGCAGTGGAGATGAAGAAGTCAAAGAGGGAGCTGCCCCACTCCAGACAGAAGCACGTGCCCCCCTGAGTGTGTGCTGCAGACCCTCCTGGGACACCTCTGTTCTAGACCCCACCTCAGGCGGGCTCATCTTGTTGGTCAGTGCTCCGCGCCACAAAGCGTGGCTCCAGAGAGTCTCCCGTCTCCAAAGCTCTTTGCCCTCACCTGAAGCCCCCTTAGGTGTCCGGAAGTCTCAGCCTATCCGAGCTAGAACCCGAGTGGAGAAGTTCTCACTCCCCCATCCGTTCCATATGTAGCTCAGATGCGGTGGCCAGTGCAGGAGCCCAAGGACCACACCCAGCTCAGCTCTCTGAAAGGTCACTTAATGTGGCAGATGGTGAGCAGGTCCCATGGGTGGGCAACAGGACAGCCAGCTGAGCACAGTGAGCCTCAGTTTCCTCCTCTGTAGAATTAAGCGTTGGCCCCTGGGATGTCTGCACCCCCTTCCAGCTGCAGAAGTCTCCCTTTTCTCTTGGCTGAGGGTGTGCTGGCCATGACAGGAACAAGCATAGCGATGTGAGCTGCTGTTTGCAGGGGGCTTCTACCCGTCTGCCCAAAGGCGGCCCACAAAGGAGGCCTCTGGCAAAGTCTGCGCTTCCTGCGCACAAGTCCGACCAATGGTCGCTCACTTGTGAGCGGTGGAGGAGAATTACAAATGGCGCTCCTTGAGCCGGGCCCATTGATAGGGACAGGAGGCTGTGGGGGGACCCAGACAGGGCAAAGGCCAGCAGTCTGGGGTCCCCCAGTGCTATGGTGAGCAGGCCCAGGGCTTTCGTGGCTCATGAGGGTGCCCCTGGGTTAAATACAGCCCGAGTGCAAAGTGGATGTTCAGGATGGCACGTCTGTGCCATCGGAAGCTTGGGTATGAACTGTTGAGGAAGGTCAGAGGTGCGGGATTCTTTTAGCCTCCAGGTACCAGAGCTCTGGATCCCAAGTGAGCCCAACTTGTGTCTTCCAAAGGTTCCGTCACGTAGGGCAGCCCGTTCCTCGTGCTGGCCAAGTTTATGGAGGGCCGGCATCCTGGAGGGTGGCTGAGGCCATCCCCAAGGCTCCAAGGCTGGGAAATTGGCTGATGTGGCCCCCAAGGCTCCAGGGTCAGCTTCCTGGGGAGGATCCCCAAGGCCTGGCCGTGCTCCCTCCCAGTGCCTGGCCCAGGCCTCCTGTGGATCCCTTGGGACACCCTGCCGCCCCCTCACCTGCCTGAAGGTGGCAGTGGCCCCTGGCAGCACTGGGTCCCAGGCCGGGAGGGAGCCCTCACCTCCGTCTCTCTGTCCCCGCAGCTCTACAGAGCCTCGGCCCTGTTTGAAACCATCCGCCACGAGGTGCAACTGAGCACGGACTACAAACTGTCGCTGTTTGACCTGCAGACGTCCTCCTACCAGGCCCTGCAGCGGGTGCTCGTCAGCCTCGGTGAGAGGCCTTCCTTTGGAGTCACTCAGAGAAATCTGACTTTTAGTGTCAGGAAGCAGGGAAGCTCTGTGTGGGGATGGTGTCCTGGTCTGGTGGAGCTAAGGGACCCTAGAACGCAGAACATTGGGGGAAAGGTCCTTCAGGGGCCTCTAGTCCCGGGGCTCAGGGCACAGAGATGCAGACCAAACCCAGGACAGGTGAAGAGACATGTGGCTCGGGACACAGAGGATTTGAACCCCATCTTCTGGCCTTAAGTGCATGTACTTTTCACCTCACCCCACTTGTTCCTCCCTCCTGGGGGTTCCCAGAGCAGAACTCTCTCCCTTTCAGGAGCAATGCTGGGTTTGCATGTTTCTGTTTTAAAACCAGCTCATGTAGTGGCTGCTTTCTATCTTGCTTGACTTCCGTGGGGCTCCGAGCCAGCTTGTGCTGCTGCAGTCCTGACGCATTCAAGCTGGCGTTCCCTTTCCCCTCCTTTGTCCCAACTGTCTTGCCCCCTGGCACAGAGACCATGGCGGTCCTTGATAAGACCCCGTCTGAGGTCAGCTGGGCGGGCCTGGCCGGCCACACTGCCATGCCAGAGTTGGGATCTGTCTCCCCTCGAGCCCACTCTTGGTGTGGGATGTCGTCTCTAGTATCTACGTATTTGTCTATAATCTCCTCTCCTAGAGCACTGGGGTTCACCCTGCACTCGGGAGATGATTTATGAACGTAGACAAAACAAGTGCTGCTCTTCCAGATAGTGACAGCGGAAGGTTTGAAAAACATTAAAGCCACATATGAATTGTCTATTCAGCAGAGCAGGCTGGCACCTTCTGGTGCAGGACCTCCAGCAGAGAACCCTGGGGGGATGGGGGATTTGAGGGGGCCAGAACTGGGGAGAAAGGGCAGGCCAGGCCTCTCCTGGGCCCCCGACTGTGGCCCCGGACCTGCCTCCTTCCCTTGGACTAGAGCCGGAAGGATGTCCTGGCTGGGCCCAGGGCCTCCTGACAGGCCACTTCTCTGCCTCCCTACTCCAGGCCATCATGACGAAGCCCTGGCCGTGGCAGAGAGGGGCAGGACCAGGGCGTTTGCCGATCTCCTGGTGGAACGTCAGACTGGCCACCAGGACTCTGACCCGTACTCGCCAGTGACGATTGACCAGATCTTAGAGATGGTGAATGGCCAGCGGGGACTCGTGCTCTACTACTCCCTGGCAGCAGGCTACCTGTACAGCTGGCTGCTTGCTCCTGGTGCAGGTACAGTCGTCTGTCTCTCTGTCTCTGTGTGTCTCTCTCTCTATCTGTCTCTCTCTCTCTCATGTGTGGAGAGCAGTCAAAGGGTAAACGATGGGAGGAAGAAGAAATGCATTATGTCGATCACACCAGAAAACTACCATGGAATTTCAGCAAAAATTCAGCTCCCTTGAATTTTTCCAGTCAAACTTTCAATGAACAAGACAACCCCACTGCCTCATTCCCCCAGAAATCTCAGTCTCAACCAGTGAATATGGAACCATTTATCTTGGAGGACCAAGTGCAGGGAGGATTAATTCGCTGAGCGGCCATTTGCAGGCAGCTGTTGATCATTATCTAATAAAGTGATGACTCGGAGCCTTAATGAGTTCTTTCTGGATATAATTTAATAATTGCGACCCTTCACCAGGACGGCTAAAGAGTCTTAAACTGATACCGGAGATTTTAAGTATCAGCTCCCATCGCGCATTTCGGAGCTAGCGGTATCGGCGTCACCGGTTCTGTTGCTAACTCATATCCAGATCCTTAATGATTAAATTAAATTAAATGCAAGTACAGTTTTACAAAATACAGAATCTCTAATTAGCTTCTGGGGCCATATTTTTGGTGTAATAAACTGCCGATGGCTCTCCCACATTGGAAAGACACCAAATCCAATAAGAGTTTATCGACTGGAGAGGTGGGTCTTATAGACTAGAAGTCACGTTCTTTTGGATGCGTTTAGCCGCCTTTGAAAGGATCCCTGAGCACTTCCAGACTAAGTCGGAGATTGTTTTGATCTGAAAATTGCCTTTTGAGTTCTGTTGGCAAAACGACAGTCAGAGGGGTTTCTCAGTTCCCGAGTTCTATCGCCTGTTCATTCTCTCCCTGCGATAGCGGATTTTTCTATCATTGTCATGGAACCTCCGGCCTTTTGACAGTAGAAATTGGGACTGCTACCGACTCCTACTGGCACTGTGTTTGTATGCCTGATGGCAGAACCCCCTTTTAGCATGGATCTCGAGGGCCTGGGATGTCACGACAGGCCCTGCTACAGCCAGATCTGTGTAACGATGAGCCAGCGACCCCGGAACTTCTGGGCTCACTTCTGTTCCTCCTTGTTGTCAGGGGGGCTGTGAGGGTGGCATCCTGCTCCCCACAGAGGGGTGGCCGAGGTCTTCCCAGGCTGCCGTGCCCCTCCCCCCGACTCTGTCCTGCAGCTGGTCCTTAGCATTCGTGGGGCATCGCTTAAATTTTATCCATCTGTGTCTGGGCCCTGGCCAGCATGTGTTCTGCCTTCGCTCTGCTGATGAGTGTCATTGTCACCGTTCTGGCAGACACGTTGGCTCTCGAGCGTGTCCGTCATCCCGGGGCGGGGGTGCCCCTGCCAGCCGTGCTGAAGTAACCGGTGCTGTCTTCTCCTGCTGGATGGAGCAGGACCCCTGATGTCCACAAGACCTGGCTGACAGAACTGCAGTAGCAGGCTCCGGAGGCCGCCCCTGCATGCGGGCCGTCCCCATCACCAGCCGCCCCCACTCGCCCTCACTCTCCTGTGGTAGCAGACCAGCTCTCTCCCTTCCCCCCCACCCAGCCTGTACCCACGCCACTTCTCCCAAGCTTCTGCGGCCTCTTGGTTTCCCTGGCCCTGTGCCTCCTCAATTTGGAGTCAGTCGGAGATCGTGGGATCCTGTGATTCCCAGTCCCAGGGCATCACTGGAAAAATGGGGGCATTCCACAGGGTTTGTGCCCTGGGCCCCGATGCAGGTTTAAGATCCCAAGTTATTTATTTCTTTGTATTGATGCCTTTTCTCACCATATTCATTACCAGTGGATCCCTCCACAGCAAGCTTACCTTGTAACAAAGATTCAAAAAGAAAAGGGGGGAAAACAGTTCAGGAAAACCCGCCCTCCCAGCAGTCATGGCAGATAGAACTCTGAAGGAAGGAGGGGGAGGGAAGGAGGGCAAGGAAAGGGAGGGAAAGATGAGGGAGAAGCAGTGAAAGAAGGAGAGGGGAGGGAGGCCAAGGAGGAGGAGGCAGTGAAGGAAGGAGGGGGAAGGAGAGAGGGCAAAGGAGGGGAGGGAAAGGGGAGGGGCAGCAGTGAAGGAAGAAGAGGAGAGGGAGGGCATAGGAAGGGAGAGCAAGAGGAGGGCTAGGGAAGAAGAGGGGGAGGAAGCCACCGAGGCAGAAATGAAGGAAGGGAGGAGGGAGGGCCATCTCCTCAAGTCTTGCCTGGGGCCAAGCTTGGTCAGTGCAATTACCCAGTGCTCCTTTTGGTTTTAGTGTTCGTTCTGTTCACTTTGGTGGGCACAGTGCACATGGTTCACCCGCTTCTGCCGCCTCTAGGTTTTTAAAACCCCACGTTTTGCTGCACACTCCTGCGTGTTGGGTTGTTATGCGAGCTGAAAGGAGTTGGCTGGAAGAACCGATTTTTGTTCAGCTTCCCTATGGCAGCGCCCGCCTTGTCCGCGCCCATTCAGAGCTGGCTCTGGGTGCTTAGCAGAAAGTAGTAGATGCAACTGAGAAACAGGTGGCTGGGAGACCGGCCCTTCCCACGGCCCTGCCCAGTGCTAACCCCATTTGTAAAGTGCTGGACCAGATTTCAGAAGTCCAAAAAGTTGGCCCAGCATCCTTGCACACCCTTAGCTCCTTGGGGAAGTCTTGGGGGTCTGGGCAGCACCCCCACATACCCTTGGCTCTTTGGGGAAGGCTTGGGGAGAAGGAGGGAGGCCATAATTTTTCAGTTGAGATAATGAACATAGAGCACTCTGTAAACCTTCCACCGCCCCATAAATGTCAGCCCCAGTCGTGCTTCTTTATGAGCTTGTCACGGCCCACTACCGTTCTGGGCCAGCCGGCCCTGGTGCTTCCCTCCTGCCCAGTGTCACATCAGTGGCGCGTTTCTCATTTCAGGAATTCTCAAGTTTCACGAATACTATTTGGGCGATAACATGGCGGAGAACTGCAGCGACTTCCAGGAGACCAGCAGCGTGCTCCTGCAGACGGTCACCGGCTCCGGCCTGGAGCAGCACATCGCCAGCGTGCGGGAGGCCTTGGGGGTGGACTCCTATTATACCAGGTGGGTCAAGAAGTTCCTGGGCCGGGCCTGGAAACCCAACCCTGGGAGGACGGTCCCCTTTGTGACTGACGCCTTTGGGAGTAGACCCGGGGCTTCCTGGCGAGTTCAGACTCCCGGCAAGGCAGGGAAGGGTTTCAGCAGAGTCAGGCCTGTTCTCCAAGTAGAGTGGGGGGGGGGGGGCCTTTGCCCACGATGTAATCTCTGGGTAACCAGCTAATGAACTGGCGCTCCGTGTCCGGTCCTAGGCTGACCCCCAGGGATTAGGTTGGGGCAATTGCTGGCTGCCAGTCAGGGAGCCTGATTCGGCACCAGTGATGAGGAAGGGGCCCACGCTGGATGACCTTAGGGTGCCCTGGAGAGCACAGGCAGGGTGTAAGCAGCCAGCATTTTCATGGCTTCTTGCCCAAATGTTCATTGGAAGACTCACCCAGTTGTGTCTGCAGGCGCCGTCACAGGGCCCTCCCGTCCGCGTTCAGTGATTAGCTTATGTCAGGTTGTCTGTCGTATCAAGCCGCCCACTGGTGTCAGGGCCCACAGGCCGGCCTGAGCAGCTGAGATCTCTCTGGTGGCACCATCTGTAGTTCCAAAAAGTCCTCAGGTGCCCGTCGGGCTTCCCTGGAGATGCTGAGTGGCCATCACGTGGCGTTGGGGGAGGGGGGACAGAGTAGCCTCCATCTGGGAAACAAAGTGTGTTCCATTATCCACACACACAGAATGGGAGAGCACAGAGTGACCTGGGCGTGCTCATCTGGGAGAGGAGGAAGTGAGAGGCTCTATGAGTTAAGGGACTTGGCCAATGTCACCAACCTGACAAGTGGCAGAGGCAGGACTGACCGCCGGGCCTCTGGGGCAGAGTCTGGGTGATAAAGACAGGACTGACCGCCGGGCCTCCGGGGCAGAGTCTGGGTGATAAAGGCAGGACTGACCGCCGGGCCTCCGGGGCAGAGTCTGGGTGATAAAGGCAGGACTGACCGCCGGGCCTCCAGGACAGAGTTTAGCAGACTCCCTCTGACCCCACAGGGGGTTTTCTCAGCAGAAATACTAGAGAGTTGGCCATTTCCTTCTCCAGCTCATTTGACAGATGAGTCCACTGAGGCAAGAGGGATGAAATGACTCAGGATCACACAGCCAGTAAGTGTCTGAAGCCAGATCTGGACTCAGGTTCTTTCCATTGCACCCCCTGGCTGTCCTGTATCACTTATGGAAGATGGAATGAGAATGGCAGGTTCTGGCTGCAGGGGGACCAGGCAGGCTGCTGGGCCTAAATGAGGGCTTGGGCTTTGAACAAGCAGAGAGGGGGAGTGGATACAGGAGCTGGGCAAGCAAATGGGTGTGGGGGCTGAGTGAGAGGACTTGACCCTGGGTGGCTGGAGGCCTGGTGCTGTCCTGGACAGGGCTGGAGAAATGAGAGGACATGTGCTGAGGGAGGGGCCCTGGGACCCCGGGGTGAGCAAGCCCAGCAGGAAATGGAGGAGAGGAGGAGCTGGGTTCATCCTCAGCATCTTCATTAACATTTAGTAGAACTTTGAGGATTGCCCAGCACTTTACTCAAGACAACTCTGAAAGACTTTGGTGAAACATGAAACACCTCCATACTCAGTGCAGATGGAAGCATATTTTCTTTTCCTTCCTCCCTCCCTCCTTTTCTTTCTCTCTTTTTCTCTCTTTTTTCCTTGTTTCTTGTCTCTTTTTCCTTGTTTCTTGTCTCTTTTTCCTTGTTTCTCGTCTCTTTTTCCTTCTTTCCCTCTTTCCTTTTTTCCTTCTTTTCTTCCTTTCCCTTCCCCCCCCTTTGGCCTTCCCCCTCTCCCCCCCATCTGTCTTCCTTTGTCTCTTTCTCTGTCTTTCAATCTTTCTGTCTTTGTCTCTCAATCTCTCTCTTCTGTCTCTTATCTCTGTCTTTGTCTCTCTCCCACAGACACACACTTACACACATATACACTGCTATACTCATACACTCACACACATACATACACAAATTTAATAAATCTTTGTTGACTGGTTGTTTAGAAATAACTTGCATGAGGTCCGCACAGCAGTCTTCACTTCTCAATACCATCCAGACACTTAACATTTACCATACAGAGACTTTGGGGATCCTGTGAGAAATCCCTGTGAGGGAGAACCTTAGTCTTCCATGTCATGTCCTTTTCGGATGCTCATGAGTAGTTTCTGTTGACAGCAGGACCTGGGGAAAGGTTTTCAAGGCTGGATGCACGTTTACAGAATTTTGTGCCAATGGAATTTGTATTTTTCAACTGTGAAATTATAATGCAGCTAGCTCAAGTTTATTTGTGGCTGGGTTGGACTTATTGGCCATTTAGAATCAGTCAGTCAGTAAGCCTTTGTTGAACCTGGGCTAAGTGCCGGCTCTACAAAGATAAGCAGAAATATGGACCTTGCTTTCAAGGAACTCCCATTCTAACTGGGGAGACAATGGGCAATCAGCAGTGGACAAAAAAATACAGACAGGATAAATAAATGAGAGTAATTTCAGAGAAAAGTCCCTAGCTATTTCCCCCACAAACTCCCCTGCTCAGATGGGAAAATATAAACACAATCTTTATAACGGTTGGGTGGAGTTAAGCCAACAAATCCCTTTTTGGCCAGGTGTAAAAATGTCCCTTGGATTCTGTACCTTGAGCCTACCCTTCTGTGCTGATCACAACTCAAAGGTGTTTTTCTTTTCAGTGCTGTTGTTACTATGTAGCTCTTTCTGCTTCCCATCACATCACTTTTTTAAAAAGAACTGATCAGTTTCTCCCTTTTCTTTATTTCTTGTTTTTCTTTTCAATGCTGTTGTTACTATGTAGCTCTTTCTGCTTCCCATCACATCACTTTTTTAAAAAGAACCGATCAGTTTCTCCCTTTTCTTTATTTCTTGTTTTTCTTTTCAATGCTGTTGTTACTATGTAGCTCTTTCTGCTTCCCATCACATCACTTTTTTAAAAAGAACTGATCAGTTTCTCCCTTTTCTTTATTTCTTGTTTTTCTTTTCAATGCTGTTGTTACTATGTAGCTCTTTCTGCTTCCCATCACATCACTTTTTTAAAGAACTGATCAGTTTCTCCCTTTTCTTTATTTCTTGTTTTTCTTTTCAGTGCTATTGTTACTATGTAGCCCTTTCTGATTCCCATTACATCACTTTTTTTTTTTAAAGAACTGATCAGTTTCTCCCTTTTCTTTATTTCTTGTTTTTCTTTTCAATGCTGTTGTTACTATGTAGCTCTTTCTGCTTCCCATCACATCACTTTTTTTAAGAACTGATCTTTATTTCTTCTGGCACCATGATGGGCCGTCCCACTCATATAGGATATCTCCTTCAGCCATTTCCAAATACAGAGGGGGTCTCCATTTCTTTGCCACTACAAAAAAGAACTGCTCTAAATATTTTTGTACATGTGAGCTTTTTTCCTTTCTTTGATCTCTTCAGATTTAAGCTTAGTAGTGAATCATGGGGTCAAAGGGTATACAGTTTAGTTGCTTCAGGGGCATAGGTCCAACTTGCTTTCCAGAATGGCCAACCCATTCACAAATAGCCCCATCCACCGTCATTCAGTGAGCTTGTTTTCCCTCATCCCTTCCAATATTTCTCACTTATAATTTTTGTCATCGCTATCATTCTCATGGGCATGAGATACAGCTTCATTTATTTTATATTTCTCTGATTAGTGATTTGTAGCACTTTTTCCTTTTGCTTGTTGATACCTTGGATGTCTTCCTTTGAAAAGTACTTTGAAACAAGAATTAGGGTTATAATTAGATAAAATGCATTATTTATCATCTGAAAATAACTCTTACTACTAAAAATTTGAATCTGTTCCATATATATATGTATGTATATGTATTTATATAAAATAGCCAACCTTTATCAGAGAAAGCTGCTAAAAAGATTTTTTTCCCCCTACAGTTAACTGTCTCACTTCTGATTTTACTACAATGATTTTGTTGTGCAATAGTGAGCCCTTATTTCAGTAGGCACTGCAGTCTCAGGGCCTATCAAATGTTATATTACCATATTCATTTTGTTCTGTGTGACTTTTTCTTTCTTTTTTTTTTTTTGCCAGCAATCAAAACTTTCAGTGATTGAACTATAGAGCAAGATTGGGTACCTGCTAGGCCCCTTCCTTCCACTTTTTTCATCTGTTTTTTGCCTTGAGAATTTTGATCTTTTAAAATTCATTCAGATGAATTTAAATACTTTGGTAGTTTGGTTAGTATGGTTGGCATGGAACTGAATAAATAAATTGATTTAGGTAGTATTGTCATTTTTATTATGTTGGTACAGCTCAATCGTGAGCAATCAATATGTCTCCATCTGTAAAGAATAGTTTCTATTTGTCTTCATATGGCTCCTAGGTGTGTCTTGGTAGGTAGAATTCTAGACGTTTTATATATTCTATAATTCTTTTGAAAGGAATTTCTCTATTTTTTTTCCTTATTGGCTTATGTTGGTTATATAAAAAGGATGCTGATTTCTGTGTGTATATTTATTTCAGATCCTGCTACTTTGGTGAAGATACTGTGTAAATGGTTTTTAGTTGAACTGTTAAAGCTGTTTGTATAGACAGTCATACCATTTGTAAAAGGCAGGAATTCTGTTTCCTATTTGCCTGTGCTTTATTCTCTTAATTTCTTTTGCTTGTCTTTTGCTATAGCCACCACTTCTAGCGCTATGTTGAATAGAAGAGTGATTATGTGGACATTTTTGCTTTATCCCCGCTTTAATAGGAAAGGTCTCTCTCTATTTCATCTCCATTTACACAGGATGCTAGATCTCGGTTTTGGGTAGATACCTCTTATGTTAAGAAAAGCTCCTTTTGAATTTCTATTGTCAAAAACTTTTAATGCATCTATTAATTTAATGATATTATTGTTTTAGTTACCCATATGGCCTATTATAACTATAGATTTCCTAACATTAAAACAACATTTCTTCTTGATATAAATTCTACTTGATCACATTGTGAAATCGTATTTATATGATGCTGTAATGTCTTTGCTAATATTTTTTTTAAATGTTTTGTGGTTATAATCACTCTTTTGTTATTTGGGGTTTTTTTTCCTCACTGATTTGTTTTTCCCTGCTTTATGTATTACAACCATACTTATATCAAAGAAGGAACTTGATATAATATTTCCCCCTATTCTTACAAACAATTTATATAATGTTGAAATTCTTTGAATGTTTGCTAGAATATACTTCTAAATCCATCTGGTTCTAAGTTTTTTTTTTCTTTCCTTTAGAAGTTCATTTATGGTTTGTTCAGTATATTTTACTGAGATTGGTTTATTTAAGTTCTCTTTGTCTTTTTATGCTAATCCAGATACTTTCTATTTTGTAGATAATCATCTCCATTTAAATTGTGAGTTTTGTGGCATATAATTGGGCAAAATAGTTTCTAATAATTTCCTTTGTTTCTCCTTTGTTGGAATTTCTCCTTTTTGCTTTTGATACTGCCACTTTGATTTTCCTCTCTCATTTTAAAAATCAGACCATGTAATAATGGTTCATCTATTTCCCTGCCTCCAAAACAGCATTTCACTTTATCAGTTCAACACTTTTTTTTTTCTTTCAGGTTTATATGCCTTTTCATTAATTTTCAGAGTTTCGTTTTATTGTTTGATCAGGGTCCTTACTTTGTCAATTTTCTAGGTTCATTTGGGCTTTTTTAGTTGAATGACCAATTAATCTGTTCTTTTTTCTTTTTTGTCCCTGAAATGTTTGAACTGCATCCCCAAAGTTTTGATTTTGTGTTTCATTGTCATCATTTTTGTTACGAAGTTTCCTGTTGTTTTTCTACTATGTTCTCTGATCCATGAGTTTTGTAGGATGAAGCAATTTGAGTTTGTGATAGTTTCTTCAAAGATTCTTTTTATTCCTTTGAGTTTGGCACAGGATATGTTTAATATTTCTGCTTATCTTCATTAATTTGTGAGGTCTTTATCCTTTAGTACGGTGTCCATTTTTGTTAAGATACCATGTACAGCTGAGAAATACATACATTGATAAGATATATTTATATAAAATATAGAATATCCTATAATATATAGTACTATAATATTATATATAAATTACATTTTATATATGATATATAAACATATTTCTACATGAGAAATTATTTTTTTGGCTGCTCATGCACCTTAATGTATGTTGGTGTGTGTATATGAGTGTATATGTACATGTAATATATAGTATTTCTAGAGAGGTGGATGAAGCACTGGGTCTGGAGTTAGGAAAACCTGAATTCAAATCCAGCCTCAATCCAGTCAGTAGCATCGTGACCCTGGACAAATCAATTAACCTTTCTCTGCCTCGATTTCTCAACTATAGAATGGACTTGATAACAGCACCTCCTTCCCAGGGTTATTGTAGGGATCAAATGAGGTCATATTTGTAAAATGCTTAGCACAATGCCTGGCACATAGTAGGTGCTTTAAAAAAACACTTGCTTCCTTCCTTCCTTTGTTTCCATTCCATACTTTCAAGAGATTTATAATATCTATTTTTTTTCTAAGATTCTATTCAGATCCTAAACTCTTTTCTTATTTATCTTTTGTTTAGATTTATCCAGACCTGAAGAAGGGCACATTTATATGTCCAAATGTTATAGTTTTGCTGACTATCTCTTGCTGTAAATTGATTTAACTTTTCCTTTAAGTATTTAGATGCTATGCCTTCTGGCAAACATATATATGAAATGTTGGTATTATTTCATTGTCTATGGTGCCTCAAACATAATCTAGTTTCTCTTTTAATCCAATCTGTTTTTATTGTTGCTTTCTCTGGAATCATGATTGTTCTCCTTACCTTTTTAATTCACCTGAAGTGCATCACCAAGCTCCTTATTGTAACTCTATATGAATTTTTGTGCTTTGAGCATATTTCTTATTAGCAACATAACATTGAGTTCTGCTTTTCTGAGACTTCTTTTCTTCTCCAATTTATTGAGCCCAATCCCATTCATGTTCAGTTAGGGATATTTTTTGTTTTGAAATTTATTTTAAACCTATATACAAAATAAGAAAAGAAATTGCCACATATATAGCAGAATATGAGACAATTCAATGTAAAACAATACATTTTCATTTCAAGAAATCTATATAAGAAATACCACATATTGTATTCAGAGCTGTCCAGCTTTGCTTTGCTTCCTTGTAGGTTTTCTTTTGTTCTCTGCTGTACAGTTTTGTTTTTTTTTCCCCCCTGAGGCTGGGGTTAAGTGACTTGCCCAGGGTCATACAGCTAGGAAGTGTTAAGTGTCTGAGACCAAATTTGAACTCGGGTCCTCCTGAACTCAAGGCCGGTGCTCTATCCACTGCACCACCTAGCTGCCCCTGCTGTAAAGTTTTTACTTTATTTCTCCCCTACCCACAAAGAAGGTTACAATTAAGCACACACATATTGTTGAATTCAAAATTTTAATATGCTGTCAGTTTTCATTTTATGGGTAAATTCATCCCATTCACCTTCTAAGTAATAATTACTTGTATATTTTCCTCCTTCCTATTGTCTCTCACTATCCTTGCCCTATTCCTCTCCTTCATCACTGTTCAACTTGACTTCTTTCTACCTGCTACCTTGTTCTCCTATTCCTTAACCTACTTATCCCTAGAATCCTGCCCTTATCCTCTCCCCCCAGCTCATTCTCTTGCCTTCTCATTTCTTTCTTATTTAGAAGACTTTTATACCAATCTTTCTCTCTGTGTGTATGTATATATGTAGTATGTATTATGTATGTATATACATGTTTAAATACATGTATATGTGTGTATGTATAAAATTTTCCTTTTTAATCCATTCCCAATGAGAATAAGGTTTTAACACTACCTGTCTTCCCTCCACTAGCTTCTTTTATATCAATTTTTCCTTTTCTCCCTCTCTTCTCTCCCTCCCTCCCTTCCTTCCTTTCTCTCTCCCTTCCTCCCTCCTTCTGATCTTTCTTTTTGTTTCTTCCTTTTAAAATTTCTTTCTTTCCCTCCGCCCACCCACCCAACTCTAAACTCTAAACATGAAGTTAATTCTGCTCTTGACTAATCCTTCCCTGAATCTTTGTTCCTCTCTCCCTTCCTCCAGACCCTGCCTGTTTCCTTATTGACTTTAATGTCTTTCTGCACCGACCGGTGTATATGTGAATTATATCAGAGATGATTGGAATATGTTTGTGGCTCATGTTTTCACCTCAACACCATAATTTGGACTATTTCCAGATAACGAAGTACAAAATGAGTTGAGAGAGCTTTCACTAAGCTTCTTAGAATGAGTCAGCCACTTAGCAGGCAGGAACAGCTCAGCTTGTGGTCTTTGTGACCTCTGAGCACAGCCTAAATCAAATCTCCTTTTCCAATTTCCCTTCAGAATTTTTTTCTAAAGCAAAGTTACTGAACCTGAGGTGCTGCGTGAGTTGATGCACTGTGTAGGTTTGGAGGCTATTCTGATGAACAACAGTCCATTGTAGGAATTTGGACTTGGGAAGTTGAGTGGGATGGGGGAATCTCTTGTTCATTCATTAAACAGCTCCCGACTGGGAGCCCCTGCTTTATGGGTGAGACAGAGGAGGTAAAACAAAGGTAAACAAAGTGTGACCCTGCCTTCAGAGAGTGTTGAGCTGCCGTCCTGCTGGGAATCCCAATTCTGTAATGCTCCTGGAGGAGATTGGGAGCTGTTCTGGAGAACTGGGAGGTCCTCAGAATAGGGCAGTGTTATGAAATAAGGCAGTATTTCCCTCCCCAGCCCCAGCCCTTCTCCCTGATCTTTGTTTCTTTGTCATGGAACACATATGATGGAAAAGTACCCGGAAAAAGGCACCTGAAGTGAATACGGATCCCCTTGTCTTTCCATGTCAGATCTGGGGGCTGCTCTTGACAGTAGTGGCTCTGTAAACCCCCCACTCACCAAAATGGTGTCTTTTATCCAAGGAGCCTTGTCTGCCTGACTCAGATTTGCTGCCTTTGCTTCTGGTTGATTATAGGCAGACTGAATTTAGCAAATAAAAGTTAAAGATCATTGACTGCCTTTGCTCAAGTCTTGGTTGGGAGGATGCGCCCGGTGAGATAACTCAGGATAACTCGTTTCATTCATCCTACTTTTGTGTCCATGACACTAAGGAAGTCAGTGTTCTGGGCTCGGTCTTTGTGTGGGAAGCTACGTTAACTTTGTGATCCCACACCCGGGTTGGTCCAAAACCATCTGAACAACTCGAGGAATCCCGCTCATCTTTACGAGCTTGACTGGATCTAGAAGGGTGGCCTGGGTGCCCCCTCCACAGAATCTCAAACAGAGTCTGAGCATGAAGGCTCATCGAGTGGCCACAGGCCTTCCTCACCAGTTAAATGTTCCCAGTCCCTGCGGAACTCACCAGGAGGCGGTCATGTCCCAGGTCTGCTGGCCGCTTGGGATTTAAGAAGGTTCCATGGTGTGGGCAAGTCACTAACACATAGGTCCCCCCATCCCGCAAGGCCCCCCGATGCACTGTCCCCAAGGAGTCCACAGCCCCTTCCATCATGCTCAGGTCTGTCTTCCCTGTGATTTTGGGGCTGCAGGAAGCTTGTGGGGTTGGAAAGTCCTTCCTTTAGTCCCGAGGCGTTCCCTGGAGCACTGAGAGGAACTAGCCGTGGTTCCATGGCTGGTCTGTTCCAGGTTTTCTTGGTGCCGGGGCCAGCCCTCAATGTCTCTTTACATTTTTTTTCCCCCCTGAGGCTGGGGTTAAGTGACTTGCCCAGGGTCACACAGTCAGGAAGTATTAAGTGTCTGAGACCAGATTTGAACTCGGGTCCTCCTGAATTCAAAGCTGGTGCTCTATCCACTGCGCCACCTAGCTTCCCCCTTTACATTTCTTTATAACCTCAAATTGCCCATTTGATGAGAGGGTACAGAGCTTCAGTGGGCAAGTCTGTGGCTTAAAGTCATTATTTATAATTCATACACGTGGATCCCTTTTCTTCCACATCTGCCGAGGTGACAAGTCATGAAGCACACAGCCACCAGTGAGCCTGGGACCGATACCCATGTCTCTGAGTCCAAGCCCAGCCTTCCACCTTTGTGTCTTTGGCTTGTTAAGGCTTCAGAAAGGAGACAAGGCTCAATGTTGGCTTGGGGAAGCTTGGGCTAATGAAATGCTGAATCACAACCAATTCGCAGTGGGAAGGAAAAGCTTATCGCCTTCCAAATCATGTACCAACAATACTAAGACAGATTCAGAGGAGCTTAAATCCGTCTTTCTCCCTCTTCCTCTCGAGCTGTTATCTGTCTGCCTCTAATTAGAGACATTTGAAAGCGATGTTTTAATTCTTGTAGCTGATCTTTTAAAACAGGCTAGATGCCCCTCCTTCGGCCCTGGTCCAGAGTTTCTGAAGGGAATGTCATTTATGGAACCCGGATGATGAGAACCTTAGCTCCTACAGGGCCAAGAATTCAGAGTCTCGGTGGTTTTCAGCTTTCCTGCCTCTTAACCCCCTCCCGGGGCACCTGACCTCTGCATTTAGAAGAATGGTCCCCAAAAAGGGGCACTGGCCCCATCTGCATAGCCCTTTGTAGTTGTAGAAATGAGTTCCTTACGACCCGTCCTGAGGAGTAACGCTGAGTACTGTTCTACCCATTTTACAGATAGGGAGATAGCTTGCCAAGGCCCCCTGCTATTAAAAGTACCACAGGCTAAGACAAAGGCCCTGCTTCGGAGGCAGAGGTCCACTTGGAATCTCGGCTTTCCTCTTTTCCTCTGTAATTGAACCAATCTCCACCTCAGTCTCTTCCACAGTCAAATGAGAAGACCACACTAGTTCAGTGGCTTCCAGAATGTGGTCTGACCACTCCTGGGCTCTCCAAGAGGGCACTCAAGAGGTCACAACTATTTTCACAAGTATACGAAAATGTTTTCATTTCTTTTGTGATACATATCTCTAGCTAATAATAACCCACATTAAAAAAAGATTTTTGGGGCCCTCAATAAGTTTGAAGAGTAGAAAGGGATTCTGAGATCACAAAGTATGAGAAACTCCTGAGCTACATGGTCCCAGAATCCCTTTCTTCCAGCCCTAGATTTTTTTTTTTAATGTTTTTATGTTTTATGTGAAGCTGAGATCTGAACTGGGATCTTTTTTCCCCCTCAATAGTATTTTATTTTTCTAATTATGTGTAAAGATCATTTTCAACAATCATTTTCATGAGATTTTTAATTCCAACTTTTTTTCTCCTTCCCTTCCTTATCTCCATCCATCCCAAGACAGTAGGCAATCTGATACAGCTTATGCATGTATGATACTTTTAAGCATATTTTCATATTAGTCATGTTGTGAAAGAAAAATCAGAGTGAAAGGGAAACACTACAAGAAAGAAAGACCAAAGAAAGTGAAAATGGTACGCTTCGATCTGCGTTCGGTCTCCACAGTTCTCTTTCTGGACATGGATGGCAGTTTCCATCCCGAATCTACTGGAATTGTCTTCGATCACAGTTTTGCTGAGAATAATCAAGTCCGTCTTCGTCGATCCTTGCATGATCTTGCCGTTTCTGGGTACAGTTTTTTCCTGGTTTGGCTCGCTTCCCTCAGCATCCGTTCACGTAGGTCTCTCAGGCTTTTCTAAAATTAGCCCACTGGTCATTTCTTATGGAACAACACTTTTCCATGACGTTCATATACTCCGACTTAGTTGGCCGTTCCCACCGATGGGCATTCCCCCCCAGTTTCTTGGGGCTGCTCCTAACATTTTTGCACGTGGGCATCTTTTCCCCTTTTCTCTGATCTTCTTGGGATGCAGGCCCAGTAGTTGGATCATGGGGTGTGCGGTTTGATGGCCCGTCGGGCATGCCTTTTGACACAGGGCGTAAGAATTTTTTTTGCTAGGAAACTCTGAATTGCATTCTAAGTTAATTTTTTAAATTTTGACTCACTGATGGGGGCTGTCCCCTATCAGAAAGTTACATCAGAAGGTTAGAGGCAGCCTGGCTTGACAAAGATTAAGTAGCCCAGACCGAGGGTGCAAAGCATTGATTCTCATCTCTTTGGATGATCCCGACTCTTCGAACCATCTTTTTCCCTTTAGGTTTTTCTCTCTAATGTGTTGAGAGGCCAAATGGAATAGATGCTTCTTAGGTTTATGCCATCGGTAACTGTCCCATGTCCCCAGGCAGCTCAGCCCCCCGGACCCGCCAGGCAGCAAAAGTGGCCATTTGTCCATGGACTGTAAGCCGCCCCTCACCCTCGGATCTGGAGGAGGGCCAAGCAAAGGTCAGAGCCGTGCTGTTGTGGGTGAGAGCCCCCACAGGGGGAGGGGGAGAAGTGCCCCAGAGGGGGACTCACAAGTCCCATCACTGCTGCAATTGTGCACAATTACTGGCAGACAGGTGCTAAGAATGCCTGGGATGTGCCATGGCCCAGAGATCCCTATTAGAGATGCAAAATTCAGTCCACCCGCAAGCAGGTGGAAAGCCACCACTCTGCTGTGTGCGCCAGTTCAGAGACCCCATGGGAAGTGCCCCGGCCTTTCGGGGGCACGGCAGGAAAGCCCGGAGTGGCCCCTGGCACAGAGGCAGGAAGGCTGCTGAGGGGCAGGGTTCGCATCTCTCTTCTGTGGGGAAGGAATCAGTATGAGGAATCGTGCCCGAGCTTACCGAGCTGGTGGGAACAAAGACCGGGGCTCTCAACCCAAGTATGGTGGTCTTGGATGGATTCTCACTCCTAGTCTGCCACTGGAAGTGGGCAAACTTCTCTGTAGCCCAGAAGGTTTTAGGGAGAGGATTTGCACCCTCCTCCAGCAACCAAGGGCACTGAGGCTCTCAGGATGTGCCCAGTATTCCCAGGGGAAGGTCCACACTGGGCATGGGCAGGAAGGCCTGCACCATCAGGGGCCCCACGCAGGCTCTCCCAAAACTGCTGGCGAGCCCACGCCCTGAGCCATAAGGGCCAGCTCCGCCTAGAGCAGCTGCGGATGTTCTTGGCCGGCCTCAGCCTTCCCAGAGTCCGGACTCCCACGGGCTCTCGGCCTGAGCTCCGGGCCGGCTCTCTGCTATACTTGGGCTCCTTCATGTTCTGGTTTATGATGGCAGAGGTTCTGTTCTGAGGACTGGGCGGTCTGCAAGGCACGCTGAACCCTTAAGGACCTTCTACAGACCAGCACACTGCAACTGATCCCCCAAGAAGGGCGTGCCACTGGCAGGATTCAAAACCAGGTCACAGGCCCTCTCTGCCCATCCCCAACAGCCATGAGAGTTGGGGCTCAGAACTGCTTCTGATGAAGACAGAAAAGGGGGAGGAGTGGGGAGGGAGCCTGGCGGAACAAAGATGGCGCAGAGAAGACAGAGACACCGGTAGTGATCAGCTCTCCTTCCCAAGAACCCCAAGGACTCTGTCCATCACTTGGCTTAAGGGAGCTTTTCAGTCATTACAGCAAGTGGGTCAAGCAATAAGCAGTTAGGAAGCACCTACTGTGTGCCAGGCACTGCGCCAACCACCAGGGATGCAAAAGGGGCCAGAGAACGTCCCTGACCTTGAGGAGCCCCCGGTCTCACAGGGAGAGAACAAGGAAAATGAACATATGGAAGCAGGATGAAGAGGGAATGATTCACAGAGGGAGGGCTTCCTGTGGAAGCCTTGAAGGAAGCCCCAGAAGGGAGGGGTCCGGGCCTGGGGGTGCCAGACAGAAGGCGGGCAACTCCAAGATGGAGGGAACATGGGGAGAACAACCAGAAGGAGCAGAGGTGTGGGGGTGTCAGGTGTGGAAGGATGGGCAGGTCATGGGGGGCTTTCTTGTGCATTGTTGCAGATTTTTGCAACAATCTTGGGGGACAAATATCAGCACCATAGATCAGAGCAGGTGACCGGGTCAGAGAACAAAGGGCTGCACTAGCGGCCGTTTCCATGTCCAGAGGCACTGAGCTGCTGCCCAGCCCCCCACCGAAGGCCTGATGGTCAGCCTCAGATGGTCTCTGATCTCCGCTTGGGTCAATTAGACCGGGGCTTTGTGAGTACTTCCCTGTGTTCCCCTGGGCACAGGCCAGACTAGCCTCTCCACAGGGAGCTGGGTCTGTGACTGATGCCATTCTTGACCTTCAGACCTGTGCCGGGACAGGCGAGAAGGTGCCAAGGAAAGCCGGGCACACTCACCACCTGCCCATGGTGTCTCTGGAGGCGGAGATGCCCCAATTAATGCTCCATAACCTATGATAAAAAAAGAAAATAAGGGGGCACACTAGGGTGTCTCAGGGTAGGTCAGCCCACTTGAGAGCAAAGAGTTTTCTCTCTGGATCTCCATGCCCAACATATGCCATGCCACAGAGGCTGCTGGAGGTCAGGAGGCAGGAAGGTGCAAGTGCAAATCCTATCTTGGACATTTACAGGCTGTTTGCCTTGGTTTCCCCAAGTGCAGCATGGGGATAGTAATAACAACACCCACTTCTCTGGCCTGTTGTGAGGAACAAACGGGATAATTGTAAAGTGCTCAGCATGCGCTGGGCCCACAGTAAATGCTCTATAAATGCTCATTCCCGTCCCTTCTTCTCCTTAGTAGGTATTTAGTCAATGTTTCTTGAAAGTGTACTTTATGCTTTACAAGGCTTAGAATTAAACCTTGAGATGGGTACAGAGCAGAATTCAATCCCACATCTCTTAAGGTCAGAGTTTCCTTGCAGATAGAATCCTAGGATTTCATAATGGCCAGGACAGATAGCCGGAGGGAGGGAAGTCAGTGAATCTGAGAGGCAGACCTGAGGGAGGGTGGTAGCTCTGCCCCTGCTTGACTTTGGGCAAGAAACGAGACCTTTGTGGTCTTTTGTTTTTTTCACTGGATGATCCATAAAAATAGGTAGCACACACTCTTTATGGTGAAGGTCAAGGGAAAAAACTGATTTTTTTTTTATTCAATATTTCATGGGGCAGCTAGGTGGCGCAGTGGATAGAGCACCAGCCTTGAGTTCAGGAGGACTCTTGAGTTCAAATCTAGTCTCAGACACTCAACACTTCCTGGCTGTGTGACCCTGGGCATGTCACTTAACCCCAGCCTAAAAAAAAAAAAAAAAAAAAAAAAAAAAATTCAATATTTCATTTTCCCCCCAATTGTATCTTAAAAAACCATTTTAATATTCTTTAAAATTTTTTTGAATTTCAAATTCTCTCTCTTCCCTTTTACCCTCTGCCCACTGCACATTGAGAAGGCAAGCAATTCGATGTTGGTTAGACATGTACAGCCAAGATTTCCATATTAGTCCCCCCAAAACCCTCATGAAAATCAAGATTTTTAAAAATCTGCATTCGGACTCCACCAGTTCTTTCTCTGAAGGTGGAGAGCGTTTTTCATCGTGTCCTTTTGAATTGTTTTGGATTTTTGAATCACTGAAAATAACGAAGTCATTCACAGTCGATCATTTTATAATATCATTGTTGCCATGCATAATGCTCTCCTGGTTCTGTTGACTTTGTTTCGCCCGGGTTCGTGTATGTCCTTTTAGGTTTTTCTGAGAATATCCTGCTTGTCATTTCTTCCAGCACAGCAGTGTTCCATTACGATCACATGCCACAACTTGTTCAGCCGTTCCCTAAAGAGTGGGCAACCTCTCAATTTCCAACTCTTTGCCACCCCAAAAAGAACTCTTATGGATACTTTTGTACATATGGGTCCTTCTTCATCTCTGCCCCTGTTTCTAAAAATCTCTTTGGGATACAGACTTAGTCGTGGTATTGCTGGATTAGAGGGGGTGCATACCAGAGCCCTTTGGTCATAGTTCCAGATTGTTCTCCAGAATGGTTGGATCCGTTCACAACTCCACCAACAATGTATCAGTGTCCCAGTTTTCCCACATCCCCTCCAACATATGTCATTATCTTTTCTTGACATATTAGCCATTCTGAGAGGTGTGAGGTGGTTGACTTAATTTGCATTTCTCTAATCAGTAATGACTTTGTGTGTTTTTTCATGTGAAAAAAAATTTCTTTATTTGAAAACTGTTCATATCCTTTGACCATTTAGCAATTGGGGAATGGCTCTTAATTTTTATAAATTTGACTTAGTTGGAATTAATTGGAAACCCTTTGCACACTGGGCAACTTCATAAACACAGGGTAAAGCCAAGCCACTGCTTTCACCTGATTCTCCATATAATAATTCCTGATAGATCTCCAAGCCATAAATCTCATACTTGATCTCATCATGGGAGGCACATAGAAAGGGAGGCTATACCCATCTTGGCCATGAGCAAGCAGGGATCCAGGAGGAGTACAGTGGACCAGCCATGAGAAAGTGACAAGGTCTCCCTGCTGAACCCAGGCTGTCTGACTTAGCCAAGCAAGAACATTTACCAGAGGAGCTTCTAAAGGTTTTCCACAGGCTGCTACCTTAAGACAAGCATTCGATAAAACTGCTGGACACTTCAAAGCTGTGTAGAGTGTCTATCACAGACTAAGAAACTGAGTCCCCCCCCCCAATATGGAATTCTTCCTTCCTTCCTCTCCCTGGATTTGATCCAGGGAGCACCAGAGAGCAATTGAAGGGAGAAACATGTATGTGTTCCCCTGAAACCTCTGGTGGAATTGGCAAAAATTAACGTTCAGAGAGATGAGCTAGACTTTGCCTCTGCAAGAGCTAAAAACTAAGCCTTTATGGCTCAGTCTACCAGGATCAAGGCTAATGCAGTGAGCTGTGGCCTGGCATGAGCCAGGACTGCCCTGCCACCTGCCCTCCTCCACAGTGTAAAGAGTCTCATATGAACTGAGGAGGTTGAACTAGATGATCTTAGGTCTCTTCTCCCAGAGCTGATATTCTTTATTTTATATTTTAAGACTCCTGCCCTCTTTTTGTTTGTTTGTTTTTTATTCTATATTTTAAGACCTTTTTTTTTTTGTTTGTTTTCTATTTCTTTCCAGCTCTTAAATTCTCTTCTAAGGTTCTAAGGGCCCTCTTAGCTCTGACAGTGATAATCAGATGGTGAATTGTAATAGGGTCAGAAAAAAAGTAAGAAATGAGGGGCAGCTAGGTGGCGCAGTGGATAGAGCACCAGCTTTGAATTCAGGAGGACCCGAGTTCAAATGTGGTCTCAGACACTTAACACTTCCTAGCTGTGTGAGCCTGGGCAATCACTTAACCCCAGCCTAAAAAAAAAAAAAAAAAAAAGTAAGAAACGTATTCTGAATGAGGCTGTGTGTGTTCCGAGACAGCAAAGTGGCTAGCCCCTTCTTGTTTGGTCTGGGTATTTTCTGAAAACATCCCAGCCTGCTGTCTGGCTATCTTACAAGAAAAGTGATGATCATCCATCCACATGGCTGCCCCCTTTAGGTACACAAGACTAGGAGGAAGGAGGAAGAGTCAGTGATGATGATGGTCATTAGATAGAACTGCCTAGTGATGATCAAAGGGTTGTGTTTATGCCAAAGATTGTGCCATAGCGATGAAGGAGAAAAGGTTAAAGGTGAGCGGCGGCGGAGGAGTCACCGATATTTTTTCAAGAAGCCAATGGTTCAGTTCGTGAAAGGGTTTTAATGATCCACCACGCGCAGAGTGCTCTGCCTGAAGGCCAGGCTTCCCTCTCTGGGAATTTATAGCTGTGATGTTTAAAAAGTTCAAGAGAGATAATTTCTGGGGGATTTACCCATCTTATTAATAAAACTAACATGTATAATAAAAGTGGCGCTCTCAAATGCCAAAGGCGCCTCCGGGCCGTGAGCTCACCGTTTATATGCCCTTGGAAGGACAGATGCTCCTGAAGGTGGCAATCAACTCTGACTGGCTAACAATTGATGAGAGAATGGATGTTATAATAAAGGACTCGCTCTAATTGTACTTATTGTACAGGACTCGGATCACTCAGATCTCGGTCAAAGAGCCTTATCATCTTCCTGATTTATCACCTGTCTGACAAAAGGGAGAATCCACATTTTTGAAGACCTGTCTGAGTAAACATAATGAACAGGAATCCCATTAGCTTAAATTTAGAATTCAATCTTTAGCCTGGGTGAGTTTCTGAGAAAGATTTCTCACATGGGTCAATATCTGGGTGAGGAAATAAAAGAGGGGGGAAAATCGTGGTTCTGATTCAATTATTAGTTATTAAATATGAGAGAAATAATCATTTTTCTCAGAGCTACTGGGACAGGAAGGTCAGGGGAGACATGATACAGATACATAGATGTATATATTATGTATTTATATATGATTTATTCATATATATCCCTAGAAATCTAATACCAACTAAAACATGAGAGACCCATAAAAGAAATACAAATGTTTTTAAATAACGCAGCTTTAATGGGAAGTAGAATTATCATTAGGTTTTCTCTTTTGTAAAGAGAAGAAATACTCTGATACAGCAGAAATCAATCCCATCGGACCAAATGAGGAGAGAGATCTAATTTCAGCTATATCATCTCAGAACCAAAAAGAACCTCAAAGCGTTGGCTAGTCCAAGCTTTTGCTCAGTGTAGGAGTCCTCTTGAAAATGTCCCCAGGAAGCGTTCATTCAGTGACAGGGAACTCAGTTCCTAGCAAGGCGGCCCAACCTGCTGATCCACTGATGGACAAGCCCAAAGATACCCACCCAGCACATGGACACCACATCCACCCAGTCAGTGATGACATCAGCCCTATGGCTCCAGGGCCAGGCACCCCCACTAAGGCAGCCCAAAACAATCATTTCTCTCAAGAGTTTACCCTGTAAAGGGAGAGGCAGAATCTATATATAAATAAACATGGAGGCAGCCCTGGGGTGAGACCAGAGTCTCACTGCCCAGCCAGACAAACCACCCAACACACCGACGACCAGCTCTGGTCCGATCCAGACGGAGACAGCCCAAAGCTCTGGGAATGGCAGTGTTCCCGGGACATCTGCCCTGCTTTTAGCTGTGGCAAAGAACTGGAAACCAAGGGGATGTCCATCAAATGGGGCGTGACTGAACAAGCTGTTGTATGTGATTATGATGTGATATTATTGTGCTATAAGAAATGATGAGCAGGATACCTTTGGAAAGCCTGATAACTGATGTGAACTGATGCAAAGCAAAGTAAGCAGAACCCGGAGGAAACCGTACGCAGTAACAACAATATTGCAATGATGATCAACTGGGAAAAACTTAACTGCTCTGATCAAGATAACAATCCGAAACAATTCCAAAGGGCCCATGATGAAAAATGCTATCCACCTCTGGAGAGAGAACTGATGATCTCTGAGTGCAGACTGAGGCAGACATTTTACTTGTTTTATTTTTATTGTCTTAATTTGCTTGTGTTTCTTTTTCAACATGAGTAATATGGAAATATGGTCTGTATGTCCTTACTTGTATAATCAAAATCAAAGTGTCTTCTTATGAAAGAGGAAGAGTCAAGGAGGAGAAAGAATTTAGTACTCAAAAATTTTTTAATGATTTAAAAAATGCAATTGGAAAATATTTAATAAAATAAAACTTTTTAAATGTTTGAGTATAGTTTTATCATGAGTAATGATGATGAAAGTTAAGAAGATTCGTTGCAATCTATTTTTACAACTGCGCCCTAAGGAGCATTGGACTTTTCCATTTGACTGGCAACTGATGCTTCCTATATGTATTTTCTAGTTTGGCTAGTGAACTCTATATCCTACAAATTGAAGTTAAGGCAGTCTTAAAGTCTAGTCTAGGAAGTACACGACAGCAAAGGCAGAGAAACCAAAAAAGTATAGCGCGCGCACACACACACACACACACACACACACACACACAAGACTGAAACACCTAACATTTTAAGAGAATAACCCCAAATGGAAAGTCCAGAACATAAGCAAATAAAGCAACAGAGAGAATCCTAAAACCAAAGGGAAGAATCAACAGTAAATCCTCAAGGAAAATACAAAAGTCTGTTAAATATCACAAGACAAGGAAACAATGCCTGATGAAATACAGAATTATTTATACTTCTAGAAGAGCACAGAACAACAAGAAACTTCAAAATGGCTCAAAAAGAAAATGAAACCCAGAAAAGAAGAAATTAAGAATGATTCCAGGAGCAATTAATATAGAATTAAAATACTCAGCACATTATAAGAAACAGAATTTACAATAGATAGTCTCTATAAAGGTATGAAAGAGAGATGAACAGATCTGGAAAACAAAATTCCAAAGTGGAAGAAAATCTAGCAGAAGAGAAGCAAAAGAATAGGTATCCTATTAAAAGGATATACAAATCTATACAAGTCCAAGCAATATGCTTTGAAGACTGGATGCACAGAAGCAACTTAAAAGAGTTGGAGGGCTCTCCATGGAGAACATGACAGATTTTTTTAAGAACTTTTAACAGGAAAATACAGAAAAAAATATATATACAAAAACAAAGCAAGTCAAAATCTTAGCGGCAACCACTTTGTCAATCCGTTAGTCACCCAGCATTTCTTACATGTTGCGTGCCAAACACTGAATTAAGCATTAGAGAAACAGATAAAAAGCAAAACCAATCACTTCCTGCAAGAATTTACCCTGTAATGGGAGAGGCAGAATCTATACATAAATAAAAAATCCCAATAGATTGACACAAGGTAACCTTACATAGGAAGGTTCTAGTAACTGGGGAGAAGATTTCTGCAGCAGGGGGGATGTGAGATGATTCAGTATAAGGAGGCAAGGGAGGGGAGTTGGCTACAGGGAACAGCCAATTCAAAGATATTAAGTGGAGAGATGGAGAGGTACGTGCAAAGAGCCTAGAGATCAGTCTGGCTGTACTCCGTGGAGTACGTGGAGGGAAGGCCTGAACTATGGAAGGTTAGAGTGCCACGCAAATAACCCGAATGCAGAAACCCGTGTGACCGTGTCCCAAGCTGGTCCTCAGTGCCCTTTCCCAAATGCCTCATTTCTATGAGTAACGACATCGGAACCTCCTTCCTTTGGGCTCAGAACAGGATCGTTGTCTCTGCAAATCCAAAATCTACACATAGAGATAAATTGTGACTTTCATAGCTCATGACTTTCATAGCTCACACGGCATCAGATCTCACAGGCTTTCCTGGCCTTTACTACACTGTCATACTCATTATTCTCACCGGCCTTTCCATTCCAATGCACTCATCTCCCTGCTGGCAGATCCTTATTAATTATTTGGCAAGCACGCCACCTACTTATCTCCTTTCACATTTGTTTTAAAAAAAAGTTGAGTCCTAGGTTCTCTCCCTCATCCCCACCCACAATTAAGAAACCTCTTGTGAAGTTATGGAAAACATTTCCATGAACTTCAAGTTCTCTTTCTTTAACTAAGGCAAGTTTTCTTGACTTTTCTTGTGGCATAAACCCCTTTGGCACACCGGTGAATTCCGCAAACTCCTTCTCCAAATAATGTTTCTAAATACATAACAGCAAAATACATTGGATTACAAAGGAAGCCAAATACATTGAAATACGGTTATCAAAATATTTTGAAAAACAAGTTCATGAACCCCAGGTTAAGAATCCCTGATCCAAGTCATTGATAAAAATGTTACAAATAACTAGGCTATTCCACTGGAGACCTTCCAAGTTGATATCAAAAAATTAATGACTCCTCTTGGAGCCCAGCCATTTAACTAGTTCCCAAGTCCCCAGACTACGCTATCATGCAGCTCACATCTCTCTCTCTTATCCATAAGGATAGCATGAACGAATTTATCAAATGCTTTGCTAAGATCTAGTTAAACTCTATCTACGGCATTCCCCTGATCTACAAGCCGACTCTACAGGGACCCTGTCAAAAAAGAAAATGAGGTTAGTCTGCAGTGACCCGTTCTTAACAATGCCATCTTCTCTTTGCACTCTCCGGGGCCGTTTCTTCATGCTCACAACCCATTTTCAGATCAGTGCAAACCACGGTTTTTGTTTGGGTTTTTTTTCTTTTTCTTTTTGACCAGGAATTTTAAAAAGCCAAGTTCATTGGCTGGGGCTTGCAGACTTCATTCTCTTTTGCTTTTGGAAAATCAGGTCACCACCGTTTGCCCCTCTATCGTCCCGTGGCACTTCTCCAGTTCTCAGTCTTTTGAAGACCAGGGAGAGTGGCTCATTAATCACATCAGTGAGTTCTTTCAGGATCCCAGGAGATAGACTTAGCCTGGGGACGTGATTTCATCCAGAGTAGCTATGGGATCTTTCACTATCTCCCTGTTTATCTTGGGAAAGGCAGCAGGTGAGTCATATGTGGAATTAGAAGGTCCCTGACTGAATGTGATGTGTTAGCAGAGTTCAGGGATATAAAAGAGCAAAGCCATGGGCTTGCCGGGATGGCTCTGGGAGGAGGGAGACTTGACTTAGCCCTAACCTCTTGGCTCCACTTCAGGAAGCCAAGCTTAACAAGGGCTTTAAAAATGAGGCCTTCTTTTTGAATCACAGTTTCTCCATCAGAAATGTTCATTTTACTTTGAGTCGGGGGAGAAGGCAGCTCCTGTCCAGAGTGGGGGAGAGTAGGTGGGCATGGTCTTGTCCAAAATGAATCCCCCCGGTGCCATCCAGATAGATTTGTGCCAGAGCTGCTCTGCAGGAAGGGAACCTCTGCGATCCTGAAAGGAAGAGCATTCCCAGCCGATAGCGGCCCTGGCAGGGTGGGTGCAGAGGTCCTGCTCACACACTGCAAAAGTGCATCCTTTTCTCCTTTTGTGAACCTTTTTTTAGTTTATTTTTAATACACATTGTTTTATGAATTATGTTGGGAAAGTGTAGAGGGCCGGAACTCTGGAGAAGTCTACTTGAAACAAGGATACTTACAACTAGGTGTTAACTCAGTGGGATTGAGGAGATGATGGTTCTCCAGTTCACACATATCTAATATGGTATAATGACATAATCACTCTAGTTTGATATAATGATATAATCCCTCTAGTTGGCATATGCTCAGTGTGCCGTAATGATGTAATTGTAGTAGGGGATTTAAGGGCTGAGAGAAGTGGGGACACTTTCCTGAGCAAGAAGCCATGTTCATAAACGTGCACACACATGCACGTGCACACACACACATGCACACACACACACATGCACGCACACACACACACACGCACGCTCACACACACACACGCGCACGCGCACACTCTTTATCGAAACTCTGTACTCTGCAGGAGATCACTCCCACAGTCGCTTCCCTCAGTCTCCAATCTCTCCTTGTCTTTGATTCCTGCTGGCTAACACACCAAAGTCTCCTCCATCCTTACTAAGAAGATGCTGTCACTCGGACCCTTGCGTTCTGTTCGGCCTCTCCGTTTCCACCCGTAGACTCTGGACAAATCTACTTGCGCCTCTGCTTGCTCACAGTCACCTCCTATCTCATCACTCCTCTGAAGCCTCCCTCTCCCAAGTTACCAGGGGTCTGGGCTCCTAGACCCTGGGTCTTCTGCTCACAGAATTCTCTGGGTGCCCCTCTGCTCCTGGGGGGGTCGGTCCTCTTTTTTTTTCTCCCGCATTTGCCTCTCCTGGGCCCCGGTCTGGGGGTTCCCCCAGGCTCTCTCCAGCGCTCTCTTCCCTCTGTACCTTCTCTCTGTCAGTGAGCTCTTCAGCTCCCAAGGTTTAATGATCTTCTCTGTGGAGGTGACCCCCACAGCTCCACAGTGAGCCCTTCTCTGCTGAGAACCAAGCCGTGGTCACCTGTGGAACGGGAGCCTCCACTCCAGTGACCCGCCACCACGAAGGGGCAAAGCCACCTCCTCCTTTTCTCACCCAAAACCTTTGCCCTCAGTCAGAATTGCCTTTCCAGTCATCTCTGCACACACACCACCCAGACGGGCCGACCTTGTGATCCTCCTGTCTGATCCTCCATCTTCCACCCCCGCATCTTGTCTCCCATCCCTGGAATGCCCTCCCTCCTCTCATCTGCCTCTTGGAACCTTAGTTTCTTCCCAGCTTAGGACAGTACCTGGCAAGCATCCAACATTTATTAAGCACCTGCTGTGTTCTAGGTGAGTCCTGACTTCAAGGAGCTTACTGTCAGATGGAATCAGACCTACATTTTAGGAAAGTCACGGTAGTGGCTGAATAGAGAATAGATTTGAGGGATGAGGGGCTGCGCCAAAGCAGTGTCACAAGGCCA
This sequence comes from Sminthopsis crassicaudata, assembly GCF_048593235.1. Taxonomy (NCBI): domain Eukaryota; kingdom Metazoa; phylum Chordata; class Mammalia; order Dasyuromorphia; family Dasyuridae; genus Sminthopsis; species Sminthopsis crassicaudata. The sequence continues at coordinate 15,663,476 of NC_133617.1, forward strand.
GGCCGAAGGTGACTAATTCATTCACATTCAGTCCCTTCCTGACTCCTCCCATGCCCACCAGATGCCAGGACCTGCCCCTGGGCATGACCTTGTATTTATTTGATACAGACTTCTTTGTGCCCAGTTGCCCCCCTCAGTAGAAGGTCCGTTCCTCCTGCTATGGCAGAACCTGACAAACACGGGGGGCTGATTGGTGATTTGATTGCTAATGATCACAAGGGCATGGTCTCATTGGCTGGAACCATCCCTTTTCATTTGTGAGGTGGGCTAGGAGTCGTCCTCCTGGGTGCTAAAAGACAGCAGGATGGCCGACATTTAAAGAGACAACTGCACACCGTGGCGATGAGGGGGGCCCCGCCTGTGTCCTCAGCCCAGGTACCAGAGCAGAGCTGGCCATTTGTGGCTTCCTCTCCTGATGGTGGAGATCCCTGACGCTGCTCTCTTGGGGAAGAACATACCAAAGGCGCGAGCCCGGCAGCAGCAGTCGCTCCTGGCGTCCTTAGGTGGGCGCTGGAAGACGTTCCCCGCTCACTCATCTCCATTATTTTTATTCTTGGACTTTCCTTGTCCATCCATGAAAAAAAGGCTCATGGGCCCAACAATGGCTTGAGTGCCAGGCTGTGCAGAAAGTTCTGAGAGACTGGGGAAAGTTCCATCTTGTCAGAGGGCACGGTCCTGAGGGCGCGGGTCCTGCTGTTACTGAGGGGCAGTCCAAGTCTCCTTGATGCCCTTGGGAACCTCGGAGCCCCTGGGGAAGCAGACGTTGCTGCCGGTGTTCCCGGCCGTGTGCCAGGAAGAAGCAGAGGCTCTGAGGGTGACTTGCCTGGTGCCCAAAGGGTTCTAGGCCGGTTCTCCCGATGCCGGGCCGGGCCCCGGCTTCCATTTTCCCGTGAGCAGGACTGCCCGAGGGCTTGCCCGAGCACCATCTCATTGGGTCTCCTCAGCGCTGAGCAGTGAGACGAGGCTCGTTCTCCCGCTTTCGAGACTTGGTGGGGGGTAGAAACATGAGCGAGCCGCGTTGTGCGCCCCTCCGCCCCCACCAGCGCCAGGGCTCGGGCCGGACGCTCAGTGTCGGACGGAGACTGCTCAGCCCGCTCCTTCGCGGCGTTTCTGCGGCTCCTTCAGGCTTGGCCCCGGCTCCCTCACTGGTGACATTCTAGGAGGCCCCCAAAGCCACCGGGCTCTACAGAGGAAAGTCCCAGGACCGGCTCCACACCCGCTTCTGTTCCTGACTCCTCAGGCTCAGCGAGTCAGCTCTGGGGCTGTGAACGAGGGGACTGGCCCCGGGCGGCTCTGGTCCCGCGGCCGGCTCTGGCCCCTGGGCTGCCCGTTCTTACAGCGGCCCCCTCGCCTTCCCTCCGGGGTTGGACCGGGCCGCCCCGGGAGTCACTGGGCCTGGCCCAGCCGCTGCTCCCCATGAACCTAGAAACAGACACTGAACGGGCGGCTCCGTGGGGCGGGCAGAAAAACCTGCCTGTGGGGCCCGAACGGCGCCCCCTGGCGAGTGCTCGGGCCTGGGTGGCCAGTGGTCCCCCATCACGCTAGGCGTAGAACATCTTTACGTCCCAGTGAGCACAGACACCTCTGGGGGCGGGGAGGCTCCCAGCCCCCACTGCGCATGGAGAGAGCCCCGGGCCAGGTTGCGCCCCCTCCCCCCATGCTGCTGCGCCCGGGTGTAGCTTGTGCCGCTCCTGGGCTCTGGGGGCCGGTCGGGGGCCGGGGCTTGAGGCTTCTTCCTCTCGGCTCCTGCCCCAACGGGGACCCCGGGGGCGGCGGGGCACGTGCCGAGCTGTGGGCAAGCGCCCCGGGAGGCCTTCGGGGATGGGCCGGGTAGGGCAGCGCTCCCAGCTTCCCCCTCCCAGGCCGCCCCGTTTTAGACTCCGGCTCCAAGGCCCAGAGCCGCCGCTGCTCAGTCTGATGGGGGGGGAGGCGCCCTGCCCTTCGAAGGGAAATCCAGGAGCTGGGGGCCGGAGGTGGGCCCCCGAGGGTCACCCCCGAGGAAGCCGAGCCCCGGGAGGGTCAGCAACGGCCGGGGTCGGGGAAAGCCGAGGGGGGGGGAAGGGGAATGGGTCTGCGACGGCCCCCCCCAGTCACCTCCGGGTTCCTGCGGGGCGGGCCAGTGCTCTGCGGACGTGGTTGCTCGGGAGCCCTGAGCGCCTTTCCTGGGTGCGCGCCCAGGTTTGGGGGGGCTCTTGTCCGGGTCCGGCGTCTCGCCTCGGAGGTCCGGGGCCGGCTTGGAGCTGGGGGTGAGCCGTGCGCCCCCTGGCGGCCCGCGCCGGAGCAGCGAGCAGAATGGCAGCCGGAGACGCCTGTTTCCCCACTTGGAAACTGAGGCTGGGGCAGCCCCGCTGGGCCCTGGGGGGGGGCCGGGCGGGGCTTTTCCTGTCCCCGCCGTTGTTGTTTTCCTTATTACTGTGATTTAGGCCGCTGTGAGGATGGGAGGATGTTCCCCACGAGCTAATCGCCATGGGGGGGCGGGGGCTCCACCTCTTGACAGGGTCTTTTCAGAGCCCGGCTGCCCCGCCCCCCCTCCCCCCCCCCCGCTGGCGCAGCTGCCGAAGGGGGGAGGGGAGCCAGAGCCGCTGGGGCCGGGCCACGTGGGCCCCGTCTGGGGGAGGGGAGGCCCCGCCTGCTCCGCACCAGCCAGAGGGGGGCCGCAGGCTCCGAGCCCCAAGCCGGCTTGGGCCGCCCCTTGTCCCTGGCCTGGGACCTTGGAGTGGGCAGGGGCCGCTGGGCCCCATCGGGACGCGGGGTTAACCGGGAGTGGAAGCCGGTAACTGGGGGCCGGGCAGGCCCTCTGAGAGCCCGCCTCGTGCTCCTGTGGTCAGGGGTGAGACGGGGGCTGCACCCCCCAGCGATGTGATGGGGGAGGGCCGTGTGGCGCGGTGGGCAGAGCTCCTGAGTCTGGGGCCTCTGCCGCCGCCTCTCACTTCTTACCTCAGGGGAAATGGCCCAGCTTTCTGAGTCTGCGAAATGGGTGTAAAAGTACTTCCCAGAGTTGTGATGAGGAAAGTGGCTTAAGCCTCAATGAGAGGGTCCTTCTTCTCCACCGAAGCTAGGGGGCATCCGGGCAGCCCCCACTCTCCCCCCCCCATACCGGGCTCTTCATTGTAAAAATAAGGGGGGTTGAATCCGCTGGCTGTCGAAGCCCCTTCTAGAAACTTTCCACCTTATCACCAGAACTCCAGGCGCCCTCTCCAGGTACTTCAGACACTTATTAGGCACCTGCTCCGCGCACTGGACTGGGGGGGGCAGCGCCCTTGGAAGAACACAATTGTTTAAAAATCCGAGATTTCTCCTTGGCCGCCTGCGCCCCAATTCTGGAAGCCGGCCCCTCCCCCCTCCGGCGCCCTCGGTTCAGTTCTTCCGGGTTCCCTTGCCCCGATTTAGCCGATTATAAATAAAGGCCCCTCCTCATTAAGGGGATCGCAGGGAATCCGAATCTGCATTTTCATTGTGATGGATTGTGGGTTTCTGAGTGTAATAACTCTGAGGGGGGCATCTCCCGCATCACGTGGAGCCCGGGCCGTGTGACTCCATTAAAGGCAGACGCCACGTGAGCCCCGCTGTAATGTTCTCATTATCCTAAACCCGCGTCTCTTTTTCATTTCTTAAAGGGGTCATTTGGCTGTTTAATGTCCGCGCCCTCGTTGGAAGCAAAAGCCTTCGGAGGCCGCGGGGCGGTCACGTGGGGGCCGCAAAAGGCTCCGGCCGCGGGCTCAGGACGGCGGGGCCTGTCACGGCTGCGCAAACCCGAAAATAATATATAAGGTGCATCCTGGTACCAAGTCTCCCCTGGCTCGCGGTCTCTTCCCTCGGAGCCTGCAGGAGGCCATTTTGGGGCGGGAGGTGGGGGTTCCAGAAGTCGGAGGGGGTCCGGGGTGCGGACGTGGGCCCTTGGGCCCCTTAGAAAACCGCTGCAGTGGAAGCTCGGCATTGGGAGCCGCTCACACATCCCGGCCCAGGCAGTTCCTGGGAGCTGAGGAGAGGGACTCGCGGCCCCCAAAGCCTCCGAGGGGCCCCAGGCCGGGACTTGGGGTGCAGGCGTCCTTCTCCTGCTGCCGGGGCACCCGGATCACCTGCTCGGTCTCCCAGGCCCAGGCTGGACCCTTTAGGGCCATTGCCGTGGGCGGCCCAGGAGGCCCCGGGCCGGGCCTGGCCTTCCGGCACCAATCGTGGGCAGCCCGCGCCCGTTTCTGAGCCTCAGTTTTCCTCTGGAAAGTGAAGAGGCCCCACTGGCCGGGCCGAGCCATTGTGAGGGTGGGGGTGACCCTCCGGCAGGCAACACCCTCTCAGAACCTTTGTAAAAGCCCAAAAGAAAGTAGGGAGGGCTCTGGGGGCGCAGAGTGGGCCCAAATCCAGTCATGGGAATTGTTTTCTGAAGTAAGCTCATCAAGCACCCGCCTGTGACCCCTAAGGGCAGAGCCAATTTTAAATTGTGGGGCTTTCTTATAACCCGAGGATGTGCCAACAGATTAGCGCCTGGCCTGGAGGGGGGCGGCTAGAGCTCTCCCCTTCCCTCCGCCCCTCCCCCCATCCCCACCTGCCCACTCTGTGGCTTTAAATTCCTGGGTCCTCATTTATATGAATTTATAAACACTGACTGTACAGAGTGAGGAGGCCGGCCTAGGCCGGCCCGAATACACTTAGATAAGCGTGTCTGTGGGTTTGTATTACGCACGTTTAAACACACACAAAGATGTACGGAGTGTAAAACGCCACACACAGGTGTGTACGTACAGACGGGGCATTCGCGAATATAAACGTGTGGGTGTATGTGGGTCTATACACATATGTGTACACCTGCACAAAGCTGTAGAGTGTAAAAATACTATATATATGTGTGTCTGTACATAAAGATTTTGAATATTTTAAGTATAAATGGGGATGTGTATATATGTATGTACATACACAAAGAAGTATGGAGTGTAAAACACTACATTTGGGCACGTGCATCTGTATTTCAGCACTTGCAAATATAAGTGTGTGTGTGTGTGTGTGTGTGTGTGTGTGTGCGTGCGCGCGCACAAGTATGCTGATGTATCTGTAGGACACGGGTGTGGCCCCCCACTGAGGGGAGGAGGAGAGCCAGGCAGGGAGAAGGGAAATCAGCCCCCTCCCCCCCACAAGGCGCCATTTCTTCTTTCAGAAGGCAGGAAGCCCCCTGTTCTCTGGAAATAAGGACTGTGCATGACAGCTTTCTCTCAGTTTCCAGCAGTTGCCCTCCCTCCCAGACTCCTTGGGGGAAGCCGTAGTGGGTCCCAGGGAGGAGGCAGAGCTCCGGCGACATCCCTGGGTTTCTTTTTCTTGACGAAGATTAAATGGCGGAGGGCGCTCAGGGAAAGGACGGAGGGCGGCGCCCTCAGAGCCCATAAATCTGGGGTGCGGCCCGGCCGGTGACTTTTGACAGGACACTTCTCCGGAGCAGCTCGAGAAAATGAGCCAAGAAATTGGATTGTGGAGACGCCGGGGCTGAAGGCAGCTGGGCGTGACTGACCCGTGGCACGGCGGGCAGGGGCGTCAAGGGTGGGGGAAGCCAGGAGGGACGGCCGAGCCCGCAGGGAGCCGGAAAGCGGGGCCAGAGGAGCCTGAGGTGGGCTCAGGTTAAGTTTAGGAAGAGTGAGGCTGGGGGGGCCGGGGATCGGATTCTGTTGAACCCAATAAAATGTGATTGTGCCCTGGGGGATAAGGGCCAGAACAAAAATCGGGGACCTGGAGATTTCTGCCAAGAGGGGGGCGAGGCAGGCCAGGAAATACCAAGGGGGGGTGTCAATTCCTTCACCCAGAGACCCCCAGCTGAGGGAGCTCCTGCCAAGCCCCCTCTGCCTCCTGAGTCTCGCTGAGAGACCGTGCCCACACCTGAGGGCCTGAGACCTGGGCCCCGGCCCCTGGGGGGCAGAGAGCACAGCGGGCGCCCTCCAGAGGCAGCAGGGTGGGTCTCCAGAGGCCTCGGGGTGAAACGTGAGGGCGGGGATGGCACCGGCAGAGCCAGAGAACGGAAATAAGGCGGGTTGTGGAATATGACAGAAATGGTGGAACGTTGGGGGGACAGCTTTAAAGGCCAGGCCAGGCGGGAAATAGGGAGCCACGGAAGACTGTTGAGTAGGAGCGTCCTGTTCGGAATCAGCAGCTTTGTGGACTGTGTATGGAAGAGGCAGCCGTAACCCAGGACTAAGGGGGGGAGCCAGAGAGAGCGTCATGGGGCAGGTGGGATCCGGGCGGGTGGCCGAGCACGCAGGCCCTCGGAGCCCATTGGGGTCAGGCCTAGAGGCTCAATTACAAGAATGAAACGGCCTCTGCTCTTACACCGAAGTCAAGGAAACTGACGTTGTAAGTGTATTTAGAAAAAAGAGAAAATATGAATGAAAATAAATCATTTGGGAGAAAGAGATCGTTCTGGCAGCTGGGGGGGGGGGGGCTCAGGAAAGATCCCATGCCAGAAGCTGGTTCTGGAAGGAAAAGGAGGATTATGGGAGGGAGGGCCATGGGGGGTGGTCAGGGATGGAGGGGGCAGGGGGAGGAGGCTCAGGTCAGATCCAAGCTCTGCCGCTCCCTAACCCCGAGACAGCGCGGCTGGGTGGTCGCCCTGGTCCCTCCCGGCTCCCTGGCTGGGACTGGCGGTGGGCGTGGAGGGAGAGGGAAGTGCAGGCGAGCTCCCAGCCTGTACAAGAGAGGCTGCTCCCGCCCTTAGCTGGCTCGGGGAAATGCCCAGGGTGAAGATTTAGCTTGAAGAGGCCGCGAAAGGCCGGCTCATTTTACAGATGAGGAAACCGAGGCAGGTGACGGGTGAGCAACTGGCCCTCTCACATCGCTAGGGAGAGCCCGAGCAGCATTCTAACCCAGTCGGTCCATGGAGCCGCAGCACCTCAGAACCGAGGCCGGGCCAGGGAAGGGACGGCTCGGGCACCGTGATGTCGAGGTGGGATTGGGAGTCCTCCCGGGAGTCTGTGATTTAGGAGGCTCTGGGGGAGCTGTCCGGGCCGCGGTGCTTAACCTGGGCCTGGGGAAGAAGGCCCTGAGCTCCATTATCTGCATGGAGATCCCAGGGTGCTTGAGGCACAAGGAAGGGCGCCCACGAAGGAGCCAGGGGACCCACCTTTCCTGGCCCGGCGGGTTGGGGAGCCGGAGGGGAGCAGCTCGAGCTCAGTCGCAGCCTCCTGGAGAAAGCCCGCCTTCCGTGAGGGAACAATAGGAACAGGGTGAAGAGGAAAGACTGAGAAGTTCTGGAGGAGGAAGTTGAAAGGAAAGAGGGGGAAAGCCCCCTGCTCCCCAAGGGAACAAATCTGGTGCTCCCGCACCAAGCCCCGGGTGCTCCCGCGCCAAGCCCCGGGGGCTCCCGCACCAAGCCCGGGTGCTCCCGCGCCAAGCCCCGGGGGCTCCCGCACCAAGCCCGGGTGCTCCCACGCCAAGTCCCGGGTGCTCCCGCGCCAAGCCCCGGGGGCTCCCACGCCAAGCCCGGGTGCTCCACCTCCTGAGGCTCTGCCACAGTGCATCGGGCTCGGTGTGGAGAGCTGCCAGAGAAGGAGAGTGCAGCCCTGGGAAATAGGGGGCCACTGTGAAGGTCTGAGTAGGGGAGGCCCGGGGGAAAAGCAGGGCTTGAGGGTGACTGGTCCAGCACCTGTGCCAGGCTTGGAGCCGAGAGGCCAGAGGCCAAAATGCCCCTTAGAAACCTCCTGCCGTATTCTGGGCACAAGGAATCCCAGGGTGAGATTCCTCAAAAGCCCCAACCCTCATTTGGAATTCTTATATTGGGCCAGTCGTCCCCCCCCCACTCCCCCCCAGTTAATAACGAGGAGTTCTGTGTCTATGTCCCGCCCTCCTCCACCCCCAGAGGAGCTAATGAGCAGAGAAAGTCTGGCTTTGACCCTGGGGGGTGGTGCAGCCCCCAGCTATCCCCGCTGTATCCGGGGCCCAGGACGAAAGCGCCTCACGCGGTCACTTGGCGCCGGAAGAGGGGTTCAGGCCCTTTTCCCAGAAGGCAGCCTTGCTCCAGGTCAGTGGCTACCGGGGAGAAGAGCGGGACCCGTGGGAGCTTCGCCCACTCTGATGGCACATGTGGTTACCACGCACCTACTGTGTGCCAGGCTCAGGCTTTTATCACCCTAGCCAGTGGGGCCACAAGCAGGTGCTCCGAATGCGCCAGCCTCGAACCCTCATCCCCTCTGGGCCAACATCATCCCCTCCAGTGCTCCCTGTTGGAGAAAGCTGCCTTTTGGGCCCCAGGAGCCGGGAGCCCCGTTTGCGGGAGGCACCTCCCTGCCCGGGAAGGGGGAAGGGGGATGAGAGGGAGACAAAGAGCCCTGGGGAATGCCGGGTCCCCAATGGGGGGCAGCCCTGGGGGGTTCTATATAGAATAAGTCACATGATGGCTCGAATTCGTTCACTTTAGCATGGAAGGACCCCGGCACTTCCTCCTTCCTGTGCTCCAGCCTGTCCTGGAGGAGAAAGCCAGAAAGGGGGGAGGCAGGGGGAGAGTGGAGGGAGCAGCAGTAATGGCTGCCGCTGTCTGCAAAGCTCCAGGGAGAAGATTTCAGGGACGTTGGGCAATGGGACGTAATTTATGGGGGGCCTTCTGAACTTCAGGTGAGAGGGACAATGGGGAGAAGCAGCAGCACAGCCTGCTGGGGAATGTGTCAGCGCTGACTGCAGAAGCCCCAGCCCACAATTCAACGAGACACACTGTCTCCAAGGAGCCAGTGAGATGGGGAGCGGAGATCTGGGGAGGAGGGGGAGAAGAGTGAGGGGGGAGGGGAAAGAAGAAAGAAAGGAAGAGAAATAAGGGAGGAAGAGGAAAGAGGAAAGAGGAAGGGGAAGAGAAAAAGTCGGTGTCCCACGGCACAAAATCCAGAGAGCTTCAGGGATTTGGGCAAGGCGCAAGGCCAAAAACTCCAGGCTGTCCGACTACAAGTCCTGGTGCTTCGGGGCTTCGTGTGATCCCCAGTGGTCCCTCATTTTGGGGTGCTCTGGGGCTTTGGGGGCCCACCCCTGACCTAATTCCATTCTGGGCTTTCCTGACCTCTTGGGCAGAGGCTGAGGAGCCCCTCCGGCCTCTTCTCTGTGACTCGGGGCTTGTCCCTGGGGCGGCCTCACTCACTAGCCTGGGACCCCAAGGATCCTTCAATTTCTCCCCAAATTTTCTCTTCTTGAAGCCGAACCTTCCCGGTTCCTTCAGATGCTTCTTTGGGGTCATCCCTGCATCCCAGGGGACACCCCAAAGTCCAGAGGCCACAGGGGAAGAGGCGCGGGACCCCCCTCCCGCATGCCCACGCCTCTCTGGATTACATCCCTTCAGCTCTCTCCCCGTTCTCTAGTTGTGACATCGATTATCGGGTCCCAAGCATCAATAAAACAAGAGGCTGGAGGCTTCCTCGCTCACAAGGACAAAATGACAGATTTATCTTGTCGCCAGAGAGAGAAGCTGCTTCCCTCATCACAAGCCGGGCCCTGCCTCCTCCTAAATTTAAAAGGAGGCAGGGATCGGTTCAGAACCGTCCCCAGCCTGGAAGCAGGGACAGTCCGTGCTGGGTCTGTCTCCAGGGCCCCTTTTCTAGATCTCAAAAACTTGTGCCTTTGGAAAGACCCCCCCCCCAAGGAAAAGCCGTTCGTTCTCCGGCCCAGCTTTCTCAGCTTCCTGGGACATTTGGAGAAGGAAGGTTTTTAAAGGACTGTTGGCCCTTGTCACGGACATCTGAGGCAAAAACCAGGCGGGCTGAGCAAAGAGCGGCAAGGCTGAATTTCCACCTGACCTGACCTTCCTGTGTCACCAGAGCCAGTAGGATTCGGCGGGAGACTCTGCCCGTCATTACGGAAGGACCCTTGGCTGGGGGATGAGGAGAGAGGGAGTTTCCTAAAACAGAGGCCCCCCTGAAGAGGCTCAACACACGACATGAGAAAGGACGGGAAGAGTCTCAAAAAGCATCCTCGAGTCTGGGGCGGAGGGACTGAAGTGTCTCCTGGGATTGGCTAGCCACAGTCAATCCCGGGGCCCCCTGGGCCTAAGACCTTCCTGGGGTTGTGGATGGAGGGAGGACCAGAGGGCCCATACAGCGCAGAATGAAGCTGACCGAGTTGAGGGAAGGCAGAGTGCGTGGGATTGGCCGCAGAGGGTTTCTTGGGAAATGGAATCCCAAATGGGTTGGTGAAGTCTGAGGAGGAGGAGGAGGAGGAGGAGGAGGAAGAAGAGCATGGCAGTTACACATTCCAGGTGGGAGGAGCAGAGGGAAAATGAGCAGCCCCACGAGCAAAACCTGCAACAAAACTCTGGTTGTCCAGCCATGTCCAACTCTTCGCGACCTTATTTTTGAAGTTTGTTTTTGTTTTTGACAAGGTACTGGAGTGGTCTGCCATTTTTCCCCAGGAAACTGAGACAAATAGGGTGAAATTACTTGTCCAGAGTCTCTCAACTAATTAGTGTCTGAGGCCAAATTTGAACTCGGGCCTGTCTCCAGGCTCGACACTCTTATCCACTGAGCTACATTGCTCTCCCAGAAAATTCTATTCCCAATTAAACTCTTTAGAAACCAGCTTCCCCTTCCTCTTCTGACATACCCTCCTCCCCTTTGTGCTGAATTCTAGGTGTGTTATTTCATGCCGGAAGGCAGCATTTGCATTGCGCTACCTGGTCACCTCAAACTTTATCTTCAAATACAGACAGCCATTTCTCTGGCTACATAAATCACTTTTAATTTCCGTTCTGAACCCCCAGCGACGGTATGAACTAATCCCCCAGATGGGCCTTGGAGATGGCCCAACTCTTGTCTGATAAAGGCTCATCCGTCACCTCATGAGCTCTCCAGGACGGCTCTCTGCTGCAGCTCGGCATTCATTTTCATTGTCTAGATGTTTATTAATGGAGATAAATCCCGGAAAGGAGGGAGCCCGGGCTGAGAGGAGAGCGGGGTGTTGGTCCTCCACCACAGGACCCTTGTGCCGGTGAATTAAGCCCGCCGAACGGGGCGGTGGTTGAAAGGCTCCGGGAAGATGGAACTCGGTGAGAAGGACCCTTTGAAGATTTGTAATTTTTAGCAGGATTGAAAACTGGAGCCCGGCTTAGAGCTTATTGATGATGGCTCCTGTGTGTGTGTAGACTCCTGGCAGGGAGAATAAATACAATCATTTGACTTCAGACTAACAGAAGGCAGGTTCTATAAATAACAGCTGCTAGATAAAAATATGGATTAGAGGTATGGAGAAGATATGGGGGGGGGGGGGTTCCGAGTATAATATACAGAAGCAAAGGATGAAATCCCATTACACAAAAATAGCAGCTTTTCCAAAGAGACGAGCGCGTGGACGACAAAGACTTGAGTTAGTGAAAAGAAACTATAATAACTTCTGGGCCGCGTCAAAGAGATGTAGATCTTGAGGCTCTGGGAAAATGAAAGAAATTCAAGAGTTCCAAACGGGAGACTTTCCATCACCAGTCACCGGAGTGGAGCCGACAAAGCCGTCTTCAGCCTTCCTTCCGCCATCAAAAGCCGCTGCAGAAGTGAGTCCGTAACCTCGGGCGCTCTGAGATACACAGGACAGATGTGGCTTAACGCGAGTCTCTTCTGGGGGTGTTTGTAGTTTAAGAATATAAGAACTTAAATACTGAAGGTGGTGACAGGAGACCTCTCTGACACCCGGGAAACTGGGCTAGAAAGCTGGCCGGCTGGGCCCTGCCTGGGACTGCTTTTGAAACAGCTCAGGCTCCTCTCTCAGAACCACAAATCTCATCTCTTCTACTAACAGTCGTTTTTTTTTTTTTTTTTTCCTTTGTCACCTCTTCTCTTCTTGAATCATTGAGGGCAGAGCCTGCATCCCTTTGTGTTTGTATTTGCAGCACCTAGCGCAGTGCCAGACATGGAGCGGGTGCTCCGTCAGGGTTTGGGGGATGGATCATCAAAAGCTAAGACAGTTCTATTCTTACTCCCCCATCACTGCTTGCAACTACCTAAGCGGGGAGTGGGGGTGGGGGGAGAATCCCTCAATTAAAATGCAGGCAGAGTATTCATGGGAATGGTCTCGGTGGGGTCTCCCCAGTGCCCCTGGTATCCGTGCTCGTGGGCCATCTGAAGGCCTCCCCAGTGCCATCAGCCTCCATACTTGTGGGCTATCTGAAGGCCTCCCCAGTGTCATCAGCCTCCACGTTTGTGGGCCATCTGAGGGCCTCCCCAGTGCCATCAGCCTCCACGTTTGTGGGCCATCTGAGGGCCTCCCCAGTGCCATCAGCCTCCATACTTGTGGGCTATCTGAAGGCCTCCCCAGTGCCATCAGCCTCCACATTTGTGGGCTATCTGAAGGCCTCCCCAGTGCCATCAGCCTCCATACTTGTGGGCTATCTGAAGGCCTCCCCAGTGTCATCAGCCTCCATACTTGTGGGCTATCTGAAGGCCTCCCCAGTGCCATCAGCCTCCATACTTGTGGGCTATCTGAAAGCCTCCCCAGTGCCATCAGCCTCCACGTTTGTGGGCTATCTGAAGGCCTCCCCAGTGCCATCAACCTCCATACTTGTGGGCTATCTGAAAGCCTCCCCAGTGCCATTAGCCTCCACGTTTGTGGGCTATCTGAAGGCCTCCCCAGTGCCATCAACCTCCATACTTGTGAGCTATCTGAAAGCCTCCCCAGTGCCATTAGCCTCCACATTTGTGGGCTATCTGAAGGCCTCCCCAGTGTCATCAGCCTCCATACTTGTGGGCTATCTGAAGGCCTCCCCAGTGCCATCAGCCTCCATACTTGTGGGCTATCTGAAGGCCTCCCCAGTGTCATCAGCCTCCATACTTGTGGGCTATCTGAAGGCCTCCCCAGTGCCATCAGCCTCCACATTTGTGGGCTATCTGAAGGCCTCCCCAGTGCCATCAGCCTCCATACTTGTGGGCTATCTGAAGGCCTCCCCAGTGTCATCAGCCTCCATACTTGTGGGCTATCTGAAGGCCTCCCCAGTGCCATCAGCCTCCATACTTGTGGGCTATCTGAAAGCCTCCCCAGTGCCATTAGCCTCCATACTTGTGGGCTATCTGAAGGCCTCCCCAGTGCCATCAGCCTCCACGTTTGTGGGCTATCTGAAGGCCTCCCCAGTGCCATCAACCTCCACGTTTGTGGGCTATCTGAAGGCCTCCCCAGTGCCATCAGCCTCCACGTTTGTGGGCTATCTGAAGGCCTCCCCAGTGCCATCAGCCTCCACGTTTGTGGGCTATCTGAAGGCCTCCCCAGTGCCATCAGCCTCCATACTTGTGGGCTATCTGAAGGCCTCCCCAGTGTCATCAGCCTCCATACTTGTGGGCTATCTGAAGGCCTCCCCAGTGCCATCAGCCTCCATACTTGTGGGCTATCTGAAAGCCTCCCCAGTGCCATCAGCCTCCACGTTTGTGGGCTATCTGAAGGCCTCCCCAGTGCCATCAACCTCCATACTTGTGGGCTATCTGAAAGCCTCCCCAGTGCCATTAGCCTCCACGTTTGTGGGCTATCTGAAGGCCTCCCCAGTGCCATCAACCTCCATACTTGTGGGCTATCTGAAAGCCTCCCCAGTGCCATTAGCCTCCACATTTGTGGGCTATCTGAAGGCCTCCCCAGTGCCATCAGCCTCCATACTTGTGGGCTATCTGAAGGCCTCCCCAGTGCCATCAGCCTCCATACTTGTGGGCTATCTGAAGGCCTCCCCAGTGCCCTCAGCCTCCACGTTTGTGGGCTATCTGAAGGCCTCCCCAGTGCCATCAGCCTCCACGTTTGTGGGCTATCTGAAGGCCTCCCCAGTGCCATCAGCCTCCACGTTTGTGGGCTATCTGAAGGCCTCCCCAGTGCCATCAGCCTCCACGTTTGTGGGCTATCTGAAGGCCTCCCCAGTGCCATCAGCCTCCACGTTTGTGGGCTATCTGAAGGCCTCCCCAGTGCCATCAGCCTCCACGTTTGTGGGCTATCTGAAGGCCTCCCCAATGCCATCAGCCTCCATGTTTGTGGGCTATTTTAAGGCCTCCCCAAATTGGGGTTCCTTCAGGTTCCACATCTGGCTCTCCCGCTTGGGGTCTGCATAAGTTCTTCTCTCTGGGCCCATTTCCTAACCTGCGCCTCTCAGGTTTGCATCAGCTCTAGATCCACAGTCTTATTACCCAAAGTTCTGGATCAGGAAAGTCAGGGAATCGTTATGCAGCCTCCTTCTGGGTGCTGGGGATAGAAAATGGCCCCTTTTGCAGGGCTGGCCCTGGGAGAGCTTCCATCTGCTCTTGGACTTGGGGAGACCCGGGTTCTGACGCTGGCTGCCTGGAGAGCTCAGTCACCCTCAGAGGAGGAAGGCCCTTTGCTCTGGGCCCATCTCACCGCCTGGGCCTTGAACTGACTACTCCTGATGGGACACGTGCTGTGAGGAAGTGCCTGATGAACGCTCCCTTCTCTCCATTTCCAATTTCTGTGAAGATACATTTTCTGGAAACGCCAGCCCGCTTGGATGTGGGGGGACCAGGCTGCTCAGCTGTGGGGGCGGGCTCTGACGCGTTGCCATGTTTGCTCTGAGGGCCCCAGCCCATGGTTCACACTCACTGAGGGGTTTTGGGCTCATCTCCCAGCAGCCGAACCTCTGTGAGGAGTGGAGATAGGGCCAGGAGAATGGAAAGGCAGAGGGGAGACCCAGGAGTGAGCGGGGTCAGATGGAGCGCCAGCATCGTGGCAGGCAGAGGCCTGGCCCCCCGCTAACGTTCCCTCGATTTCCGGCTCTCTTCATAGTTGTGGTTGGCACTCTGGAACGCCAGGTGGTCTGGGGGGAAGGGGCAAGCTTTCCGCACTCCTCACACAGAATATTCTGGGTGTCTGTTGTGGAAATGGCGCGTTAGCAAAAGCCGTCCCAAGCTTCCATGGGCTCAGACAAGCAGCCTTCCTCTGCATCTCCGGCCGTCATCCCGTGGGACTCAGCCCTTAGTGAACTGTGGGTGCTCCTTCCTAACAAGCCGCTCTCGTCCTTTGGAGTAAAGCCTTGACTTCAAAACAGTTTCAACAAAAGAACCAAAGGGACAATGAGAGGAGAGGACTGGGAGCCTGGGCCTTCCTTTCTGGGCCACGTTCCATGGCAGGGAAACACAAGCCGTGGCGTGGACTCCCACAAAGCTTGATTCAGGGGCTGCTTGTGGATCATTGAGTGGGGGCTGTGTCCCGGGTGGGTCCTTGGACTCCCATGGAGCTTGGTTCAGGGGCTGCTTGTGGATAACCTAGTGGGGGCTGTGTCCCGGGTGGGCCTTTGGACTCCCATGGAGCTTGGTTCAGGGGCTGCTTGTGGATAACCTAGTGGGGGCTGTGTCCCGGGTGGGCCCTTGGACTCCCATGGAGCTTGGTTCAGGGGCTGCTTGTGGATAACCTAGTGGGGGCTGCCTCCCCGCTGGTTCAAGGCCTACTTGTGGATGACCAAGTAGGCCCGCCTCCTGGGTGGGCCCAATGACATTATATGGAGGGCATTTGCGACCAACTGTAGCTCCTCTGGAGTCAGCACTAATTCTGGGCTTGACCCATTGGGCTTTTCTTTTGACTCCAATACCAACCTGTATAAAGTGCTGGTGCTGCCCGCTGCCCCAAGCTGTGTCAGAGCTGGGGACAAGATGAAGGAGCCCGGGGCCACACCCTGAGGGCACAGGTCAGAGCTGGGGATCCTCCACGTAGGAGACATGCAGCTGGCGGAGGGATGCAGAGTCCTGCCCTGAGGGACCCCGGAGGGCAGGCATCTGACCTGGACCACTGACCCCCTCTGATGTCCCTGGCCAGGGCTGCCCTCTCTCTGCCCAGACTCTTCCCCCGCCTCCGCTGGCACCCCCGTCTGCCCATCCTGAGAAGCCCTCAGAGACTGCTGCAAATATCCCTTCCATCACCTGGCCCTTTTTCCCTTTGGGTTTAGTGCTCAAGTGCCAAGAAACAGGAAGTAATCCCATTAGGAGTTAAAAGCGGGTGTGAAGGCAGCTGGGGAAGGTGATGGAGGAGAGAGCGAGCCCCAGCTCGTTCTTCTCCCCTTCATATCTTGCTGAGTGACAAGCAAAAATTTGCCAGAGCTGAGCCGCCGCCGGCCTGTGGAAGTCACCCGTCCCTGAGCCGAAGAGCAGGTCTGAGCCGTTGACGCCCCCCGAGGAGCCGAGAAGCCCCGTGGAGGGTCCCCTGCCTTTCCTGACCCCTTTACCAGGGACAGCGGGGCAGGGGCCTCCCACCCCAACTCCAGAGGGGACCAACTACGGCTAGAAATAGTCCCTTTGCAAACCCAGGTCACCCTTTTCTCTTCTATTCTATTCAAGCCCGGACCCACAGAGGGAAGTCTGGTAAGGGGCCAGGAGGAAAGACAGCATGAGGGGGTGCACAGAGCCCATCTCTGTGGGTAGCCTAGCAGCCGCATGACCTTGGGCATGTCAGAGGCCATCTCCCCCTGGAAAATGGAAGTTTAGGAACCTTTCCTAACTCCTGAGGTCACTGTGGGCAGAGAATAGAAACGTGAGCAAAAAAATAAAAACGGTCTTACAAGCCCAGCCCCAGGGAAGGGGCCCCTGCAGGATCAGCCCAGGCAGTGGGAAATTAGGCCGAGACCCCCATGAACCTTCCAGTGGGACTTGGGGGAAAGAGCCGCTTGGGGCAGCCAGCAGGACTCCAGTCCTCTGTTCCCTACCTCCGAACCCCCTCCCTTGGGCCTTCTGGAAGCTGAGGCCACAAAGAGCTTGGCCTCCTTGGAACCGTCCCGCCCGCTGAGGGCCGCCTGTGGGCTGCTGGGCCCTGGCACTCAGGTGCATCATGCAGGAAAACATTGGGGGAAAGCCGAGGTCCTGGGGACCCTGGAGTTTCGCCTGGAAGGCCTTCCCACAAATAGGGGTGAATGCCACCAATCTAGGGGAGCAGGAGCTGAACCTTCACAATTCTCAAATCCGGGACCTCTGGCAGGCTTGTGGGGTTCCCAGAAGCCCCGGGCCAGACAAGGCTCGGCCATTCAAGGTCTGGCCAGGCTCAGTTGGGAGCCACTGCTTCCCAGGCCGGCCCAGAGGCCTCCTGTCCTGCTGAGAGGTTTCCAAGCAAGGAAATGCCCACTTGGACAAATGATCCCTTCAGCACGGGCCTTCCTTCCTGGGACCTCCCTGGACTGTCCCACATTTACCATCTGCAGCCTAGGCCAAGCGAGCGGCTCCCTGTCCCCTCTGCCGGAGGCTGTCCCATGCCCCCTGAGCCTCTAACTTAGCTGGGGAAAGTGCGTCCCTTGGGCCTAGAGTCGGCTCCCTTTGTCGCCATCGGGTCAGCTGCCTGCCACAAGGGGAAGCCGCTAGCCCGGTGAGTGGGTTCCTTCCCAGCCCCAGTGTCGGGGCCCTTCATGGCAGGGAGCTGATTCCCAGCAGTCTCAGTCTCAGTCTCCCTTGGTGAGCTTGGGAGTC
Source organism: Sminthopsis crassicaudata (assembly GCF_048593235.1). NCBI lineage: Eukaryota > Metazoa > Chordata > Mammalia > Dasyuromorphia > Dasyuridae > Sminthopsis > Sminthopsis crassicaudata. Next base: position 15,680,833 of record NC_133617.1, read on the forward strand.
AGCACAGGGGAAGAGAAGGCTGGAGGGAAGCCTGGTGCTTGGCCAGGGCCGGGGCTGGGGAGCAGCCCCCTGGAGATGTCCCGTGAGGAAAGGCTTTGTGTCTGTGGAGAGCCACTCTCCGAGCCTCCGAGGCCTGAGGCCGGCTGAAGCGGACTCGCCTTTCTGCCTTCTGTCGTTCAGGGACCTTGGCAGGGTTGGACTTGGGGTTGGATCTCAGGGGTGCAAAACTCCCCTCCACTCTTGTACCCAGTCACACCGAGCCCTCGCCAGTGTAGACCCATCAAGGGTGCCTGGCTCTGGGCCACTGGTTGGCATAGGGTTTGGGCCGCTTCTCACGGGCTGTCCGGGGCACTGGGAAGGGAGGGACGGCGCAAAAGGTGGGTCCAGGAGGCTCTGGGGGAGACGGGCTGTGGCCTCCGGCTCCCTTCTGTGACGTCCGTCCTTCTCGCTGTCTTTCCTGCAGACCCTGTGCCAGCAGCGAGACAGAGAGCGAGGCTGGAGACATCATGGACCAGCAGTTTGAGGAGATGAGCAGCAAGCTCGCCTCCGTCACCGACCCGACAGGCTTCCTGAGGATGGTCAGCCGGAATCACCTCTTCAACCGGTGAGTGCAGGGCTCGGGCCGGGGAACGGGGGCGGGACTCAGCGGCTGGCAGCGGGACGGCCTCCAGAGTGGGGAGAGGTCAGTCAGGCCAGGTGAGGTGATGGCCTTCCCTGCACAGAACCTCCATAGTGGGGAGCAGCCAGCCAGGTTAGGTAACAGCCTTCTTTGGCGCAGGGAAGCCACGGGCTGCTCTCCCGACAATCTCCTGTTGCTTTCTGGAACAAGAGAGGAACTTTGCCATCCACTCCTAAAGGCTGCAGCCTGGACCCTCTCCCCGGGGCTGAGGCTCTAAAAGAGGGGGGAATCGGCATTGTGGGGGGGAAGTTAGCGGCAGATGGCAGGGATCCGGCTGCTTCCATCCCCCTCCCCCCAGAGCCCCCAGGACGGTGACACCCCGCTCAGTCTTCCCCGGGGTTTCTCCAGTAGGGGTGCAGGTGGGTGAGGACTCCCACTGAGAAGCTCCGATCCTGGGAGGCAGCCGAGGCTCCCGTCACTGGTTGCCTAGCAACTGACTGGCAGCCACATCTTGACAATCCCTCAGAGAGAGGCGGGGCCCTGCCACAAAGGAAGGGGTTCGGGTTGGCCCAGGTGTGAAGGAAGGGGTGCTGACCCTGGAAATCGGGAACAGAGAGGAGGCCTGTGGGAGGCTGAGGGGTGAACCCCACTCTGGGGCTTCCTGGCTCCTCATTGTTTGGCTGCCGAGGTGACGGGACATGGGTCTCCTCTCCCATACACAAGATGGCCGGGAGGGAGCCCAGGGGTCAGTGGTCCCAGCTGAACCTCGGAGCTCAGGGGGCAGGGCGGAAACTCCCCGACGGTCCGGCTCCTGTGGCTTCCACTCCTACCCGGTCTTAGCCAGTGCCCTGTTAGGGCTGTACAACGCGTGGCGATTGAAGGACCGCTATGTGCCAGCTCCACTGTGGGGGGCGCCGGGGATCCAGACACCCCGAATCCGGGTCCCTGCCCTCCAGGAGCAGACGTTCTGCTGGCGAGAGGGGTACGACACACGCAGTAGCAGGAGATAATCTGAGTGGGATGAGAGAGAGGCAGAGAGACAAAGGTAGAGACAGAGAGAGACACAGAGAGAGCAAGAGACAGAGAAAGAACAGAGATACAGAGAGAACAGACACTCAGAGAGAAGAGATGAGAGAGACATCGAAACAGAAAGACACACAGAAGAAATAAGAAACAGAGAAACAGAGAGAGAAAGAGACAGAAAAAATAGAGAGACAGAGAGAGAGAGACAGGAACACAGAAAGGGAGAGATACAGAGAGGGAAAGACAAAAACAGAAAAAGAGAGACAGAGACAAGGTGAGACAAAGTCAGTAAGAGACAAAAAGAGAAACAGAGACAGAGAAAGAGACAAAAGACAGAAAATAAGAACTGAGGGAACCAAGAAAGATGTTGCTTAGGTGATGGCTGAGAGGAGCACTGAAGGGAGTATAGCTCAGGGTGGTCCTCCCTGTGACTGGTGCTGACGCTTGTGAACAGGGCATTGGGGATGGGGGAGATGCTTCAGCCACCATGGTCCCACTCGTTTTAAAAATGAGGCTCCTTCCCGATGATGCTTTCTTAGGGGATCATTTGAGTTTCCCGTAGAGTTCACATTTGCTTGCGCAGAGAAACGGGGAGAGCCCACGCCCAGTGCCCGGTTGCCCGGGACGTGCCGCCCTCCTGCCTCCTGCTGCCGTGTCAGATCCTCCTGGAGGCGCGGTGCCGCCTGTACCGAATGTCCCTGTGGCTCCCCTTCCCCGGCTGTGGCCTGGCGGACGCTGCTCCTGCTTGTTGGAGTGTGTATGCATCTCTTTGCCATCTCTTTAACATGGATGAAACAGGGCTGCCATCTTTAGGTTCTCATCTTTTATGAATGGGTCTTTGATGAAGAGGTTGGCTTTTCCCCCTGGAAAAACAAAGTGAATGAAGAACATCTCTCTCCGAGTGTGACCCTAGAGCTTGCCCGTGTGTGGGATTGTGTGTGTGAGAGTGGGGGGCGGGGGCACTTTCAGACAAGGCCCTAGCCCATTGCCACACCGGGGCACTTCCCACTGGGCTATGCTGCCAAGATGCTTAATTCTGTGTGGCAGGACAAGAAGGCGGGCTCCGTGCCAGCCTTGACCCTTGGGGCGCATCAGGCCCCTCCCCTCCACAGCTGCTGTGACCACGGGCTTTTGGACCCGGGTGGCGTCCTGCATTGCCATGCTGCCCCCCCCCCCGGGCATGTGTGTGACCCCGGGAGCGCTGGCCGTCCCTGAGGAGCCGGGGTGCCCTGGATTCTGAATCAAGGCTTGGCTTTCAGGCTGCTCCCCAGCACGGCCCCTCTGCTGCTTTGCATAATCTTTAGATTTCCTAGGAAAGCAAAGAGCTAATTATAACGGACAGGATTGCCAGCATAATAGCCCAGTGGAGCGCCTCCTGTGGCGTTCCACCATCCCGGGACCCCGGGCGGCGTTCGCTGCCCACTGGCACAGCAGGACCCAGAGGATGTGAGGAGTGGGCCAGACCGGCTCCCGGCCACCCCCGGGCCGCTCCTCTCCTGCACAAGCTGGAGCCCCGCCAGAGAAGGGGCCTGCGCTTCCCACTGGGACCGGGCAGGGAGGATCCAAGGCCCCCCATCCGAGGCTTCAAGGGGAAGTGGTGTCCTTCACACCAAAGTCTGTGAGGAGGGTCCACCGGGAAGGCTGCTCCCACCCCGGGAACAAACGGATTTTGCCACTTTATTTTTCTGTCTCTGTCCTAAGACCTGGTGGGCGCCGAGACCTGCTTAAATCAGAAGTCGGCCGGCCCTCGGCAGGAAGGAAAGAAGTGCCGCCGGCACCCAAACCCCAAACCCCAGCCGCCCGGGCCGCTGGGCGGGGCAACACCAGGCGGGAGGCCGGAGGGAGGCCCGCAGCCGAGGGCAGGTCTCTGGTTCTGAATCCATGGCTCTCCCCACTCGGCGGGCCTCCTGGGAGGTCCCTCAGGAGCCCGGGGGGAGGGGAAGGAGAGCTCGGCCAGGCCGGAGTCTTTTGTCCGAGCCCTGCAGGACCTTGCTTTAAATCCGCTGGGTGGAAGATGGAGTCCGATTTGCCTCCCCGGGGCCACTGAGTTGGCCCTCACTGAGGGCGGGGAGCCGGGGGAAACGGGAGGCCTAGGCCCTCTAGTGGCCATTGCTGCCCCTGCAGCCGTGCGGAGCGTGCCCGTGTCCGGCAGGAGAGGCCCCGGAGGCCCGGCCGACCGAGCCCTGAGGTTTGCCCAGAGCGGCAGAGGGTCCGGAGTCTCACGGGGGATGGTGGCAGAGCCGGGACTCCCCCCCAGTCTCTGCCGAGACGCCGGGTGCCCCCCGCCCAACTTGGAGGTCAGAGGTGCCCAGCAGGCCCGGCAGGGGGCGTCCGAGCCGGCGGGCCTGAGAGCCGGGCCGGCCTCCACTGGCCAGCGTCCGCCTGTGTCTGTGTCCTCTGAGGGCGGTGATGGCCGCGGGGCCCTGCCCTGCAGGCCTTGCAGGTGCTCCCGAGAAGTGAGGTCAGGAGGCTGAGGGGCCCGTCGGGAGAGGACGGAGATTCGGACGCCCCCGAAGAGCCGGGCCCGCTCGGATAGAGCCGTGGGGGAGGGGCCCGGAGGCTTCTCCACCAACTCGGGGCCTGGGGCCCCTCGCGGGCTCCCAGAAGGGGAGGGGAGCTGCCCTCTGCGCCTGCCCCCCCTCCCCTCCATCGCACCCACCCGTCTCACACACCGCACACTACCGCCCACCCCCGCCCCTGCTTTTGGGCGGCCTTTCCTCAGGGTAGGTTTTGCCCATCGGGTGGGCCCTGGGGCCAGCCCCCCCCCCACTGCTGTGACAGCCGCTCCTCGGCGCTCCGGGGGCAGTCAGGGCTCCAGGGGCGGCCTCCCCGGACTTGTGGCCATAAGGGAAAGGAGAGTCTAGGCCCGGGGGCTTCCCGGTGGGCGGGGCCCCAGGCTGACCCCGGGGCTGACCCCGCTCTCCGCTGTGGCTGCAGACTCAGGCACCCGCCCCAGGATCTCGGCCCAGCAGGACGGTGCGCCGGTCTCAGGAGCGCCCCGAGGGAGCCTTCCCCTCCCCCCTCCCCGGGTGTTCTCCGTCCTCCCTCGGGCCACACTGGCTGCCCTCCCCCTTCTCCCGTGGGGGTCCGGGCCACGTGCGGCAGGCTCGGCCCAAAGCCGCCTTTTCTCCGGGAAGGGAAAGGGACAAGGTGGCGTCGGCAGACGCTCCCTCCGCCCTGGGGCCGAACTTGCTCCTGCTGCGGCCCGACGCCGGAGCGCCCCCTGGAGGCGCCGCGGGAAGAGAAGCCCGGCCGCCTCCTACGCTCCTGCGTCAAGTTCAGGGCTAGAAACTGTCCTGCTGTAGTAGACGCGGCCTCTGGCGCCACCTGCTGGGTTTCGGCGAGAAAGCAAGTGTTCAGCCAGCCCAAGCGTTGAGGGAAGCCTGAGGACAGAAATGGGGGGGGCGCAGCTTCTCGAGGACAGCAAACCTGAGGCGGCGTCAGTCCCGGCCCCAGTGGAGCATCTCCATGGGGGCTGGTTACTGAGGGGAGCGGTTTGCCCAGAGTCACACGGCAAGTGGGGCCGCCCTTTGACCCCGGGGGAGGAAGAAGGAGGAGCCCCGGCGCCCCCCCCCCTCCCCGCCGGGCTGGTCCCGGGCAAGGCTGGAGAGCGGGCACGGACTCCGGCAGCGGCCCCTTTAGCGGGTCCATCCCCGCCCCCTCTGCTTTGCCCCAGAATCATTTTCCACCACAGCAGCCTGAAGCACGTGGGGAAGGTGGGACCGTGGCCCCATTTTACAGTCCGGAGAACTGAGGAGCAGAACGTTACTGAGCCTCCACAAAGACTGAAAAAAAGAAAGAAATGAAATAAACCAGGCCCCGAGGCGCCGGAGAGCGGGTTTTGTTTTTTTTCCCTGAGGTTGGGGTTAAGTGACCCGCTCAGGGTCACACAGCTGGGAAGTGTTAAGTGTCTGAGGTCGGATTTGAACTCAGGTCCTCCTGACTTCAGGGCTGGTGCTCTATCTACTGCGCCCCCTAGCGGCCCCAGAATCATGTTTCTAACTGCATAAAACAAAAAACAAGGAGTAAGGAAGGAGACCCACTATATGAAATATAATATTTAAAATCTTTTTAAAGTTAGACTCCTGCACCTCGGATAAGAACTTTTCCTTAGGGCCTAAAGGGAGGCTGTCAGCCGGAGGACCGGCGGAACCCGGCGCACGCGCAGACAAGGCGCCTTCCGGCCCGCCCACAGCGCAGTGCGCCCCAGCGCATCCCGCTCTCTCTTACACGCGGGGGAGCGGACTTGGAGATGAGACGGTGACTCCCGGGCCTGGGCCGGGGAGGGACAACGCCGAGTTTTCTGACTGCATTCTTCCCACTGTTGCCACGGCTAGAACTGGATAGGCCTGAGCCGCGGAACCTTCCAGCTGGACGGGCCGTGGACCCCCAGAACACAGGGCTCCAGAGTGGAGGCGGCCCGAGACTCCCCACTGTGCGGAGGGACAAAGGGGGGGGACGGGCGGGTGAGGCCGCACAGCCAAGAAGGCGGGAACAGAGCTCTCCTTCGTTTCTTGGTGGGTCCCTCTGGGGGGGTTCGCCTCCGCCTTCTCCCGCTCATTTCACAGCTGGGGAAACTGAGGCAGCGTGAAGGGGCGGGCCCGGGTCACCGGCCCGGCGGTGTCCCAGGCTGGATTCGAACTCGAGGCCTGGCCCCGTTCCATCTCCCGCACCTCGGCTGCCTGAGCTCCCTTTAAAGACACAAGGAACAAAGAGCTGTGCCCCCGCTTTGGCCGTCCAGGCCTCCCCTGCTCGGTCCGCACCCCCTGGGCGGGGGCAGGGGGAAGCTGGGACACAGATGGGCCCCCACGCCCAAGCGCTTTTCTAGAAAGTCACCGAGACAAGGGATTAAAGTAGCCTGGATCCAAGCCCGCTTTGGGGGCCGGAAGCAGGAGGAGATGGAGCAGGGTTTTCGGGGCAGGGCCCGAAGTCTCCCAGGGCCGCCCCCTCAGGACGGCTTCAGAAGGCCTCAGCAGGATCTCCGGGGCTCTTAAACTGTGAAAACTGAAAAACTGCCCGGAGTGCTTGGGACCCAGAATCCCCAGGAAGAACCCCTGCAGGAAGGCCTCGGGGGACCGCGCCCCTTGTGGCCAGCCGAGGGGAACCGCCTGGAACACAAGTTTGGGGATCGGCTTCCTGGCTTCCTCGATGGGGCGCCCTGCTGGGTCTGGAGGAAGCAGCAGTGTCTGTGTTTGCCCCCAAGTCTGGGGGGGTCCCTGTTCCTTTCCTGACTTGCAAAGGTTTTCCAGCAAAGGCCTCTTGTTGGGCGTGTTGAGGAGGGATTAAGGACCTCGTTGACCCCTAAGGACCCACAAGCCGGCGGCTGTCCCCCTCCTGAGTGTCCTCTGATTGCCCGGGGCGGCGCTCCCGCTGAGAGGGTCCCTTTGGTTGGATGGGGCTGACTCAGGATAGCGGTGAAAATGGCTTCCGGCCGGGGTTCTCTGCCCCACGTTTTCTAGGACACCCTTGCCTCGAGTCTGACCTGAGCGCCCCCAGAAGCGAGAGCGGGCCATCCTCTCCTGCCCCCACGGCATCGCCCGAAGGCGCCGGTGCACGCCAGGCCTGTCACCTGCAGGCCCCATGCGGAGGGCGGGAACGTCCCTGGGGCGCGTGCGCCTCACTGACCCCGATGTCCGAGAGGCGACGGGCCTGGGGTCACGGGCAATTACTGGTTCCTGGGCGAGGGGCCTGACTTGGTCATTCGTGGTGACTGGGCCCGTGGTCGCTGCCCACCTGACATCAGAGCTGGCTGTGTGCCCACAGAATCTACAGGTGCGCCGGCATGTGAGCGTGCGCTGGCCCCGGGGTGGGGGGAGCTGCCAGCCATTCACCCACCTTCACCAACCCTGAGGCCCCGGGCCAGGCAGCGAGCCCCCGCCATGCGGGCAGTGCCATTCAAAGCTGGGCAAGTGGACATTATGGGCATGTCACTGGCACAGCAGAGGATGGGCACTGCCATCGGCCTGGACAGCAATTACTGCTCCGGACAGATTACTTGGGCAGCACATGAAGGAGGCGGCCGAAGCATTTCCCAGGGTCCGTGCTGAGCCCAGAGGAGGCTCAAGCGCTTCGGGGAGGAGGGGGCAGCCGAGTGAGTCTGCATGCACTCCTCCTCCCCGGAGGACTGCTCCTTGGTTTCCCTTCCGGATCTCCCTAGAGATCCCGCCCCAGCTGCCCTGGGCCCGGGGAAGGGGCGCCGTTTCCTCCCCTCCTGGCCGGTGCCCCCTCCCCCTCGGCGCCCCCTTTGCTTTCTGGGGCCGGTGCCAGAACCCCCGCCCTCACGCAGGCCTGCGCGCGATCCCGCCACACGAGGACTGAGCCCCTTGAATAGGGACGGCCGATCATGTAGGAAAACCGCACAGAAGGCGCCTGCGTCCGCAGCCGGTCTGCCCCGCGGTGGGTCAGCGTTCGCCGTTCTGTGAAGACCTTCCAGGAAGGCGAGTGGGGAGCTCGCCCCACACCCCCGCCCACCGGTGCCAAGGAGGAGCCCGGCCCGGCGGGTTCTGGCGGCCCCTCCCCCTCCAGGGGTGCCCGTCCAGGCCCCGAGTAACCCCTCGTTCCCTCTCTCTGCAGGAGCTGCCACAGCATGACCAGCTTGTTCAGCAACACCGTGTCGCCCATTAAGGATGGGACGTCGTCTCTTCCCAGAAGGCCCAGCTCCCTCAGCAAGCCCCCGCTCCGGGCGCTGTACGACCTGCTCATAGCGCCCATGGAAGGGGTAAGTGTCTGCGGCGCTGACCACTGAGCCGGGACCGGGGCGGCCAGGAGTGAGAGCCGCTGAGAAAACCAGAGTCCCGGCCTCTCCCTGCCTCCGCCTCCTCCTTGTCTCTCTGTCTGTCTCTCCCCCACCTCCCTGCTCTCCCTGTCCCTCCTTCCCTCCCTCCTCCGCTCTCTGTCCTTCCCCTTCATCTCTGCCCCGGCCTGGCTCCCTCCCAGCCCCCCCCCATCAGTGTCTGCGGCCCAGCACGGAAGGAGAAGAGCGGGGCTGGGCTGTGCCCATTCCTCGGAAGTGGTGGGCCGTTTCTCGGGGCCTCTTTGCAAGCCCCGGCCGGCTCCCCTGTGCGGGCGTGTGTGAGCGAGCCCCCGGGACCCCCGGCCCCTCTTTCCTGCCGGGGCTCGTGTCCTCTGCCCGTGCGTCTCAGAGAAGGGGCCGTGTTCTCGTTCCCTCCTCTCTGGCACTTTCTGGAAACTGCCTCCCCCCTGGGCGGGCGCCTCCTCTTGGGTAGAATGCGCTTCCCCTGGCTTGGCCACGTGGCTTTCCGGCACAGCCTCCACCCCTTCCCAGGTGGGAGCCCCGTGACTCTCACAAGCCCTGTGTGGTCGGGCCCTGGAGGCCCGGGGGAGCAGCCCCCTGAGAGCTCACGGAGGCCATGGAGGACCCCGAGCCGGAGCGTCCGCTCGGAAAACCTCGCCTGGGGCTCAGGAAAGGCCGGGAGGGTGGGCCAGCCTGGACCCAGAACAGCTGCAGCGCAGACCCTCGAGGGGGGGCCACTTCTGAAAGCGGGAAGGGGCGCTCCGAGCCCCTGAGGAGCAGAAAGCTCCGGGCTTTCCCCCCGGCTCAGGGTCCGAGAGCCCCCGGCCCCATGAAAACCAGACGGAGCTGCTGCGGCTGCTTGTCAGTGACCCGAAGGACGCCCCGACCCTCTGGCCCCACCCCCAACGGCTAAAGAGGACGAATGAGGGGCCTCCTGGGGCCCAGGAGATCCGAGATCCCCTATTCCTGCAGGCGGCCAGTGAGCATGTGGCCACCAGAGGGCAGCACGGGCCCGCCTCAGCCTCTGGCAACCAGGGCAGCTTCTCCCCTTTCTGGGGGGCTTTGAAAGGTGTGAGCCCATGCTGCTGCCCGGCCCCTCGTGGGGGCTCAGGGATGATGGCCGAGGCAGCTTCTCCCCTTTCTGGGGGGCTTTGAAAGGTGTGAGCCTGTCCAGCCTCTCATTGGGGGCTCAGGGACGATGGAGGAGCAGCACGGAGGGCTGACTTTAGGCACCCCTTCCCCAGTGATTGGCTTTTTGCTTAGGGAGACCCCCCCCCCTGTGGTTTCTGCCTGCACCCGCCCAGGGCCTTTGCTGACAACAGCGTGTCCCCTTCCCCCCGGGGCCCACAGGGTCACGTGGGCAGAAATCCCCTTCGAGACTGCGTGTCCGCAGGGGGCCCGTGTGCCCGCCTAGAGGCGGCATTGCCCGGACAGTGATGGGCACGCCAGTGGGCATCCGGAGGAGCCCTGTGATCACCACAGAGGCCCCACTGTCGCTGGCTGTGAGTCCTGGACGACGGAGCCAGAGCCGGGAGAGACCTTGAGGGGCCGGGCCAGCCTTGCACTTCTCACAGGAACGCCGTGGTCGCACGATGGGCGGTCAGAGAGGGTTTGGATCCGACTCTCGGCCGGGCTGTCTCCACGGCACGTCACCCCCAGTAGCTGGGGCAGTGAAGGACCGAGCTCAGCATCACAGAAGTCGGGGGGGGGTGCCGTCCTGCTTTCCCTGGCAGGTGTTCCTCAGCCCGAGGGAGCAGGGGACGGGGCGCCAGGTCCGGAGCCTTTCCCGAGTCCGAACCAGCTGGGCGGCTTCAGCAGTTTCCTCATCTGTGAAATGGGATGGAGAAGGAAAGGTTCCCCCCTCCAGTGTCTATACCAGGAAAACCCCAAATGCGCTCCCGAAGTCAGACGTGATTGAAAGGCACAAAAAAGGAATGGGGAAATCCCCCTGAGCACCTCCGGGGCCCCAAAGGCCCCTCTGTGCCTTTCTCCTTGTCCCCTGTTCCGCCCTCTGCGGCCGGGCTGGTCCCCGTGCTGGGGGAGCGTGGCTGTGGTTCCTGCTTCAGAAGGGACGGGCGGGTGGCACTCTCCGCCAGACCCCTGCCCTCCCGTGGTGGGCTCATGCCCTCATTCCACCCTGGACCTTTGTCCTGGCCAGAAGAGAGGCAGGCGTGAGCCCTTCGGTCAGAGGCGAGGCCCCGTTTCTCTGAGGGAGGACCATTCCCTGCCACGCCTTTCTCACACCCACGTTTCCCATTTACTCTGCCTTCGTTGCCCGGACCTTGGTTCTGTCCACTTCTGGCCCAGTTCATGCTCAGCATTTACGTCTTCAAAGACAAAGCTCACAGGCCGCCCGGCGGGCTCTCCCAGGGAAGGCGATGGCTGTGATTACAAGCACCCCGGCCCCCACTTAGCCTCGGGTTTCGATCGGCGGAACTCCAGAGGCTTTGAAGACCTCATTAACCCCCGTGGGTCTGAAGCAGCCTGGTCAGCGAGGTCGGTGCTGCCAGCCTGTGTCCGGAGCCCCTGGCCCTGACCGGAGCCTGGATCTCAGGGCTGTCGGACGCGGCTCCCGAGCGGGGTCCGGGCCGGCCCTCCGACACGGGGACCGCCTTGCTGTGTTTGGGAGCAGCTGTTGCTCTGATCTGCCCTTACCAAGGGAAGGCGTCTCTTCCTGAATGGATTTTCAGATGAAAATAGCAATTTTGTGTGCTTTTAAAAGGGATTAAAGCCTTTGGCGAGATGGGCAGCTTTTGTCCGCCCGGGGTCCCAGATGTGCCAAGTGCCCTGGGTAAGGCCAGGTCACCGATGGTCTCGTCTGCTTTTAATCGAGACATCTCTTGTAGCGTTCAGAGGCGGGCAGCTTCCCCCCCCCCCCCCCCCCGAGAACTGCGAGCGGTTCTAGAGCAGATCAGGAAGAGAAAAACCCCGCCCAATTATGTTCAGGCCGTCCCCCTGGGGCCAGAAAGGATGATGCACCCGAGAGGAAGCTCCTCAGCCCAGAGGGGAGAGAGCCAGGGAGCGGCCCCCTTACCTGGGCCGGCCCAGCGGGCGCTTCTCCCTCCCCTGCTCCGGAGAATGGTTAACAAGGAGGCTTTCGTATATCAAAATCAGCCTCACTGAGGCTCGCCCAGCCCAGGATGGCAGAGCATCGAGGCGAGGAGGGGCCTCGGACGCCGGCTAACCCAGGGGGTGTGGGTTCTCTCAGAGCCCTCCCGCTCCCCAGCGTGGGATGAACCGTGGCCTCTGTCATTTGGGCTCCGAGCAGAGAGCGCTTTCCACCGGCCCACACCAGCTCCAACCGCCCTACAAAAGTCTGGCGGCACGGCCGATCCTCTGCCTGGTAGAATGACTGGAGCGCCTTTGTCCCCGATCCAGACAACTGGAGAGCCCCAAACACCAGCACTTCGGAAACATTAGTTTGTGTTTCGGCGTAGCCGCGGCGTTAAGTGCAGATCGAGGAGGCCGCCGCCGCCCTGTACGTAAGCATCCCCGCGGCTGCCCCGCGCCCAGGTGGGAAGATGCAGCGCGGTCTCTGTTTTAGTGAGTTTCTGCTTCTTTTGTTAAATATTTCCCGGTTACGTTTTAATCCGGTTTAGGCCACACTTGCTTGTGTCACGGGTCAGGGGTTTGGCACTCGTGCGGCCCAGCACTGGCAATAACGACATCTTAGTAAATTAGGATTGTTTGCAATTTAACGGCTCACGTAAATGGTTTACACGACATTTTCCAGTTTGTAAAAATATTCAGTTATTTCTTCCCCCCCCAAAAAAACCATTTTGATGAATGGTTTCCAGTAAAAATGTTGGGAAACAATGCTGGGTCCCCATCAGGGCTGGCAGCTGCTCCCGGCTCTGGAGTGACCCAGAACCCGCCCCAAGTAGCCTTTTCTCCACATCATGGCCTCTGAGGCCCGAGTCACTGAGGCCTGGGACCGATCCTCCCCTTCCCCCTCCGTCCGCTCGGGCGCCGGTCTTGGGCTGCGCTGGGTTCCTCGCCCGTGGTCTGTCTGGATCCCTGGGAGGAGGCGGAGCGAGCGACCACTCACTGAGCTCGGGCTCCCTAATCCAAGGCCGAGAGAGGCTGTCCCAGAGAGAGCAGCTAGCAGGCTGGAGCCCACCTTGTGTCGCCCACTGCCTGGGGATTTCAGAGACGCGAGGGGCCGAGGCTGGACTGGAGGCCTGAGGCCTCTGACGTCTCTGCAGGGAAGATGCCGTCCATCCTGAAGCCCAGAAATCCGCACATGGAGCTGGGGGCTGGGGAGCCCAAGAGGTAGCGCCAAAGTCTTGGAACACATTCGTTTGTTCTAAACTCCTCAAAATCCCTCTCGAAGGCAGCAAGATGCAGATTGGCCTAGTAATTTTCTTTGTTTCTCAGAAAGAGGAGGAGAAAAAAATTAAACTGTAGGGGTTCCAGCCAGCCTGAAAATTCTGGGGGCACGTGTCACTCCGGCTTAGCTGAGATTGCGTTGCCCTCAGCCAAATTCCCAGGGCAGGAAGTCAGATGGAAGAGAGGGCCCGAGGGCCCTGCAGAGGCAGGAGGGATGGAGCACCCAGCAGCTGGGGGCCAGCAGGCACTTGGAATCAACCTGTCAGGATGCAGTGGGCCGCCTCCCCGGTGCCAGGGCGGCCAGGCGGGCACCCATTGTCAAGATAGCCCAGCGAGACGGAATGGCAGAGGATCTCCGGCTCTGCCCCCTCTCAGACCAGACCCTCTCTTGTCCCTGCTCTGTCTCTGGCCAAACTGTTTCAGAGGACGGGCCGAGAGGGTGAGGAACAGCTCCCTGCCCCCGCCAGGACTGCTTCCCGAGGTGCCCGCATCCTGCCACGGCAGCTGCCTCTCTGTCCCCACTTTCCTTTGTCCCCTGTAATGTTCTCTTCTCTAAGTCGTAATCGTTCTCTGGGAGCAGATCTCTTGGGCAGCTTCTGGAGGCAGCCTTCGTTTCAGTTCAGTTCCAATAATCCCAAAATGCAGCCAGGGCTAAAGTCGGATCCTTTATTGTCCTTCAAAATCCTGAATCTTGTCCTGGGCCGGGTTAGCTGTAGCAGAGGCCTCTCTCTCCTTGGTTCCCAAGAGCTCTTGTCCGAATGTCTGCAGCCAGCACCAAGGTGGAAAATGGAATGAATCAGACTCCGCCTCCGAGTGGGCCCGTGGGCTTCTGCCGTGCGTGTCTCCCGAAGTCCCAGAGTGGGCTCGTGAACTCCTCCTTATGTCTCTCTAAAGGGGTGAGGTCTAATGTGTGAACCAGTGAGCGAATGAACTCCTTTAAAGTGCGCACTGAGCGCATCGGGACCTTGTCTCAAGTTCTGGCCCATGACATCTTCTTGTAGGGCCAGGTCAATCCTCCTGAGCCACGCTGAAGGAGACGACTGTGTCTCATCCATTCCAGTGCCTGGGCACCTCGTAAGAGTCCTAACAGTCCCAGCCTCCCTTGGCTCGAAGCCCTTTCTCGCTCTTTTCTTGGCCCCATATTCTCTTGGCCCGGCTGAGCAGGCTTTTTGGGAGAAATCCCCCTTCTTTAGAAAACTCCGGGGGGGGTGTCCGGGCAGGGGAGCTGTGGCCGCCATCATCGCCACTTTGATCTCCGAGTCCCTTTTGGCTGAGGGTGTTTTACATAACATTAATAAGTCCCATAACCTCCCTGGGAGAGGGGCTAAGCGTGACCCGGATTCCGTAGAGGTTAGGGGGACCTGAGCAGGTCACGCAGGCGCAGTCGGCCTCTGCCCTTCTCCGCTCCCTCCGCGGCCCCGCCACCCCCGGCCATCCTTCCTCCCTTTTCCTTCTCTCCTGCACCTCTTGAGCCGGGGAGGCGTCAGGTCGCAGCACGTGGGCTTAGAGCACAGGCGGAATGCTTCTTGTCCCCCGTCCCAGCTTGTCTGGTCCTTGTACAACTCTTCTTCCCGTGAGCTGCTCTGCCCGTCCCCCGTCCCCCTGCCCCGATAGGAGTTTTGTGGGGATGCTCCGGCCCCGGTCCCGGCCCTGGCCGAACGCCTCCAGGCTTAAACCCCGTCCTCACAGAACGTTTTTGAGCACGTCTGTCGAGCTGGTGCCGATCACGGGTCACGCTCCCGGCCCGGCGTCTCACCTGTTTGCCCATTGACAGATTTGTCTCAGGCCGTCCGCTGTGGCCGTTGGAGGGCTCCCGGCCCTGGGGACACGGAGCTCCTGGGGGGGGGGCTCGCCCTGTGCCTGTGGGATCACCGACTCAGTTGTGTGCCCCTGTTCTCCCCCTAGGGCTTGATGCACTCCAGCGGGCCCGTAGGGCGCCATCGGCAGCTGGTTCTGGTGCTGGAAGGAGAGCTGTACCTCATTCCTTTTGCCCTCCTGAAAGGGAGCTCCTCCAACGAGTATCTGTACGAGCGCTTCACCCTCATCGCAGTGCCCTCCATCCGGGCCCTGAGCCCCAACTCCAAGGTAGGCCCCGGCCGCCCGGCCCCCTTGCCTGTTCCAGGGCACCCGACAGAAATGTTAGCAACGGAGGAGATGCCACCGGCTCCCGGCGGGCAAAAGCTCCGAGGGTGGAGCTGTCCGGAGGCAGGGGGATGGAGCTCCCTGCTCCCCCCTTTCTGCCCTTCGAGGCTCCCTTGGGGTCCTCTCTAAGATCACAGGGATCCAAGGGAAACCCTCCCCCAGGGAAGCTCTTGCTCCATTTTTGCCTGCAGAAGTCTGGCCGGTCCTCAGATGGCGCGATCCCCGCACCATAAGCTTCCCAGGAACTTGCCCAAGTCCGTTGGGTGCCTCTTGTACTCAGGGGCATCACGCTTATTTTGTGGCAAGCAACCGTGAGGACAGAGCGGAGCAGGGGCCAAAAGAGAGGGCTCAGGCAGCTTCTGGGGAGCAAGGGGAGCAAGACTGAGCCTTGGGAGCGCAGCCGGGCAAAAATGGCCGGCCTTCCCAGGGGGCTCCGGTCCCCACCCACGCCTACACCAGCTGCCTCCTGCTAAGAACACTCGGGGCTTTACACTTAAAACTGAACCCTCTCATCACTGCCTGGGACCCCAAGTAGCTGCCCGTGGCCTGCCCTCTCCCTCGGCCCCCACTGTCCCCATCAAAAGTGCTTGTAGAGTGACCCCAGAAACCCTGAGGGCTGCCCACCGAGCCATCCCGGAGCTGCCCTCCCCTGAACAGGCGGGCCCAGGGGGTGTGAGGGTCGCTAAGGCGACCGAGGCCTGTGCTCGACCACTCACAGGACTCGGGATTAAGGCCCACCCAGGCCCCGCTTGGGCCGCCTGCTGCTGGAGGGAGCAGCATTTTACAGGCCACCATCACGAGTCACACCTGCACAATGATAAAGATAACTGGCTTATGTGGAGCAAGGGAGGAAGGAGGGAAGGAGCCCAGGCCGCCCCTCCCCACTCACTTGCCCTCTCTCGCCCTAGTCTCACCTGAGAAAGAGCGCGCCCGCCTTCTCCAGCTCCACCTCGATGGCGGCCGTCATCGGCAACCCCAAGCTGCCGTCGGCGGTCATGGACCGCTGGCTGTGGGGGCCGGTGCCCTCGGCGGAGGAGGAAGCCTACATGGTGTCGGAGCTGCTGGGCTGCCAGCCTCTGGTGGGCGCGGTGGCCACCAAGGAGCGGGTCATGAGCGCCCTGAGCCAGGCCGAGTGCGTGCACTTCGCCACCCACATCTCCTGGAAGCTGTCCGCCCTGGTGCTGACCCCCAACGCCGAGGGCACCCCCGGGGGCAGCCGCAGCTCCTTCGGCAACCCCTACACCATCCCCGAGTCCCTGCGGATGCAGGACGACGCCAGCGACGCCGAGAGCATCTCGGACTGCCCGCCCCTGCAGGAGTTCCTGCTCACGGCCGCCGACATCCTGGACCTGCGGCTCCCGGGCAAGCTGGTGGTGCTGGGCTCCTACCAGGAGTCGGGCGGCCGGGTCACGGCCGACGGCGTCATCGGCCTGACCCGGGCCTTCCTGGCGGCGGGCGCCCAGTGCGTGCTGGTGTCGCTGTGGCCCGTGCCCGTGGCGGCCTCCAAGATGCTGATCCACGCCTTCTACTCCTCCCTGCTGAACGGGCTGCGGGCCAGCGCCGCCCTGGGCGAGGCCATGAAGGGGGTGCAGAGCAGCAAGCAGTTCTCGCACCCCTCCAACTGGGCAGGTAGGAGGGCTGGGCCGGGGCGGGGCGGGGGGCCGGGCCGGAGGAAACTGAGGCAGGTCTTTGCTCGTGACGGCCCTTCAAGGGCGTGAACCTTGCCCCGTCTTACAGAGTGGGAAACTGAGGCTCACTAAGGTTAAAGGAAAAAAATAAATCAAGTCAAAAATCATGTTTAAATGATTAAATGCCAGTCGCAGGGCTGGCAAAGGCACAGCCAGCACCGGAAGCCAGGGGCTCTGCTCTGGGGCAACACCTGCCAGCGCAGCCCCCGGATCCAAACCGGGGCCTGCAGCGGGGTGGCCTGCGCGGCGAGCCCCGCCCGGAGGACCCATCAGCAGCCCCGCCCCTTTTAGAAATGACCCCCCAGCTGGGCCAGAGGCCGCTGAGGCTGACAAAAGCGGCGTTGCCCGCGATATGGCCTCAGTTTGTTGATCTGCCATTGGTCATCCCTCTCGGGCCTGTGCCCACCCGGGGCTGTGGGCCACCCCTGTCATAGCTGGAGATAGAGTAAAATAAGTAAATGAATGAATGAATGAATAGAAATAGAAATATAGAAAAAAAAATTAAAATAAAAAAACGGGGAAAAAGCAGCAATAGCTGGGGCCAGGAAAAGTGGCCTGGCTGCCTGGCAGTCACAGCCACAGGCAGAAAGCCACCAAGGAGTGCTCCCCTCAGCCCCAGCCCCTGCACGGAGCAGCTGGGCTCACTGCCAGAAAGGGACCGCACAATCCGCCGTCTGGGGCCGTGGGCGAGTTTGGGGCTCACTTCACGTCAAAGCCGGTTTCGTGATCCTCAGCTCCCCGGGAGCGAGCCCTGTCCCGGCCGACATTCGGGGGGCTTCCTATTGGTGGGCTGCCCAGGAGGTTCCCCAAGGCCCTCCTGCTGGAAGGACGGGAAGTCCAGGAGAAGAGACCCCCCTCCCTCAGGGCCCGAATGCTCGATCCTGGGCTCGGAGGCTGAGACGGCCGGGGGCCCATGCCCGGGCCTCACGTGTGCCGGGAGGAAGCATTGGTTCTGGGGGCGCCAGGGCCTTGCTGGGGGACCCGGGGTCTGCGGGACCCAGCTTTGGAGCTGGGGGGGGGGGGCAGCAGAGACTGGCCGACTTTGCTGTCAACCAAAGGGGAAGACGGGGCCTGGAGAGTAAGGGACAAAGTCTGAGTGGGTCGTGGTGGCTCGGAAGCAGCCGAGCTGTGGCTCCTGGCTCCCGCTCCCAGGGCCCCCCTTCTTCCCCTCCCCCAGCACTGGCTGGGCCCAAGGGCCGCCATGACCAGAACTTCCCTGCCGGGGCCTCAGGCCCGTGTGGATGGGGGAGCTGGGCGGGGGGGTGCTCCCCGCTGAGGGGGCTCGTGGGGCCAACCATGGGGTCCGTGTCTCCTCCCCCAGGCTTCCTGCTCATCGGCAGCGACGTGAAGCTCAACAGCCCCTCGTCCCTCATCGGCCAGGCCCTGACGGAGATCCTGCAGCACCCAGAGAGAGCCCGAGACGCCCTGCGCGTGCTGCTCCACCTGGTGAGGGACGGCTTGGCCCGGACCCTGCCCCCGCTGGGGCTCGGGGTCCCCGGGAAGGCCGGGGAGGGGTCCGGGCCAGACGATGCCAGCTGAGGGCTGGGGGCAGCTGCGGACCCAAGTTCCAGAGCTCTTTCCTTCAGCAGATTGAGACGGAACCGAGGTTCCGGGCTGAGGGAAGGCTTTCCTGGGAGTCCAGAGTGACTGACCAGAGTCCCTCCCCCCAGCGGCCAGGCGCCTCCCCCTCCCCAGAGGATCACACCTCTGGCCGTGCCCCACATGCAGGAGCCCCCGGAGGCAGACACCGGGTCCCTGTGGCCCGAGGGGCAGCGCACAGTGGGTGCTGACTGATGCAGAAATCATCCCAGAGCGGAGGCCACTTAGGGACAGGCGGGCGCCCCGCTCCTGGTGGTGTCCCCCTGCAGTGGGGGGGGTCAGCATGGGGTCAGACAGGGCCGGACCTCTAAACGAGTGCGGTGTCCCACGTGTCCCGTGGCCAGAACTTTGGGAGTATCCAGGGGCCTGCCTGCCGTGGCCAGGGCCGGAATGCCCTGGGTCCCCTCAGCCCCTCTGGCACCGGACGGGGAAGGCCCCCTTGGACAAGCTCCCCCACCCGCCTCCCGGCACGCCAAGCAGCATTTATGAAGCGCCCACTGTGTACCAGGCCCCAGGCCAAGGGCTGGAAACACAAAGAAAGGAAAAAGATGGCTCCTGTCCCCCAGAAGCCCCCAGTCTAAGGGGGGGCAGTGAAAAATACGGGGAGGGAGAACAGGGAAACACACAAATTGTGACTAGAGAGAGGTTTTGGGGGGATCACTCTGCCTGCGGCCCCCACAGCACCCCCCAAGCTGTGCCCCGACAAGGCTCCTTGCCACTCTCTGCTTAACGTGGGGGGATGGTGTGAAAGGGCGGGGGAGGGGAAGCCTGACCCCTCCCCCCCCACATTGCCCGCCCCAGGTGGAGAAGTCCCTGCAGCGGATTCAGAATGGGCAGCGCAACGCCATGTACACCTCCCAGCAGAGCGTGGAGAACAAGGTGGGCGGCATCCCCGGCTGGCAGGCGCTCCTCACCGCCGTGGGGTTCAGGCTGGACCCTCCGGCCAGCGGGCTGCCCGCTGCGGTCTTTTTCCCGACTTCTGACCCCGGCGAGCGGCTCCAGCAGTGCAGCACCACCCTGCAGTCCCTCCTGGGTAAGAAGGGGGCCAGGCTGCCCCTCCATCCTCCAACAGAGGGCAGGTGGGGGTACAGTGCCTCACCCCCCCACGGAGGACAAGTGGGGTACAGAGGGCAGTGGGGGCAGCAAGGGCAGAGAAGCACCAGGTGGGCTCCAGAAGGTCACGGCCTGACTAAAAAGCGGCTCACTGCCATCTCTGAAGGGCTGTTTGTATGAGGCGCTGGGGGTGTGAAGGAGCACATGTCTCTGGAGGTCCCAGGACAGAGAGGCCCCCCTTCTGCTGGCCCTCGTTCTCTCCCCACTGGACTGTGTCGGTGCCCGTCTGACGGCCGCCCCATCCCCAGGCCCCCAAAGGGGCCCCACGGAGGATGTCGGGGCATCAGGCCCCCCAGGATGGGCTCCGTGAGGGTGGCGCTGCTTCATCTTAGTCTTTGTTAGGTCCCTCCTTGTTGGATGGGGCTGGATGACCCCCCAGGCTGCCCTCGCCCCCCCAGGCCCCCCGGGTACATTTGCCAGGTGTGCCAAGGGCCCTGACCTCTGACCCCGTCCCTCTGTGGAGCCAGAGAGGACCCGCTCCGACCTCCATCCTGTCCCCCACTGAGTGACTGCTCCCCAAGGGCAGTGCCCCCTCCTCTGGGAGCCCCGCTGCTTCCCTTGCCCCCTCCCCCCTTACCAAAGTTCCCTCCTGTCTCACACGGGCTTTTTTCTGTCCTCCCCCTTGTCCCTCCAATGGAAGGAAAGAGCAGAGACCCAGCTGACAAGCCAGCACCTCCATGACCACCCAGTCACCGGGGCCTCGGCCTGGGACTCGCTTGTCCCACTGACCGGGGCCTGGGGAGGAGGGGCTGCTTGGTTGGGGCCTGCCTCGGGGCTTTGAGCCTGGATCGGGCTCGGGCCCTCAAGAGGGAGCTGCCAGGTTGGGGACAGTCAGGCAGGCCCCCTCACCAGGGGGGAAGAGACACCCCCATGGGGTCTCCTTTGGGGGGGCCCAGGGCTTCACCCCCCCCAGGGGGCCCTGAACAGCTCCCCGTCTGATGTTGCAGGGCTGCCGTCCCCCGCCCTCCAGGCACTGTGCAAACTCATCACTACCTCGGAAGCTGGAGAACAACTCATTAGCCGGGTAAGGGCAGAGCTGGGCGGCTGGGCCAGGGCGGTGAGGGGGCCTGGAGGGGAGGGAAGCGCCGAGCAGGGACTGGCGGGCAGCGGGACTCAGCGTGGGGCTGGGCCTGGCTCCCCCCAAACCCCCACATCCTCAAGGAAAACGCGAAAAACCCGAACTCTCCCTCGAGGGTGCAAAGACCCCTCCGGGGGGGCCTCAGCCCTTCTCCCTGGCCACCTGCCTCCCCACCCCCAACCTTTGGGAGCCAGCAGGGCCGGCTGGGGGACAAAGCAGCCCCGGCTCAGCTCCCAGGGGCCCTCCTGCAAAGGGCGCTCCAGCAGGCGAAGCGGCCCTCGCAGAGGACGCTCGGAGCGCCAGTGGCCCCTGAGCCGGCAGCCCCCTTCCCCCCTCTGTGTGCGCTCAGGAACTCGGTTTGGGGTCTTGGTTTTTGGGAGGGAAAAAAAGGAAGAAAAGTGATCTCCCTCAGAGGCTTCTGGAGCTCGTACTGCCCTGGGCCCCCAAAGGAGCAGCAGGCGCCCGGGGGGGAGAGGCTCAGGGGGCCGGGCCTGGGGGAGGGGCTCTGGAATGGGCCTCCTCCCATGGGAGTGTGCACCCCTGCTCACAATCCACACTCATCCTCACTCATCCCCACACATGCTCACATATACATAAGTGCGCTCACATTCATCCTCACACGCACTCACACGCACTCACACGCACTCAGCAGGGGCCCTCCTCCCCAGAGGCCGCAGGCCGCGGTCAGTCACCCACAGGCAGTGCCCAGAGAGGCTCGCCCTGGTCATCTCTGCTCATATCCCACAGGGCACAGCCCGAGCACCCAGGGCAGCCCCCCCCGGCCGGCCTCCTTTTCCGCAGAACTGTGTCTGTGCAGATAGTGCCACTTCTGGCGGGAGTGACCGCGGGCCGACGGCCTCCCCGGAGTCCCCTTGAACAGCCCAGCTCAGACTTTCTCGGCAGCTTCCGAGAGGCCGGCTGAGATCGCGCTCCTTTCCGCGGTTTAACTGGCGCATGGCATCTGCTTTCCTAACAGCACCAGGAGACAGGGGCAGGTCGGGAAATGGGGGTCAGGGAGAAGTCAGGGGCCCGAGAGTCACGCGCGCACCGGCCGGCACAAGGGGCCTCTCTGGAGCCCGGGGCCTTGGGCGCGGGGCAGAGACCCTCCGCTATGCCCACTACCCTCAGGCTCCGTTCCAGAGCTCAGCCGGATGACGGGCCTGTCCCTCTAGAGGCGAGCCGGGCCGCTTTCCTGGTCCCAGAGTGCTCTGTGCCTCCCTTCAAGCCTGGAGAGCAGCGGGTGAGGGGCGGCCGCCCGGGTCCCAGAGCATCCACGAGAGAGGAGCTTCCCAGTCTGGCTGCTCACGCCCCCTTTGCCCCCTCCTGGCTCTCTCTCCCTTCCATTGACTGCACCCCGCTGTGATGTGGCTGCAAGTGTGTAGGCCGACCCGGAGCTTGCTAATGGCAGTGGGCAGTTCGTGGGGTGCAACAAGCTGTGCTTGAGTCTAAACCACCTTCTCTCTCTCTCTCTCTCCCTCTCCCTCTCTCTGGTTCTCTTTCCTTTTCTTATAATCTGCTGGCTGAAGGCTGTTAAAAATATGGTTGGAATGGTGAGTACTCCTCTAAGTAGCAGCTGTGATCCAGGTGAGCCCAAGAAACGTCCGCCTCAGAGCGGCCTCCGGGAGGCCGGAGCCGAGCCAGTCCCTCAGCTGTGGAGAGCAGGGCTCCTCCGGCCGGCCTCCACGGAGCCCGGGCCGTGACCTGGGAATGTCCCCCCGCGTTCGATCTCTTTGTTGCCACAAACGCCCCCTGGTGTTAAGCGCAGAGGCGCCAGACATAGTTTGGAGAAATGGCCAAGGGGCACCAGGGATCCCCAGCGTAGGCAGACCGACGAGGAATCTGGGCCCGCGGCGTGGCCGAGGCTCCCCCCGAGGCCTCTCGTTGCTCAGTTTCCCTTTTGCGTTTCACCATCCGCTCCCACTCTGTTCCTCTCTGGTCTGTCTGCTGAGCTCCGTGTGGGTCCCGGGGTGCGACCCTCGGTCCCTAGTGAGGAGAGCTTTCCCTCCCCACACGCTCCCGCCAGCCCTAGGAAAGCCCGGGCTCTTCCAGGGGCTGACACCGGCTCTGGCTTCCTGTTGAGGGCTCCCCGTGAGCTTTGTCAGGACCGTGAAATCACTGTCGGCTCAGGGCTCTCCTTTGCCCTTCCTTCTCCTGGCACTGCCACTGCGGGGTTCGGCTAGCGGAGCAGCCACGTCCCTTCCGCCATGTTTCTCTGAATCCTCATTGTGAGGGGGCGAGCGGCCTGGCTTCCTCCCGGAAGTTAGGGAGTCCGCCTCGGCTCTGCCGCCCTTGACCCGGGTCAGCCTCAGAGTAGCCATTGCGTCCCTCTTCCTCAGAAGGGAATGGTCGTGACCCCATCCTTCCCGAAGTCTCAGTAGCGATGACATGAGGGAGCCACAACGCCCCCGTATCACTGTCTGACTTTGTGGCTTCAGAACCAGAGGGGCTGCGCCTGGGGGGTCCCTGACAGCCGCGCTGTGCCATGGTGGGGTGGAGCGCGGGGAGGGGTGAGTCTCTGCAGGCCAGGCCGAGATTGACACCTCTTCCCTGTCTCCCAGCTCCACCAGGTCTTGGTCCAGCTCCAAGCCGGAGAGAAGGAACAGGATTTCTCCGTGGCTCCGATCCAAGTCTCCATCAGTGTCCAACTCTGGCGGCTCCCAGGCTGTCACGAGTTCCTGGCAGCCCTCGGTAAGGAAACGTTCCCCCCCTTAGTTGCGTCATCCTCCTGTTTCTAGTGTCTTTCCCTCTTGCCTTTCACTGAAAGATACTTGATGTTGTAGAGCGCTGGGCCTGGAGTCAGAGACTCATTGTCCTGAGTCCAAATCCAGCCTCAGACACTTCCTGGTTGTGGGACTCTGGGCAAGTCACTCCACCCAGTCTGCCTCAGTTTCCTCATCTGTAAAATGAGCTGGAGAAGGCAGTGGCCAGCGCCTCCAGCGCCTCTGTCAAGAAAATCCCAAATGGAGTCACGGAGAGCCAGACGTGGCTGAAAAATGACTGAATAACATAATAACATTTCTTCTCACTATTATCTCAGGTTATTGGTTTTAAACTTCAACAAAAGCTCCCATAAGCCCTTGATTTTGCCTTGGTTATTTTTCACTTCTTTTTTTGGAAACATTTGCTGAATTTTGGTGTGGGAGAAAGCCAGCTTAGCCCCCTTGGCCTAGAATGGTGGATTCCCTTGGGCCGGCCGTGAGGCTGCAAGCCAAGGACCGGCCTTTCTGCTGGTTCTGCTGTTAACCCACAAGGAAGGACGGGCCAGGAGCAGCTGGCCTTACAGGCCTGACGGACAGTGGTGGGCCCCCAGACCCCAGAGGGCACCTCATGGCCACATGCTCCCAGAATCAGGGGCTTTCAAATGAAAAGACAAGTCTTTCCTCCTTTTAAGAAAGCAAACCATCGGTGAGGAGCCTTTGGTTCTTAGAAGCCAGAGTTTGCTGGCCCCAGGTTGTCCCACACCAGAATTTCTTGGACCTCATAAAGGAAAGGTGACCCCTTTCCCTTTCCTGACCTCCACCTTTTTAAGTAGACTGCAGAAGTAACCTGATATCTAAAGACCACTAATAATAAGGACAATTATTACTGTATTTGATGGTAAACAAATAAAATTTGCAAAGCATGTTGGGTACCCGATCCCATTTAAAATCTCTGGCAACCTCTGAGGCAGATGGGAAAACAGGCTCACAGAGGAAGAGGCTGGGAAGCGTCAAAGACAGGTGGTCTTGACCCTAAGTGTGGTAGCCTCTCTCTAGGGTGCTGTCTTTCACTGGCCAAGGGGGACGCCCACTTCCAACCCTTCTCCACCCTCAGTCATCTTCAGCAGTCGCCGAGCTCATGTGACTGTGGCAAACGGCTCCATGTGCCATCAGGGCAATCTTCTTACCCATTCAAGCTGTCCTGATGCAGAATGGTGGGTTTTCTTGCAGGGATTAGTTGTTTTAGTGCCCGGGAAGCTGATAGGGAGGCCCCTGGTGGGATTGCCATGCCTGCTCTATCCCAGGGGACTGTAATAGGGACAACAAGGTCTAAAAACTGTGTCAGATGTATACATATAGTGTATTTAATTTATACTCTAACATAGTTAACATGTATTGGTCAACCTGCCATGGTGGGGAGGGGAAAAATTAGAACAAAAGGTTTGGCAATTGTCAATGTTGTAAAATTACCTATGCCTATATCTGGGAAATAAAAACTATTTTTAAAAAATAAAAAATTTTAAAAACCTGTGTCAGGCAAGCTGGAGGGAAAGATGCCCCGGCAAGACTGTGAAGCAGTCGTTAGCCAAGAGTGGAATTAAAGAACTGCAAATCTGGAAACTGAGCGGATGCCCCTCAGTGGGAGAATGGCTGAGCAAGTTACGGGCTGTGAATGTATGGAAGATTGTTCTGTAAGAAATTATCAGCAGGAGGATTTCAGAGAGGCCGGAAGAGACCTACAGGAACCGATGCTCAGTGAAATGAGCCGAACCAGGAGATCATTATACGCGGCAACAAGACTGTACAACGATCGGTTCTGATGGACGTGGCTCTCTTCAACAATGGGATGATTCAGGACAGTTCCAATGAGCTTGTGATAGAGAGAGCCAGAGAGAGGACTGTGAGAACTGTATGGATCACAACATAGCATTTTTACTTCTTTTGTTATTGTTTGCTTGGATTTTTTTTTCTTTCTCATTTTTTTCCTTTTTGATCTGATTCTTCTCATGCAGCAAGATAATTGTATAAATATATATGCTCTAAAAAAAAAAGAAAGAAAGAAAGAAAAAAGAATGCTCAAGGGTGCATTGGATAGAGCAGTGGTGGTGCAGTGGATAGAGCACCAGCCTTGAGTTCAGAAGGACCTGAGTTCAAATCTGATCTCAGACACTTAACACTTCCTAGCTGTGTGACCCTGGGCAAGTCACCTAACCCCAGCCTCAGAAAAAAAAGAATGCTCATTGTGGCTCTCGGGGATCAGTCACGGCCTTGGTGGCCTTTTAGACATCCCAGACACACCTACGCGGGAGAGCCATGGGACATGGCACCTCCAGGTGCCATTCTACTTGAGCAGCAAAAAGGCCTCACATCGGGACTGGGCAAGCGACAGATTTCTGTAGCCTTTGGCTGGAGTCTTGGGCTCACTGCTAGGTACCATATTGGAAGACGGGCATCAGCAAGCTGGAGTTTGTCTAAAGCGGAGTGTCCAGGATGGCATGGGGCCCACAAGAATCTGTTGGAAGAAATGGGGACATGGAGCTTAATTTGATGAAAGAAGACTTGCAGGAGGGGTGGGGGGGGTGGTAATTAGATTAAATTTGTTTAGCGTGGGTAGAAATTGCAACTTTAAGCTTGAATTCAGGCAAAATTTTCTAACAATTAGAGCAGTCCACAAATGGAGTGGGCTTTGTAGGAGGTTCTGGGTTCCTCTGGAGCAGAGATCTTGAAAAAGGCAAAGGATGCTTGTTGGGAGCTCCACATGAGCCAGCCTCTGAGGGCTGAACTTCCTTCCCTGCGGCTCTTTAAGCAAAGCTGGGTTTTCGTGCATAAGAGCAGAAGGCTTAGAAGAAAGGTCCCTTTGGACCAGAAGGCTGGCTCAGGAACTCATAACGGAGTAGAGAAAACCTGCGTTTGCAGTGAGGAGACCCCAGTTTGAATCTCGACTATGATTCATTCGCTGGGAAATCCACAGAGCTGCTGTAAGCCGTGGCCCCGCCTCCCAATCTTTTTCCGGGGCTGGCACCTCCAGGGCCACCGCAGCTCCACCTGGGACCCTCTGCCCCTCGTGGATACTCTGCTTTCACAGGAAGGTTTCGTTACAGAGAAGTGTTCCTCCCTAGGACTCCCAAGCTGTAACCTGCGTCAGCTGATAATGGCCGTGGGGCCGTGGGCAGGGCAGCTGTGGCCGCAGGTCCTGAGCGAAGTGGCCACTTTGTCCAGATCACCGGTTAGCTCTCAGCATCCCCTGCTTCTGACTCAGCCCAGCCCCGGCAGCGTTTATCATTATTCCTGTTTGAATCCAGTTTCAGGACACAGTGCTTCAGATTTCAGAGACTGTTTATTCTCACGCTCACAGAGGAAAACTTCTCATGGCAACTAGAGCCCTCGGCAGCTATTGTGCCAAGCCCTGGCGTCCGGGGACCGGCCCTGCTTCGTCTCTAGGACCTTTCAGGCTTACGAGGAGAAAAAAAGACAAACAAAAACCCCATCGTGGCTTCTCCAATCAGCCTTTCTGTGGACTCCGAGTCATGAAATCCCTGGTGAGGGGATGCCGGCCTGGAAGTTCACAACGTGTCAGGCTCAGGTGGTCATGATTTATTCTTGCTTCATTGCTTCAGCCGGTGGTCTGGTCCTTACCCAGCGGGGCCAGCCGTCAGCCCCTGACCAGTACCCGGAAGAGGGGAGGCTGGGGAAGAGGGAACACAAGAGAGCTGGATGCAGTTGTGTTCCCCAGAACCGTTCTGGGGCAAAGGGCTTCGCAGCCTTCCATTATTGTCCACTGGCAGTCTTGCATTGTGTAGGAGTTCTCTGGTTCACCAGCTTTGGATGCTCGGGCTTTTCACACGTGCCTTCTCTTTGTCTCTGTCTCTCAATCTCCTTCTCTGCTGGTCTTATCTCTCTGTCTTCCTATCTCTGTCTCTACCTCTGTCTCTCTTTCCTTCCCCCCTTTCCCCACCCCCACCTCCCAGCACCTTCCCTCTCCTGACTGAGCATTTTATCTGGCTGTCCCCTGTGAAACGCTCATCTTCCTCTTTGCCTCCTGGGTTCTCTGCCTTCCTTCAAGTCCCAGCTAAAATCCTACCTTCTATGGGAAGTCTTTCCCCTGCCCCTTAATCCTAGTGCCTTCCCTTTGCTTATTATATCCTGGTTCGCCTGTATATAGCTCGTTTTGTACATATTCATTTGCATGTTGTCTCCTCTGTTAGATGTAAGGTCTCTGAGGGCAGAGACCTTTTTTTTTTTTTTTGCCTTGTTGTATCCCTCGTGTATTGCATAGTGTCTAGCACACAGCAGACGATTAATAAATGTTTACTCACAGTTGCGCGCGCGCGCACACACGTTGCTTCACAACGATTTGTTTGGTTTGTTCATATTCCCTCTTGGGAAGGATGCTGATGTCAGCCCGGGAACAATTGTTCCATCCCCTGTTGTACCTTTAAGAAGCCTCATTATGTACCGTGAACATTACACCTGATCTATGACAAGAGGCACCAGCTGGACCATGGCGCTGGCTCCCGTTTCTTTAGATTATTTCTGCTATTGTGATTGAAGAACACTGATTCTTTAGGACCTCCTGGGGTAACATTACCACCTGCTGTCAAGGTGTGAACTTCTCCACACATGCAGATTTTTAAAAATATTGTACCAAGTATTAAGTGAACTAGCCACTTTTTCTCTGAATACGTCTGTTTCTCTGTGACTTTTGTGAATCGTCCCACATATTGGCTCTTCTGTAAAAGAATAGATTGACATTCTTACAAGTATGTTTTGTGTTGGAAAGAACTAAATCTTTTTTTAATTTAATATTTTTATTTTTCTCAGTTACATTTAAAACAATTTTAACATTTATTTTAAATCTTTTAGTTCCAGATTCTCTCCCTTCCTTTCCATCCTCATCCCCCATTAAGAAGGCACAAGTGAAATTATGCAAAACATTTTTATAAAAGTCATGGTGCAAAAGAAAACATAGATCTCCATCCTCCCCTCCACCCCCCAAAAGAAACTCTCAAAAAAAAAGTATGCTTCAATCTATATTCACTTACAATCAGTATTTTCTCTGGGTATGAATAGGATTTTTCATCATAAGTCCTTCCGAGGATCTGAGAATAGCAAAGTCATTTACAGCTGATCATCACACAACATTGTTATAACTTTTACACAGTAGTTTTCACTTTGCTTGAGATCATGGAGGACTTTCCAGGTTTTTCTGAGAGCATCCTGCTCATTATTTCCCGTGAAACAATAATATTCCGTCATAATCACATACCACAACTTATTCAGCCATTTTCCAATTGATGGGCATCCCCTCAATTTCCAGTTTTTAGTGAGAAGAGAACTGCCATATTTTTATATGTTTAGATCCTTTTTCTTTTTTTAAAATCTCTTTTGGGATTCATGCCTAGTAGTAGTGTTGTTAGTTCAAAGGATATGCATGCACATTATAACCCTTTGAGCATAGTTCATATCATTTGATCATTTATCAACTGGGGAATGGTTCCTTAAACATTTGAGAAATGAGACTTTCATTAAAAAACTTGCTTCAAAATTCTTTTTCTAATTTTTCCAAATTCCAAATTTTCCTTTTCCAGTTATTATTGCTGTTTTCCCTCCCTCTATTTTATTCTCTCTCTCTCCTCAAAAATATTTTGCTACTGACCACCCCCTTCCCCAATATGTTCTCTTTTCTATCATCTTCCCATATCCCCTAACCTTCCTACTTTCCTGCAGGGTAAGATAAATTACTATACTCATATTGAGAGTGTATGTTATTTCCTCTTTGAGCCAATTCTGATGAGAATAAGGTTCACTCATTCCCTTTTTCCTCCGTCTCTCTCCCTCCACTAAAAAAGCTTTTTCTTGCCTCTTGCTATTCTTCCTCTTCATTCCCCTTTTTCTTAGTATATTCTTCTCTCACCCTTTAATTTTATTTTTTTTTAGATATTATCCCTTCATAGTCAATTCACACCTGTGCCCTCTGTCTACATATACTCCTTCTAACTGTCATAATAATGAGAAAGTTCTTATGAATTACAAGTATCATTCTCCCATGTAGGAATATAGACAGACCAACCTTATTAAGTCCCTTATTGTTAGGTTCTTACTAAGTGCTAAGTCGGTACTTAACAATTCTCTAGTTCTGGCCTTTAAGGGGAGTTTTAGCCCTTTGAACTTCTGGGGAGGAGCTTAATGTTTAAAAGGAGCAAGTTCATTGGTAGAAGTAATTTTCCCACAAGCCCTTGCGTTATCCCATGCCCATTCTCTGGGAGGATAAAAGAGGGCGGCACTCTGAAGGAGGAGGAGTCTCTACTCTAGGTCAGAGGGCTCTCTACAGGAAGAAGAATCTGGAGGAGAGATTGAGTTGAGACAGCAGATCGCCTCCCAGAGAGCTATTGGCAGTTTCTGGAGACAACAGAACATTACACCTTATGATATCACTTTCCTGATTATGTCCTTATGCTTCTCCAGAATCCTGCATTTGAAAATCAGATTTTCTATTCAGCTCTGATCTTTGCATCAAAAATGCTTGAAAATCCTCTATGTTGTTGAATTTCTACCTTTTGCCCTGAAGGTTTATACTCAAGTTTTGCTGGGTAGTGATTCTTGGTTGTAATCTTAGCTACGTTGCTCTCTGGAACATCATATTCCAAGCTTTCTGATCCTTTAATGTAGAAGATCTTCTGTTATATCTGTGGCTCCACTGTATTTGACTTGTTTCTTTCTGGATGTTTATAATATTTCCTCCTTGACCTGGGAGTTCTGGAATTTGGCTATAATATTCCTGGGAGTTTTCATTTGGAGATCTCTCTCAGGAGGTGATTGGTGGATTCTTTCAATTTCTATTTTATCCTCTGGTTCTAGAATATCAGGGCAGTTTTCCTTGATAATTTCTTCACGAATGATGTCCATATTCTTTTTGGGGAGATCATGATTTTATGGTAGACCAATAATTTTTAGATTGTGTTCCCTGGATCTATTTTCCAGGTCAGTTGTTTTTTTTCCAATGAGATATTTTGCATTTTTTTCTATTTTTAAAATATTTTTTGGTTTTGTTTTGTATCTTGATTTCTTATAATGTCATTAGTTTCCATTTGCTCAATTCTAATTTTTAAGGAATTATTTACTTCAGTGAACTTTTCTACCTCCTTTTCTATTTGGCCAATTTTGCTTTTTAGGACATTTTTCTCCTCATTACCTTTTTTGCATTTCCTTCTGTACCACTCTCAATTCTCTGTCTAATTTTTCCTCTTACTTGATTTTCAAAATCCCTCTTGAGCTTTCTTCTATAGCCTGAGACCATTTTTTTTCCCTTGGGGGCTCTGGATGTAGGAGCTTTGATTTTGTTATCGTCTACTGAGTGTGTTTTGATCTTCCTTATGACCGAACTAACTTTCTATGGTCAGAATCTTTTTCTGTTGTTTATTCGTTTCTCCAGCCTATTGCTTGGCTTTAGTAAGATAGGATTGTTTCCAGAGCGGAGGGTGCATTGTCTCAAGCAACCAGGGTTTTGTGCAGCTTTTTTTCAGAGAGCCTTCTAGGGACCTGAACAAGGCAGCAGCTTGGGGAGGCAGGGTCTTAAGGAAGCTGTAAGAAGACTTGTGTCTGAACCTTCCCTGTAGACGTGGATTTCAATGCTGTCTCTTCCTGTAGGTTTTGACCTCTGTGAAGTTGGCCAGGAAGAGGTGATTCTGAAAACTGGAAAACAAGCCAACCGAAGAACCATACATTTTGCTCTCCAGTCCCTGCTGTCTCTCTTTGGTAAGTCCGGCTCCACCTGCACAGAGGCTGAGCCTACCTGTCACATGTGGCTGTCATAGGTACTGGGAAAGCGGTCCCTTCTGACCACCCAGACTAGTGCTAGTCTTGAGTGTCCCATATCAGGGACCATTTCTGGCCCCCAGAAAGGTTTCTTTTTTTTTTTTTTAATTTTATAATTATAATATTTTTGACAGTACATATGCATAGGTAATTTTTTTTTTTTACAACATTATCCCTTGTACTCCCTTCTGTTCCCAATTTTCCCCTCCTTCCCTCCTCCCCCTCCCCTAGATGGCAGGCATTCCCATACATATTAAATATCTATTAGTTATCCTAGGTATAATATATATGTGCAGAACCGAATTTTGTTGTTGTTGTTGTTGCAAAGGAAGAAAGAGAGGTTTCTTAAAGTGCCCGGATTTGTTCTTTAGTGTATCCTTCTGTGATACTTAATGATACCGCATTTTCAAAAGTGGTCAGATCTTTAAAAATCTATAGAAAGTACCGCTTTTATTTCTAATCACCGTCTTCAGTATGTATCACAATTATTTACTGTCCCTGTGATACTCCCCGCCCCCTCTCTACACAGTGGTACTTTTCAGTATGAAGGAAAATCCTAAACACTCCCAGTTAGTCCGAAATCACAGCTTGAATCGAGACTTCGGGCACTAATGGGCCGCGGGTTTTCTTTAGATTCCACAGAGCTCCCGAAACGCCTCAGTCTGGACAGCTCCTCATCCCTGGAGTCTCTGGCCTCGGCCCAGTCCATCTCCAACCAGGCTCCCCTGGGGTACCCGAACCCTCCGTTTTCCCCAACTTGTCCGGAGAGCGTAGCCTCGGACGCCATTTCCGTGTACAGCCTGAGTTCCATCGCCTCTTCCATGAGTTTTGTTTCCAAGCCTGAGGGCACCCTGGAAGGGTCCAGAGGGCGTCAGGATGGAGAAAAGCCCAAGAACCCCTCTTGTCAGCGGCCTTCAGCCCCGAGGAGCCAGCTGTCTCCACAGAGCAGCACCACAGCGGGGAAAGAGGAAGAAGAATATGAAGGATTCTCCATCATTAGCAACGAACCCTTGGCCACTTACCAAGAAAATGTAAAAACGAGATTTTCACCAGATCCCAAACAGAACAAAGTTGGGCCGCCGGGGGGCATTAAAATATCCGTCAGCTCCAAAGGCAGCATAAGCACTCCCAATTCTCCCGTGAAAATGACTCTTATTCCCAGTCCAAACTCACCTTTCCAAAAAGTCGGGAAACTTGCGAGTTCGGATACTGGCGAATCTGACCAGTCTAGCACTGAAACCGATAGTACTGTTAAATCCCAAGAGGAAAACGCCCCGAACCTCGATCCCCAAGAATTGGCCCAGAAGATCCTGGAGGAGAC
Organism: Sminthopsis crassicaudata; assembly: GCF_048593235.1. NCBI lineage: Eukaryota > Metazoa > Chordata > Mammalia > Dasyuromorphia > Dasyuridae > Sminthopsis > Sminthopsis crassicaudata. The sequence goes on from NC_133617.1 coordinate 15,713,013, forward strand.
CCAGAGCCACCTCCTGGCCGTGGAGCGCCTCCAGCGCAGCGGCGCCCAGGGAGCCCAGAGTGGCCCGGGCGAAGACGGGGCTCCCCCGGCCGGCAGCGGCCCCGGCGCCTTCCGAGCTTCCGAGACAAGCGCCTTCAGCCGGCCGGTGCTCTCCAGCCAGCGGAGCCAGCGCTCGTCCCCCGTGAGCGCCCGGCCCAAGCCCCCCACGAGGAGCTCGTCCCTGCAGAAGGTGAGCTCGGGCTACAGCAGCCCGGCGGCCAAGGAGGGCAGCGGCCGGCCCTCGCCCAGCACCGATTCTCCCAGCTCTCTCACGGACCAGCCTCACTTTAAGCTCAAGTACCCCAGCTCTCCCTACAGCGCCCACATTTCCAAGTCACCCAGGAACATGTCGCCGAGTTCCGGGCAGCAGTCGCCCGCCGGCAGCGCCCCTTCTCCGGCTCTGTCTTACTCCTCGGCCGGCTCGGCCCGCTCCAGCCCCGCCGACGCCCCCGATCTGGACAAGCTGAAAATGTCGGCCATCGACGAGAAGGTGCAGGCCATCCACAACCTGAAGATGTTCTGGCAGAGCACCCCCCAGCCTCCCCCGGGCCCCGTGAAGATATTCCGCGGGGCCCCTGGCACCATGACTTCCAAAAGGGACGTGCTGAATCTGCTCAATTTGTCCCCACGCCACAGCAAAAAGGAGGAGGGGGTAGACAAGCTGGAACTCAAAGAACTCTCCCTGCAGCAGCAGCACCCCGCGTCTCCCCCGGCAAACCCCCCCAATGGCCACAGACGCTCGGACGCCAGCGCCCCGACCCCATCCCCAGGGCCGACAGGCGCTCCCCCGGGGGCCATGCGCCCCTTGAGACTGCCCTCGGGCAACGGCTACAAGTTCCTCTCCCCCGGGAGGTTTTTCCCTTCCTCCAAATGTTAATGTGACTTTCCCAGGGGTCAACTCCAGGGAGGGCCCTGCGGAGTGCCAAGGGCTGCTTCGGCCTACTTGCCTTGTTCAAGAGGAAAACCAGCCAGTTTTACTAAAGACCCTCAGCTCAGGGGTGGGCGCTGCCCTCCCCCGAGACCCCAGGAGCTGGTTTCCGGCAGAACGTACTTGGCGCCAGGACAGGGGATCTGAGGGCGGAGTCTCCCCGCCATTCACCAAATGTTAACCTTTGAACTTTCTGATTCTCATTCTGGGTCTGATAATGAGGGAGGATTTTTATATAGAAATTGTTCATTGGGGGGGAGGGGAGAGGAAAGGGAGCACCTATTTTGCTAAGAGGTATATACATATACCTTTTGTACACTGATGCAGAGATTTTTTTTTTTTAAAGGCCTCCAGGTGCTGGCGGAAGTGGGATCGAGAAAAGGTTTTCTTAGAGCCCCCCCAAAAGCGTTCTCTTAGCCAAAAATAGATGCCAATGATTTGTAATGAAATTAGAGAAGTTTGGGTCTCGTAGTCTTGGACTTTTCCAGCACCAATGCAATAATTCAGGTTAAAACTGTGCTTCCATTCTGAACTTTGGTCAGTCACTCACTATCTCTCAAAACGTCCTTTTGGGCCCTCGACATCGGCAGCCAAACTTGAATTTTTCTCAAAATTCAAGAATCGACCTTGTCCAGGCATTTTAGAGCTATGCAAATACCATGAAAATGCAACTTTTATGCTTTTCAAATATTTTGGGCCTTTTTTGTACTTGGGTAACTAGAAACAACTTGGTTTTATTATGAATAGTAATGATAACACTTTACATTTATACAACACTGTTGTTTTTTAAAGCTCAAAACATTTTCTAAAAAGTCTGACTGCTCATCAACAAGTAGCGGCCAACAAGTTGGGAAGGAAAACGGTTTGAATTTTCCATTTTGTTATAACTAAAAGAATGTCGTTTGGCTCAGTAGGTGCAAGCCGAGGAGTGGGGGGTCGCGGCCTGCACCCCCACTCTAGCACTCCCCTTCCTCCCCGCCTCTTTGTTCTAACTCCAAGCCTCCCACCTTCCATGCCATCCATTAACTGGTTCACCATTCATCCAGGGCTGCTGGGAAGACCGTTTCCCAGAAGAGGTCCCCTGCCGCTCATGGGCCTGAATGCTGGAGAGATGCGCCTGTAGCTGGCACATCGGGCAGAACATAGCAGGAGAGAGGAGCCGGAGGGAGACATGGGCCAGGGCACGTTTCCAGGGTCGCCACTGGAGGAGGGAAGGGGAGACTAACTGTAGGTTGTATGCATTAGTCCGGAGGAGAAATGCCCCCAAATCATCGAGTCCGTGTAGTGTTGAGTTAGAGAATTTAAATGTTAACAAGAATTGAAACTCCCCTCCCCCCCTTTGTCATTGCCTGTGAGCCGTCCTTGGATGTGGCAGAGACATTGTGCTAGTCGGTTGGGGGGGACTCGCGTTGTCTGAGTACTACCTTCCCTTCTTGCACTAAATCACTTTATACCCATAAACAAGCCACTTAGCCTGACTGTGCCTCATCTGATCCATCTGCAAAATGGATGGAATAATGTGGCCTAATTCATGTTTTTCACATTAGAAAATCTTCAGAAGAAATGTGTCCCAGAAGTACAAGGTAGAGAGCTGATCGTTTTAAATTCTCCTCTTGAACACAACCCATGTAGGGTTTTGGGGAGCTATTTTGGGTTTTAGGGGTCTTGCATTTAAAATCATTGTAGCCATGGCAAACTTGAAATCCTCAGCTATCAAAGCACACGTTTCCCAGAAGCACTCAAGCAACAGGCCCTCATCGCCTGTTGGTGGGGGTGACTTTCACTGATAATAGGAGCTCCAGCCCCAGATAAAAGCCAAATTTGCAGCCCTGAGTATTAATCAAAAATTAGCAGGAAAAGGGCAGCTAGGTGGCCCAGTGGATAGAGCACCAGTCCTGAAGTCAGTCAGACCTGAGTTCAAATTTGACCTCAGACACTTCTAGCTGTGTGGCCCTGGGCAAGTCACTTAACCTCAATTGCCTCAGGGGAAAAATTACCCAGAAACTAAAAAGAGAGAGAGTTATGTGGGGCTGATTCCCTTGCAATCCTGTTGCTGCCCACTCTCCCCAGCACGGACCCAGCACCAAAACCTGGATCAATCATTGCCGCCCCGGGCCTAGAAATCTCATCCAAGAAGGGACAGGCCGTCTAGGTGAAGTCCCGTGCCCGCTGCAACTGTTTCCAATGGAAATGGTACCTGGCGATAACCTAGCGGGCTAAAGCCGGCGCTGCTTCTTGAGGCCGTGGTCCTGGGCGGCGTTCCCATTTCCAGGCAGTTTTTCCCTGTAGTGGCCAGGATGGTGGATGCAGCTTTTTGTCCCCTTGAGAACCTCAGATGCGAAATGCAAAGTTGTGAAAGAAGTCTGGAACGTTTCCAGATAACACTGCAGAATCGGGCGCCTGTCTCTCTTGGCGGAGCTTCCTTCTCAGAAATTTGACCCTGCTAAAAAGAAAGAGAACGCTACAAAGGACAGTGGCCGGTAGGAAGTAACCTTGGGACAGGTCTGCCATTTAGACAGCTAGAAGACTTGGCGCTGACAGACGGGGTCGCGCGTGAATGATGAGAGCGGACTCCAGCGGAATGACGCCACACGGGGAGCGGGATCTCCATTCAGGAGGTGTGACGTCCTCCTCCTGTGTACAGGATGGACTGGCCTTAATGTGAATTCTGGACCCACATTTCCCCCCTCCCTGCCAGACCGCAGTCCCCTACCCTCGTGTGGAACAAGTGGAGCCCCGACAGGGACCAGATTTGGGGGGGCTGAGATTCACCTTTTCCTCTCGACTTTTGGCTGGGGTTTTGTGTTTACATAAAGCCAGAAAGGTGAACCGCCCTACCTGAATTATGCTTACGCTAAATTATCATGTCACTGAATATAATAAGCCATGCAGGGCACTCCCCCCAGAAACTTAGCCCAGAGACAACCCGAGACAGCAAATGCCACTCTTGCCCTTCTACACCTTTGTGTTCTGCCCTTATCCTACAGGTCAAGTAGCTTCTCACTTGTGATTTTTTGAGCTGAGTGAAAATAGTAAGAAAGGTCCCCCCAAAATCCAAATCCAAACTTTCTCAATCCGTCCAGACCAGTGTATCTCAGCAACAAGTTTCTCTCCCCCCTAATTTAGCAAATGGCACACAGTGAAAATCCGGGCCCAGGCACCCCCCCCCACACACAGGAAATGAATTGTCCCTCATCTCGGGAGGCCGGCTCTGTCTCCCTCTCCCTCCCTGCCCACCCTGTCTCTCCAAGGCCCCCGAGAGAGAACTGTCTGCAGTTCAGGTTGGAGCAATCACCGGGAATGTTCTCAGTGAAGCAGGAGAAAAGTGGACGTGGAATCACTCGTCCCGCACGTGGCTGTTGTGGCTAAAGAGACTCCCCGTGTGGTGGGTGAACTGAGCCCTTGTTTTTGCCAGCTCCTTCAGAGATCCCTGGTCCAGTGCGCCCCTTCTCCAGCCGTGTCCCCAGGGGGCAGCCCCTCCTCGTATGCAGTGTTCGCCATGTTTGGCCTGCGTGGACTTTTTTGTTTGTTTTTTTGTAAATTACACTCTGTGTTTCCAGACAGCATTAAACTTTTTATATTATGAAATTTACCATGTAAAAAGAATTTCATATTTTTATTGAAATTGCCGAGGCATTTGGCCTTCTCCCTTTGTGATTTCAGTGTCTATTAAAAGCATGAGCTCTCTCGGTTCTCGTTGTGTTCTCTACCACTCCGCGGGTTCTCCCAGGTTCTAGGTGACTGGTGTCCCACGTCCGCAAGAAATCTGTCCTTCCTCTGCACCGGGTAGCCCACCTCGGGACGCTTAGGTGGCAGTGCGGAATATTTATCTGCCAAAGTATAAGGACTTTGGAGTTGGACGGATTTTCCTTTTTCTTTTTTTTCTTCTCAAGCTAATTTAGGAGATGGCTTTATGACAAAGAATTCTTCCTCGCAAACAGAACATTTTATTTTCTGTTTTGTGGATCATAGCATTTTGCATATGTACAATGAGACATCACAAAAGCGACAATCGGAAAATTCATCGATATGGAAATGGGTTTTGGATTCAAAAGCAACTTAAAGCTCTGTAGACAAACACCATAAAAAGTAAATTGCCAAATAAAAAAATAACAGATTCGGAATATCACACCGCATTAAGCTGTTCCAATTACCCAAGTAAATTCCCCTGGGAAGAGGGTTTCTGCCGCAAAAGGTCGTACCTCTCCTTTGTCTTCTCTGGGTACTTGGTAGCAGGACAATCCCAAGGGAATAACTGCCAGATTTTAACGATGTCGGGACAGGGAAAGGGGGAGAGATGCGGAAACTTTTTTATTTTAAGTCACAGCTTTTCCCCATCGAAGTTCTTTCTAATGTGGAATGTCAAAATATTCTAGCTTCAGAAGAACCAAACAGCAGCTACTTCCTGATACTCTGTAATCCGCCCCCCCCAAGACTGAAGCTACCCTCCAGTCCTGCCCTAACGGCCTCACCAGGCCCTCATCCTTTTCCATGCTCTCACACACCTTCTTCCACATGATGTTTCTTTGTCCATTCTGGTGTCCAAGGCCTTGGAAGACTCAGCCTTATCCCACATGCCTCTTCTTCAAATCCTCTGCTCTCTAACCTATAGACTTCTCAGGAGTCGCCAGATATAATCCACCTTTCCCACCTCTTCACTTTTGCTCAGGTGAAACCGTCTCATCCCACTCTCCTCCCCAGAATCCTACCAGTCATCCCTTCTAGATGCAGCTCAGGCGCCACCTCCTGCCACATTGTTGACATCTGCCCTGGGGTCTCTCTCCTATTTGTGATTTCCTCCACTAGGGTTTGATTCCAGTTCCTCAAAGTAGTTCTATTCCAGCAAAGTACATGCTTGTGAAGGTACTTCCTGCCTAAATAGGCTTGGAGCCCCAGCTGGGGATGTACGTACAGCAGGGCTCACCTTGCTGAAGCCCTTTCGGGTCCAGAGCTCACCTTGCTGAAGCGCTTTTAGGTCCAGAGCTCACCTTGCTGAAGCCCTTTCGGGTCCAGAGCTCACCTTGCTGAAGCGCTTTTAGGTCCAGAGCTCACCTTGCTGAAGCGCTTTTAGAGCCACCCAGCATTTAACATGTGTCATTATTTCTCTGATCTCCCACCCACACACCAACTTAGCCAAACAGTCTGATTTCCAAAGCCAGGATCCCCAAGAGATAAACTTCTTGGGCCCATCCACTCGGGAGCTGTGCTTTGGATCGCTGCTGGATCCATTCTAGAAGAATTGCATTTGTTTGCTTTTTTAGATTTGTGTCCCTTTAGCTTGTACTTATTGGGTGCTGGAGCAAAGGCTTATTGAATGGAGGCAATGCTTTTACAAGAAGTGAGCACTGAGGGAAGATTATCTTGTGCTGCCTTCAAGCTATATCGGAATTCCCAGGATGCTCCCTGGAAGTGGAGTTGATGAAATACAGAGTAATAACCTGAAAAATTATTCACCTATTTACCCACCAAATGCCAGCCACCGTGCCGGGTGCCGTCAGATCTGCGTGGCAGGGAGTGAGTATCACGAAGCAAAGGACTCCAGCCAAGACTGCCCGACCAGCCAAGACCTGGGCCCTATTTTCCCCCAATTATTTAATCATTATTTAGTCCAGCCTTGAGCCTTGAGCTCAGAAGGAAAGCTGTGGACTCGGATGCCCTCAGTCTGACCTGGAGATCATTAAAACCAGGCTACCTCCCTAGGCACTAGAGACAGAGAACCCCAAAGGCTGGTATTTTTTTAAATAACCTGAATTGGAAGAGAAATTTAATTAATTCATGGAAAGTGGATTATTATATTACTGGTTTCCTAACTAACAGGAGATGGGTTAGACTGATCTCAGACCCTCCTTCGGCTTCAAGAAGCCGATATTTCTTTCATGTTTATTTTGCATTAACAGCAAGCTCCCATTCCTACAGGGCTTTGTGGTTTACAAAAGAGTCCTCCCAGCCCATTATCTTATCTGATCTGGGTAATACTTATCCCTATTTAAGTATGTTGAGTTTGGAGTCCAAAAGAACAAGAACAACAAGGTTATTGTGAGACTCGAATGCGATAAAGAACATTAAAAAAAAAAAAATCAACCTTGCAAACTATAAAGATCTTTTATAAATGTGAACTATCATTGTTGGATGTTTTTAAGAGGAGGAAGCCAGGTCAGGGAGGAAAAGGTCTGAACAGTCACCTGGCAGAGCTGGAAGGGACTCTGGGCCACCTGGTCCCACCCATCCATGAACAAAACAGTCCTCTCCCCAACAGCCCTAACCATATTAATTTATTCGAAAAGCACAATTGAAAGGAAACCTGTATGCATCTTTGATCCTCTGCTCCTAGTTTGGGGCCTGGTTCTAGGGCAAAGAAGAAAAAGTTCAAAGCTTTTAAACTCTTGAAGACAATTACCAAGTCCTTTTCTAAGGAAGTTTTCTCTAGAGTCAATATCCCCACTTCCATCATGGTATGATTTCAGGGCTAGCCACCCATGGCCTTCCATGTTGTTAATATCGTTTCTAAGACATGGCACCTAAATCCAAGCAAGATGTCCCACGTCAGGTCTCACCAAAACAGACAAAAGCCTCTCGGATCCCGAGCCACACCGTCCTATCTGCTGACTCGTTTTGTAATTTCCAGATTTCCAGCTCTGACTCGAGTAGCTGTGTCTTCCCCTCCTGGAACCCAGTTGTTTTGCACCCAAATCTTGGATTCAACATCGTGACATTTTGCTCCTATCCATTTCAGGTATTACAGAGTGCAGTATTCATGCTTCAGTATTGCTTCATAAGATTTACTTACTTCAGAGTGAAACTTTGCCATCTTTAGAATTGGAAGAACAAGAAAATGGTGACCTTACTGCGACTATGTGAGACTTAGTCTCTCTTCCCCTAGAAGACCATGGATAGAGCAGAAAAAAATAATAAATACGGACCCGAGAAGGTAGCCAAGATGAAGTCCTGTCATCTTGCTGGCTGATATTATCATGCACGACATAATCTAGACATAAACAGACAAAATGGTAATTTTCAGATAGACAATGAAATATATGCCTTGCTTAGGTAAACTGACAAATGGTGTCCATATGGGGCCAGAGCTATGGCCCAAGGGGACCATCAGTAAACATATGCATCCAGAAAGCCAGACAGCATCAGGATGTGGAGACCCTCCCGGACCAGCCTGCCTCCCGTATCCTGAAGCTCAGGCTGAACCGGCCAGATCTGATAGAGTCCCACGCTTCCAGTCAAGATCAAGCCATGGCTTAGGGAAGCTCCAAGTGGCCTCCCCAGCTCTGCTGAAGGGGCGACCCTGGAGGGCTGCAAACTGTTGTCCGCTTTGTCCAGAGACTTGGAATCCCTGTAGCTTGTCTCAGCAGGAAGGACAACAAAAAGGCTGAAGATCCATGGGCGCCGTTGAGCCTAGTGCTCTATCCAGTCTCCAGATGGATGTGTTAAAGGGGACAATGGCCATTTATGAAAGTTGGATTATAAACCAACTGACTGAAGCTGATAAGAAAGACTCGAGTCCTGGGGATGCTGGGGTCTGCCTCTGTGATCTCTGTTACTGGGAGGATGAGGCTGGGAGATAGCAGAGCTGGGACTGAGCTGGTACCTTTGTGGGGAGGCCCCAAAGTCATTAGGTCACCAGACTAAGGAAGGCAAGCTTGCCTAATGTGGAAACTGATGAGGCGAAAGCTTTCATTCTGATCAGCGATGGATCAGACTGAAGTGGTCACTTCATGTCCAGCCTGGACAAGAGAGGGAGACCCAACAATGAGGGAGAAAGGAAGGAAGGAAGGGTAGGAGGGAGGAAAGAAGGGGGGAAAGAAGGAAAGGAGGAAAGAAGGAAGAAAGGGAGGGAGGAAAGGAGAGGGAGGGAGGGAGGGAGGGAGGAAGGAAGGAAGGAAGGAAGGAAGGAAGGAAGGAAGGAAGGAAGGAAGGAAAGAAGGAAGGAAGGAAGGAAGGAAGGAAGGAAGGAAGGGAGGGAGGGAGGGAGGGAGGGAGGGAAGGAGGAAGGAAGGAAGGAAGGAAGGAAGGAAGGAAGGAAGGAAGGAAGGAAGGAAGGAAGGAAGGAAGGAAGGAAGGGAGGAAGGAAGGGAGGAAAGGAGAGGGAGGAGGAAAGGAAGGAAGGAAGGAGGAAAGGAAGGAAGGAAGGAGGAAAGGAAGGAAGGAAGGATGAAGGGGAGGGAAGAAAACTTCAAGTTTTATTAGGTGGTTCCTTTGGGGCAGGTGAATTTTCCAAGAGTTTCTTCATCACTGGATCCTGGAGGTCCTTTCACAGGAGATCTTCATGTCTTATTCTCTCCCACTTCAGACAGTCAGGACGAAGCCCCCAGCTCTCTGTCTTCCCCACCTCCATACCTTCCCACCATTCTCCGGAGCCCTCCGTGCACTTGTAACCTCTAATAATAGTAAATAATGGCAGACAGCAGGGGCCTGCTGGGCCGGTGCTACATCCGCCCTGGCAAATGAGGCAGCAGCATCTGGAGCTGAGCCCATTAGAGGGACATGTCTGCATCACAGGAACATTTCGCTTCTCAAATGAATTTGCATCCAATCTCAAGACACTTAATTACTTATTAAATTTGTAGCAATTGTGCTATTGGCCTTCGGGGTACCATCAAATGCTCTGTTTAAAACCTTTAAAAAGAACCGAATGAGCAGGCGAGCCGGGAGCTGCCCCTCTGCTTGGCAGACACAGGTGAGCGAGACCCGAGTTAGTTCCTCCCAAAATACTTTTACCAAAAGAAAGTGAATTTTCTTCAGGTGTCAACACAAATCCTCCCAAACAACTACACACAGTTATTGAGCACCTGCTGTGTGCAGATTACTGTGCAGAGAAATCAATAAGATGCTTTCTCCCCCTGAGCCCCAGTCTAGGAGGGAAAATAGACCTCCCCAGGGAGCAGCAGGCCACACAGTGGTACACGAGTGACTGACAAAAATGAGGTGACACGATGCTGCCTGGGGTCGGGTGGGGAAAGCGCTTGCTTATCCAGGAGGGGACTGATGAGAGGAAGGAAGGAAAGAAGGAAGGGAGGGAGAGAGGAAAGGAGGGAGGGAGAGAAGGAAGGAAAGAAAGGAAGGAAGAAGAGAGGGAGGAAAGGAAGGAAGAGGGAAAGGAGGAAGGGAGAGAAAGAGGAAGGGAAGGATGGAGGGAGAAGAAAGGGAGAGAGGGAGGAAAGATGAAAGAAAGGAGGGAAGGAAAGAAGGAAGGAAGGTTCCCAGAGGAAATGGCAGCAAGTCAGCCTTTCATTGATGGCTCAGATCCAACAAGCAAAGATGGGGAAAAAGGACCTCACCAGAAAATGACTTGAATGAGGAGGCAAGAGGCCTCTGAGGCAGAGGAATGGACAATTTGACTGGAGTGAAGAGCAAGTGGTGGAGAGATGGGGGAACTCCAGGCTTGGGACTTCACCGGAACAGGGAACTCCCAGGCTGGAGAAGTCCCTTCACTTATGCCAGTGGTCAACAAGAGCCCGCATTGGAGCAGAGTTCTGAATCCCGTGTGTGTGCATATTGTATATGTGTGTGTGTAGACATATGCCTGTATCTATGTGTGTACTGTTATGTGTATATTTGGGTATCTGCACATGTGTGTGTTGTGAATGTTGTATAAATGTATGTGTTGTGAATGTTGTATAACATCAGTTTATATGTTGTGTAAGTGTATGTGTGTGTTTGTGTGCATATGTATTGTACATGCATTATGTGTATGTGTATAGTATGTGTACTGTTGTGTATAAATTGTATAAATGTATGGTGTTGTACATGTGTGTAGTGTGTTGCTGTACTGTTGTGTGTGTTGTATGTGTGTTGTGCATGTGTGCAGTATATCTTATGTTGTGTTGTGTTTGTGTGTGTACTTGTGTGTGTATATATATGAATTATACTGTATGTGTGTTGTGTGTTTTGTGTGTGTGTGTTGGGGGGAGCCGGTCTCCTTTGGCACCTGAAACCCGGGGTCCCCCTCTCCGAATCACGTTTTCCAACATGTAAAAGGAAATCGATCAGGTTGCGCAGGAAGCCACCCTGAACCACCATTAGGGGAATCCCTTTTGACTTCCGGGGGCCCTGAGGGGTCACTGAGATGTCAGGGATGTGTAGGGTCCCACGGAGATGCTCTGAGGATGGCCCTTTGGCCACCCCGCCCGCTGAGTAAACTGGGAAGGTGGAGTTTGAACACTGTGCAGGAGGTGAGGTTTGAGGGGCTTTAGCTAGAATAAGTCAGTCAACAAACATCGCTGACCCTCATTAAAGCAATAAACATTTATTAAATTTCTAAATGTGCTTACTAAAAACTATAAACATATATTAAGCACCTACTATGTGCTTAATCCCCGGGGATACAAAAAAAGACAGAAGCCGGTCTCTGCCGGCAAGGAGCTTACAAACTCACGGGAAACAATGTGCAGACAAAAGCCAGCTGTCTCCAGGATCAGGAGGAAATAGTGACCAGAGGGAAGGCCTCGGAGTTAAGAGAGGCTGGGGAGGCTGCCAGCAGAAGCTGAGATTTTAGTTGGGAATTAAAGGAAATGGGAAAGGTCAATGGTTGGAGCAAAGGGAGAGGACCCCACAGGGAAGGATGGCTCGGAGCCCAGGGATGCAGGGTCTCCTTCATAGAACAGCCCGGAGCCCCGTGTCCCTGAGTCCAAGAATGTGTCGGGACTGAGATGTGAGAAGAAAAAAAGAAAGAAAGAAAAAGTAAAAAGAAAAACACTCAGAGAAGATACAAGAGTGTTCAGGAATTCTTTCACGTTGGACCTGGAAGAGGTTCCCACAACTCTCTGCACTGCCTCTAACCGCATCATTCGGTTCCCTAACCCATCAGAATCTCTCTCAGAGGAGAGAAAGAGACTGAGAGATAGAGACAAAGAGACGAGGAGAAGGAGAAGGAGGAGAAAAAGGAAGGGGAGGAGAAAGATGGCAAGAAGGAAAAAAGAAGAGGAAAAGAGAGAAACAAGAGGAGGGAGAGAGAAACAAGAGGGAGGGAGAGAGAAACAAGACAAAAGCAAAGAGAAAAGAGAGAGAAGAAAAGAGTGAGACAGATGGACAGAATCGGAGAATACCTGACACATGGATTGAGGGTAAAATCAGGAAATGCTTCTCGGAGAAAGGGGCACATGGGCTGAGCCGTAAAAGGATTCTAAAAGGCCGAGTAAGCAGAGTGGGGGTGGGGTGTTTAAACATTACACTCAGGACTTTGTCCAGCCCCTCCTTTTAGAGGTAGAAACAGAAGGGGGACGCTCTGTTTTTCCTTTTCACTAACATCGTTTTAGAATCGTTTTTAACATCGTTTTAGTCAGTTCAGCTCTAAATGACCAGTCGTGTCTATCGCTATTATTTCTCGTCTCTACCCCAGTTCTTGTCCCAGAACCCGTAGTAGAATCTGCCTTGATTCCCCAGGTCCTGCCCCTTCCCTGGAAATCCGAATTTTCCCCAAATCTTATGGGGTTGTGAAGTGAAGGTGTTTTCTGATTACCATGAGTACTTGTGGGAGAGGTCTGTTAGTCAGAAGTCCCTTTGTCCTATGGAGACTCACTTGTCTGTTTTCAACTGCTGCTTCTGTCTGCCGAAGCTTGTGGCTGAATGCAGGGAATAAACTTTTTTTTTTCTTTCTTTTCCTGAGGCTGGGGTTAAGTGACTTGCCCAGGGTCACACAGCTGGGAAGTGTTAAGTGTCTGAGACCATATTTGAACTCGGGTCCTCCTGAATTCAAGGCTGGTGCTCTATGCACTGCGCCCCCTAGCTGCCCCTTGGGAATAAACCTTTTTAAGGCCTTGTATTTCACACTGTAAGTTCTTGGGTTTTCTTGTCACAACAGTTTGGGAGGCATTCTGAGCACGGAAATGAGGGAAAATTGCCTTGTTCCCTCAGTCCCCCTCCTGGTGTCAGATTAGAGGTAAGGGCACCGGCCCTGGAGTAAGAAGGACCTGAGTTCAAATCCAGCCTCAGCTACTTAGTAGCTGTCACCCCGGGCAAGTCACTTAACTCTCTGCTTGCCTCAGTTTCCTCATCTGTAAAAAGAAAGGAACGGCAAATGATTCCAGTACTTCTGCGGAGAAAACCCCACATGGGGTCATGGAGAGGTGGACAGAACTGAAACAGCTCAGTAAGAACAGATTTCTTTTAAATCTCTATTAGGGAACTGGAGAAAATGGCTGCCCCTCGACTCTACTGATTTCCAAGACATGGATCTTCCCTGTGGTTTGTGAATTGCTGGGGGGGGGGGGGGAAGGAGAGCAGTTTCAGGTGATTCCTGTAATTCTATTTCTGTTCTACAGTTGCTCCACTGAACCCTGTTCTAGTTGTTTTTGCTGGTGAGAGATAAGGAAGCATCTTAATCCCTTCTCTCTTGTGGAAGGGCTGGTTGTTAAATTCGTCTGTCTGGACCCAGAGCTGCACTGGGGTTCCAGCTCTCCGAGGTGCTCTTCCCAGAAGGAGGATGCTGTCTGTCCAGATTTCTCCCCTTCTTGTGTCTTCCAGGATTTCTCTTGGGAAAAATTTTCTTGGCTGAAAGTGAGGGGGGGGGGCAGATCTCTTTGACATTCATCTCTTCTCTGAGTATTTTTCTTTTGGCTGCGGCCATTGGGGTGAAGTGACTTGCCCAAGGTCACACAGCTAGGATGTGGTAAGTGGTGGATTTGAACTGAGGTCCCCCTGACTTCATGACCACTCTCCATTATCCATTGCACCATTTAGCTGGCCCATGTTTTTCTTTTAGACTGAATAGCTATTGCTCACTTTCCAGTGAGAATCAGCTCACGGTTTGCCTGTTTCTCCCTCTTTATGTATCTTTAGGGCTTAAACCCTCCCGTGATGTAGTCACAAGTCCCTGTAACCATCTGTTAAGGGCATAGGTTTATTTAAATAAGCTTCAGGATGGAATCTCAGCACTGTTTTTTTGAGATTCAACTGCTCTGCTTTTGCTCTTAGTAACAAAAAAGTCTTGATTTGGTTTTGCTACATATGCACTCACAGCATGCTCTTTGGGGTCCTTCCCTCAACGGGGCGCTCCCCCTAAAAGATTGCATCCCCAGTCAACGGCTATCTCCCTTCAGGATGCTAGGGTATCACCCCAGAGAGTTTTAGTGCTAAGGGGCACAAGCCCCCATCAGTATCATCCCCATTTATGGTTGGCCATTTAATTATTAGCTTTTAGGAAAGATATTCATTGAGAAGTTACAAAAACTTTGCCCCCTCCTCTCGTACAGGTAGGGAGGCACAGCTGGGCCCAAAGGTAACTGATAAAACCCCCTCTGTTGAGCTCAGAGGGCTCCGGGGAGCTCCTCCAAAGTCCATCTGCTTTCTCCCTTTCTGCAGCCATGTTAGTCCTGGCTGGCTGCCAGTCTTGCTACTCCCTCACCTTGATGCTTTGTCTGCTACTGGTCCAGTCTCCCAATAGCAATATCATCTCAATGCAATAGAATATTGATTATATTGTAATATAATCAATGGTTGACAAGCTTGGAACCCTTAGCCACTGGATTTAGAGTTTAGATTTGTTTCCTACTTGGACAGCGCCCCAATCCGTTACATTTTCTACCTTGGATCCGAGCTCTCAGAGGTGCGGCTAGTTTGTTTGATTAGCCACTCGTACTAGTTTTTTCCTCGACTCAATTAAAGAGCCGATCACACCTGCTACAGGGAGCACAGCCAGAAACCATTTTATTTGCACACTTTAAAATCCCAGTCATGTCTATTGATTAATTGCGGCGGTATTGAATTCCGTTTTTCCATTTCCCCCAAAAGTCAAACATTTGCTGTACCAGGAAAGCAACTGGAATATTTGGCAACGTCCAGGTTCAAGTTTCTTGATAACCATTTCCCTTATAAAGGGTTTGAAAAGCCAAATAGAGGATTTAATTTTTTTATTAATTTTATAATTATAATTTTTTGACAGTATATATGCATGAGTATTTTTTTTAAATAACATTATCCCTTGTATTCATTTTTCCAAATTTTCCCCTCCTTCCCTCTACTCCCTTCCCTAGATGACAGGCAATCCTATACATATTAAATGTGTTACAGTATAACCTGGATAAAATATATGTGTGTATCCAATTTTCTTGTTATATGTTAAGAATTGGATTCCGAAGGTGTAAGTAACCTGGGTAGATAGACAGTAGTGCTAACAGTTTACATTCAATTCCCAGTGTTCCTTCTCTGGGTGTAGCTGTTTCTGTCCATCATTGATCAACTGGAAGTGAGTTGGATCTTCTTTATGTTGAAGATTTCCACTTCCATCAGAATACATCCTCATACAGTATTGTTGTTGAAGTGTACAGCGATCTTCTGGTTCTGCTCATTCCACTCAGCATCAGTTCATGTAAGTCTCTCCAAACCTCTCTGTATTCATAGAGGATTTAATTTGACTTTATTTAATTGATCCTGGGGGTGATAGGGAGTCACTGATAGAATAAATAAGTTTCAGGTCTTGGTTCCAGTAAAACAACAGATATTAGTACTTAACCGTTCCAACAAGCAAAAATTATCTTCAAAGTCTGGTCTGAATGGTAAAGGAAACACACAGGAAAACCTACTGAAAACATGTAGGATTCTGGGAAGTGGGTGGAGTAGGTCAGAAAATCCCAAACTCTCCAGATTTCTCCCACAAATAAGACAGAATTGTGCCTCAGAGTGAGCTAAAATGGTTAAAAGCAAAACAAAAAATAGCAATTCTTCTGGGAAAGTCGGAGAAGATCTGAAGAAAGATCCCAAGATAGAGGTTTGACTAATGGAGTATCAATACCTCCAGAGTAGCTCTGCTGAGACAGCAAGCCAGCAGCACTGGGGCTATCTGGGTTGGGAGGGAAAGTGGCCCCAGCAACTGGAAGGTGTCTGAGCAGACAAGACTCTGGGAACCTCTGCTGATAAGGACCTCCAGGCCAATCTGTGCTGCTGAGACATATCCCTGGGAGAGAAGGAATCAGCTCATGCTGGTTGAATGCCAAAGCAGTAGGGCAGGGATACTTCTAGCTGCAGGCACTCACAGGAGAGCTGAATTCTTGGCGTCAGTTCTAGACCAGAGGGGAATTGAATGAGGACCTGAGGCTAGAAGTACCAACTCCCCACCTCAGGTCTAGAGATGATTACACTAACAAGCTCCTATAACTAAAAAAAATTTTTTTTAAATGAGCAGAGAAAGGAGAAAGAACCCAAACATCAAAAGCAAATATGGAAATAGTGAAAACCTGGATTCATTTTCAGAAATCAATTCAAATCAAATGAGAGAAATTGAGGAACAATTAAAAAAAAAAAAAAAAAGAACAATCAAAGAACAACAAAAAGATTTTGTAAAGAAAGTTAATCAGCTAGAAAAAAAAAAGATCCAGAATTTTAAGAAAGAAAAAGACTCCTTGAAAATTAGAATTGAGCAAGGGGAAGCCAGTAAAGTTATAAGAGACCAAGACGTCATAAAAAAAGATAATTGAAACATATCATAAGAAAAACAACTGACCTGGAGAAAAGATAAAGAAAAGAAAACAAGAATAATCAGACTACCTGAGAGCTAAGATAAAAAAAAATGTTGGTACAATAATACAAGAAATAATTAAAGAAAATTGGCCTGGAGTGTTGGTGCAAGAGGGGAAAGTAGAAATAGAATAAAAAAATCTACTGACCATCACTTGAAAGAGGTCCTATGAAGAAAATCTATAGGAATATCATAGCCAAATTCTGAAATCCCCAGATCAAGGGAAAAATATTATAAGCAACAAGAAAAAAACAATTCAAATATAGCATAGCCATAGTTAGACTCATATAAGACTTAGAAGCACTTACATTAAAAGACCACAGTTCTTGGAATACTTTATCTTGAAGAGAAAAAGAACTGGGATTGAAGTAAAAAATATCACACCCAATAAAATTAAGTATAATCCTGAATGAAAAAAAAAAAAAAAAAAAAAAAAAGATATTCAGTGAATTGCCAGACTTTCAGGATTTTATTGCAAAAAGAAGCAAACTTAATAGAAAATCTGACATAGAAGATGCAAGAGAAATATAAGGTAAACATCAAAGTCTAATTACAAGAGACTCAAGAACAACAAACTTTATTTTTATACATGGAAATGTAAACCATACGTTTAAGATGGTCATTAGTCTAAGGTTGTCATTGAGTACTTCAAAGGAAAGATTTGAGTGGAGTTGAATATGATATGATTTTAAGAAGGAAAACTGTGTAGGAAAAGGTAAAAAGAATAATTATACAGATGAGGTGTCAAAGGAAGAACTGACACAGAGGAATTAGATGGGGACTAGTAGTTCTGGAACTCTGCTCTCATTGGGAATGGGTTAAAGAGGGAACAATAAATATTTACATACATACATATATGTATGTATAATGTATATATTTGCATATGGATATGTATTTCTATATGTATATTGTATTTGTATATGTATTTTGAATATGTAATGTAGATATTTTTATATGTATAAAAGTCTTCTAAATTCAGAAAGAAATCAAAGGATAAGGGGATGGAAAATGGAAAGAAGTTAAAGGAGGGGATTTTTTTTTTTTAAACAGGAAACTATTCATATCAGATCTGGGTTAAAGTGGATAAGGGAAGAATACTTGTATGGGGGCGGGGAGTCCCTTAAATAGTTGGAGGGAAAAGTAGCAGTTAGAAGTAAAGCAGAGGAGTCAAGAAGAACAGGAAATAAGAGATATACACAAACATAAAATGAAGATTATTAGGTTAAAAAAAAGCAGGGGTAGTAATCATGATCTCAAAGTTAAAGCTAAAACAGATTTAACAAAAGAGAAAAATGGGGAAACTATACTTTATGACAGCCACATTAATACTGTTTTAGACTATTTAAAATAAGCAGAGAGTACAAGGTTGGAATATTGCTGTGATGTAGGAAATGATTAATTAGTGGGATTAGAAAAATATGAAAATGCTTGGACTTATGAAGGAAGTTATCCACCTTTAGGGAAACAGGACAAATGTGTGTATGTGAATATGTATACATTTATCAATATCTGTATATCTTCGTGCTTAATTGTAGCTCAATATTGGCACAAAGATAGAGTGAGAAGACAGAGTGAGAGAACAAGACCCCAAACCCCATGTACAAAATGCAACAAGGGCTTTCACTGGGCATCAGAATGTAGAATGACCCAGGGAAATGAGAGGTGGGGTCCAGCTCCAAAACCTCAAACATAAGACAGGTGGGACATGATGGCAATCAAGTTACACCCAGACAGTCTTTAGAAGTTCAGGACTCTGATATGATCAATCAGCCAAGAAGCAATCAAATGGCAGAAAGGGATTACAATTGGGGAGAATACAGGCTTTTTAACCCAACAGAAGGGCAGTGTCCAATGCAAGCAGCTCTGATGTGATTGCCAGGTGATGAAGAGAGATCCAGAAAGTGGTAAATAGAAGGGACTAAATAGGTTAACTGTAGCGAGCTGTCGTCTCTAGAAGCTGCCGGATCGCTCTCTGGGAAGAGATCTGCTGTGTCTACTCAAATCTTTCAGACAGATTCTTCTTCCTGTAGTGAACCGTTGTCTCCAGGCAGTTGCTGTTAACTCTTGTCCTTAGAAGTGACTTCCCTTCCTGCAGAGAGCCCCGTCAAGCCTGATGCAATGCAGAGTCTTTCTTCTTGAATCCTGGCTCTGAATCTCCTCCAGCTCTTATCCTTCTCCAGGCCGATCTGCTCTCTGGGCCCAGTGCTGTCTCTTTTATCCTCCCAGAGAATGGGCGTGGGATAATGCAAGGGCTTCTGGGAAGAACCACCCCAGCCAATGAGCTTGCCCCCTCTATCAAGTCAACCTGAGTTCTCACCTTGTAATTGTCCAGAAAACCTGAATTCTCACCTTGTCACTGTCCAGACAACCTGAGTTCTCACTTAGTAATCCTAACAGTTAACTGCTTGAGGGAAAGGGTTTGCTTGTATTTCTACAGATGGAGAAGGAATCAGATGGGTGCCAAAGAGCACCTGGAAAGAGATAGAAAAAGAGAAAAAAACCTTGAAACAAAGGAGAAGACCAAAAAAGCCTCTGACACTGAAAGAGCATGTTGATAATGAGACTGTAACAGAATTTCAGAACCTGCAGGAGTCATTGGATTTCCTGAGATAAAAAATTGCTGATAAGATTGTTGCAGGACTTCAAAACCAGCAGGAATCATTGTATTCTCTGAGACATGATAAGATTGTTGTAGGACTTCAAAATCTGCAGCAATCATTGTATTCCCTGATACATGATGAGACTATTGCAAGACTTCAAAATTTGCAGGATTTATTGGATTCTTTGACACATGAAGTAATAGACAATAGATTGATTTGGGACTATTTCTAGGACTTATGGACATGTATAATGCCTCATATTGATTCAGGTTGTTTGTTACATCACTACTAGCCTGTGTTATATTGCTATGTGCTTATGTAATACCTCCCATGTTGATGGATTTATGTATACCTATTTCAAGTGAGACCCTTCAGAAATCTGCTCATCTGATTTGATTCCCCATTTCCTTTGGTGTTTTCATCTCCCTTCTTGAGATATCAGGGAGGGCATCATCACCTCCTTTTTGGGCTTCTCATTTCCTTGAGAAGTCAGGGAGAGTGTGACTACCATATGTTCTAAAATAAAAGAAAGCGGGAGATGTTATGGGCCAGAACTCTGAACTTGAAACAAAGATTCTTACAAGGTGTTAAGTCAGGGGGATTGATAAAGACAATGGTTATCTGGTTTAGCATGATGATCAATAGTTCTCTAAGTTCAATATGATTGATTTAATCTTACAACAAATAATGGTTTCCTAGTGATATAATGATACTCAATTTATACTCGGTGTAGAGCATATAAGCTGGGATGCAGAGCCAGATTCATTGAGAGCCAGAGAAGACAAGAGGATTGGAGGCAGGAGCTCAAGCTCTCGGAGCCATCTTCATCAGCCTTGTGGTGACAGGCCTGTCCTCCTACATTTTCTCCACTGAAACCAAGTTCCCTCTCAAGGCCACAAGAAAGCTAGGGGAGCACCAGGAGAAGAAGATAAAGAAAAAAGACTTTGAACTTTAACACCTGGCTACTCTTGTGGTAATTGCTTTGGTGAAAAGAAGGTGACTCCAGAGACTTCCAGAAAATCAAACAAAAAACACTACAAGTATCTTCTTCAGTTGCAGTCTGGGTAAGAGAGGGAGATCCAGTCTCAAAAAACCCCAAACAATATAATAAAACCAATTGATACAAACTACCCACTTCTCAAAAGACAATACTTTCTTATCAAACTGTGCATACCCTTTGACCCAGCAGTACTACTACTGGGCTTATATCCCAAAGAAATACTAGGGAGCGGAAAGAGACCTGTATGTGCCAAAATGTTTGTGGCAGCCCTTTTTGTTGTAGCTAGAAACTGGAAGATGAACGGATGTCCATCAGTTGGAGAATGGTTGGGTAAATTGTGGTATATGAAGGTTATGGAATATTATTGCTCTGTAAGAAATGACCAGCAGGAGGAATACAGAGAGGCTTGGAGAGACTTACATCAACTGATGCTGAGTGAAATGAGCAGAACCAGAAGATCTCTGTACACTTCAATGCTGTATGAAGAGGTATTCTGATGGAAGTGGAAATCTTCAACATAAAGAAGAGCCAACTCACTTCCAGTTGATCAATGATGGACGGAAACAACTACACCCAGAGAAGGAACACTGGGAAGTGAATGTAAATTGTTAGCACTACTGTCTATCTACCCAGGTTACTTATACCTTCGGAATCTAATGCTTATTGTGCAACAAGAAAATGGTATTTACACACATGTATTGTATCTAGGTTATATTGTAACACATGTAAAATGTATGGGATTGCCTGTCATCAGGGGGAGGGAATAGAGGGAGAGGGGGATAATTTGGAAAAATGAATACAAGGGATAATATTATTAAAAAATATATATAATAAAAAATTAAAAAAAAAAAAAAAAGACAATACTTTCCCCTTACCCATTACGGTTCTTAGGGAAACTGGACTTAAAGGTAACACATGTAGCAAAGGTAACACAAGTCCTGCAGTGAAAGTCTTTCTCTTCATGGGATTGCCATGAAGCTCTCCTTAGAAGTAGCTCTCTGCTGGACTTCAATAATCAGGGCCTTTCTATATTCCATAACTGGATTCTCTCCATCAGGAGGAATCATGCTGTCCATGATCAGTAAGTGCTTATCGACTAATGGACTGAATATTGTTCTGCCTTCCAAAATCCCTAAGACAAAGTTTGTTCCATTCTTAATAAAATTAAAGAGAAATTCATACCCAATAAAAGGGTCACAGGAATAAAGGCAATTTTCACATCAGAGCATTTATAATTGTTTGAATAAGATGCCGCCCTTATACATATGTCATAATTTTTAATGACATTGTCTAAAGACCAATGTATACACAAGGTTACAGAAAGACAACAAGTTGCTAATCCTATGTCTTCTCACATTCTGGGAATGTTCTCTCATGTCCCACTACTCCCACCCACACCCACCCACCCACACCCATATATCCCCTCCCCCCCACACACATGCTATGTAGTCTTTCATAACTCATAGAGAAGATGGGGGTCTATAATGGTGAGACAGATTTCGTAAACACGCCTAACCACAAAGGAACATTCCACAACAGGCAGATTCTTTGAATTGTTTTCAAAGTACTAGTTTTAAGTAATTGGGGATTTTCTCCTTGAAAAATCTGCAAAGAATTCTTTTGAAGGAAAAACTACATGAGCAAGGATCTGTGTCTCTTCACAGTCAGAAAATACTGGACTTGTAGATAAATTAACTTCTGCAATTTAATAATGAATGGGAAGAAGCAGATAGTGGGCCGAATTTGAAAGTTAGAAATGGAAGGAGAGTTAGAAGTAAGTAGAATTATGGTTAGGATTAGGATAACCCTGAATTTGGGATTCAAATCTTGTCTCTGGAACTTAGTAGCCAAGTGACCTTGGGCTAGTCAATTAACTTGTCTGAATCTCAGGCAACTCTATACCAGGAGATCTTTTACAGTCTGGTGAAACCCTTTCCAGAATCACGTTTTTAAATGAAAAAAATAAGATACATAGAATTACCAAGGACACCAATTCTATTGAAATATGGTTATCAAAATATCTCTAAAAAATAAGTCCATGGTTAACTCCTGATTAAGACCTCTTGCATAGAATTATATACTAAGTCATGGATTTAGGACTGAGACCACCAGTCTTTCATATGATCTATATTATTGGACAGAGTTCCCAGAGCTTTTCCTATATTGGGTAGAATTCAATTATGAATTTAATCTTAATTTCTGGTGAATTTAGTTTTTGACTAAAACACTAGTCGATCATGATTGGCCAGTCGATATTGGAAGTTGACACGTGCATCTTGGGGCCTATAGCCATTTCTAGATGGGAGAGGCATGAGACTGGAAATTGCTAGTGCTGGATGCAATGCAAAGTCTCTGCTTGAGAAATGCAAATTAAGACAACTCTAGGGTACCACTACACACCTCTGACATTGGCTAAGATGACAGGAAAAGTAATGATGAATGTTGGAGGAGAAAATTGGGACACTAATGCATTGTTGGTGGAACTGTGAATGGATCCAACCATTCTGGAGAGCAATTTGGAGCTATGTTCAAAAAGTTATCAAACTGTGCAGACCCTTTGAGCCAGCAATGTCTCTACTGGTCGTATATCCCAAAGAGATCTTAAAGAAGGGAAAGGGGCCCACATGTGCAAGAATGTTTGAGGCAGCCCTTTTTTGTAGTGGCAAAGAACTGGAAACTGAGTGGATGCCCATCAGTTGGAGAATGGCTGAATAAATTGTGGTATATGAATATTATGGAATATTATTGTTCTGTAAGAAATGACCAGCAGGATTTATACAGAGAGGCCTAGAGAGACTTACAGGAACCAATGCTGAGGGAAGTGAGCAGAACCAGGAGAACTTCATACACGGCAACATCAATATTATATGACGATCAATTCTGATGAACGTGACTCTCCAATAATGAGATGATTAATGCCAGTTCCAATGATCTTGTGATGAAGTTCACCCAAAGAGAGGACTATGGGAACTGAATGTGGATCACAACATAGCATTCTCACTCTTTTTGTTGTTCAATGGCATTTTGTTTCCTTACTCATTTTCTTTCCTTTTTAATCTGATTTTTCTTGTGCAACAAGAGAATTGTATACATATGTTTATACATATTGGATTTAACATATATTTTAACATGTAAAAAAGATAAAATAAAATCTCTGCTCCACTTCCCCCCTTCAGCCCCAACTCCCCAAGTTATCTCCATCGCCAGAGGGAATCTCAGGACCTCTGCTTCACAAGAACGTGTGGGCTCCTGCATTTTCTGTGGGCCTACCATAGCCTCTGCTCCTACAGGTCTGGGCCCGAGCCACCACTGAGCCACCCAAGTCTTCTGGGTTTCTGGGCCTGTTCTCATCAGTGTCAGCATAATTTATCAATTCAGCCTCTTCTAGCCATTTCCACCAACATCATACAACAGATTTTTATCAAGAACTTACTGAAAAAAATAAGCTGAGTGCTAAGGGAGATAGATACTCAAGATAGATAAAGAGATGGCCCAGCCTCTCAAGGAGCTAGCTCACAATCTGGGAGGAGAGATCCAAACACAGATAAATCTCCAATCAATAAATCCTTTAATAAGCACCTACTACATGCCAGGCACTGTGCTCAAAGAATAAAATAATCTTTACTCCTAAGGAGCTCCCATTCTGTACATTACTAGCTGAAAATATAATTAGGGGGCTACTCAGCAAAAGGAGCTCTGAGTTGGGCCTCCTAGGACAGCCACCACCAATTTCAAAATCTTTAAAAAAAATAGAAAGTTCCTCCCTAGAAAAGTAGTAAGAGTAACAGTATACATATACCTTGTGACAATATTGCGATACATTGAAGCCAATAAAATCCAGTTTCTCTTTTGTTTTGTTTTTGTTTTTTAAATTAATTTTATTTTTTTTTAAATGTAAGAAAAAACAAAAAAGAAATACAAAATAAAATAAGGCAAAACAAAAGAAAACATTGTCATTTGCCCAGCAGATCATCAGAGAGGATTCAAAATATATAACAATGAATTACCAGTTCAAGAAAGTATATACATTAGTAGAATAAATTATATTTATGAGCATCCATCTTTTCTTCCATGTAAATTGTTCTTTTGCTCTCTGCTGTGCAATTTTTTGCATTATTCTTTTTTCCTCCTTTCACTCCCCCTCTCCCAAGTAGGCTATTAGTTAAGAAGGGCTATATTTATGTAAATATATATATACATATATATACATACATATATATATATATATATACATACATACATACACACATACACACTAACCCCTCAACCACACACACATCTTCCCTATTCCTGCTGACTCTTAAATTCTGCTCCTTAACTTGCCTTGCTATTACTTAACCTTCTCCCACCCATTATCCTTCCCTTGTCTTTTCCTCCCACCCCTTTGCCCATCTCTCTCCTCCCAAAGTGCTCTCCACTTTCTGGTATATATGTAGTGTTGCTTACTTAACCCATTCCTGACGTAAGTTTTCAGAACTATGAGTCCTCCTCCTCCCTCTAATGCCTCTGTGTCTAATTCTTCCTCTGTACCTCATTTGTATAGCATAATTACTATTTTTACCTTAACTCTGTCCCAATCTTTCTTTTGAGCTACCTTATTGCTGATGTCAATCTTAAAAGATATGGTATACATTTTCCATGTAAAAATAAATAAATAAATAAAACAATTTGTCCATGTTAAGATCCTTAAAACTGATAGTTGATATTAGTTTTTATATATTAAATTTTCTACTGAGTTTGAGTTTGGTTGAAAGTCCTGAAAATCTGCAAGTTCTTTGAATGTCCATTTTTTTCTCTTTCAATAATATAGATAATTTTGCAGGAATGATATTTTTGGCTGCAAGTCTAGTTCTTTTGATTGTTGGGAGATATGATTCCAGGACCTACAGTCTTTTATTCTGCCTGCCAATAAGTCTGTACAATTCTAATCGTAGTCCAGTGTATTTGACTTGTTTTTTCTTATTTCTTGCAAGATTTTCTCTTTGTTCTGGGGGTTTTGAAATTTGGTGATAATGTTCCTATGTGTTTTCCACAAAGGGTCTCGTTGAGATGGTGATTGGTGAATTTTTTCTATTTCTATTTTTCCCTCATGTTCTATTACCCCAGGACAATTTTCCTGGATTATTTCCTTCATTATTGTGGTAAGGGTCTTTTTTTGGACATAACTTCCAATTAGTCCAATTACTCTTATATTTGCTTGATCTATTTACAGATCTGTTGTTTTTCTTAACATGTTTTATACTGTGTTCTATTTTTTCATTCTTTATAATCTGTATTGTCATTTATTGGTCTCTCATAGCTTCACTGCTTCCCCCTGCCTAATTCTAATTTTCAAAGAGTTATTTTCATCTTTGAGATTTTGTATCTCCTTTTTGAATTAACTTTTTTTGTAATCTTTTTTTGAGAAATGATTTTTTATTTATTTATTTTAGTTTTTCCTCAATGATGTCTCTCATTGATTTTTTTTTTTTTTTTTTTTGAGGCTGGGGTTAAGTGACTTGCCCAGGGTCACACAGCTAAGAAGTGTTAAGAGTCTGAGACCAGATTTGAACTCGGGTGCTCCTGTATTCAGGGCTGGTGCTCTACCCACTGTGCCACCTAGCTGCCCCCTCTCATTGATTTTTAAGTTCTTTTTTGAGTTTTTTTTTTTTTTTTAATAATTTCTCTCTGAGTATTTAATATTGCTCTTTGGAGAAGAAGAATTTTATTTTTTTATTTTTCTTACTTCAATGTCCTCCTGTGAAGATGAAATCCAGTCTTCCCTGTCGAAGATCTAGTTTCACATCTGACCCTATCCCTCCCATCCTTGGTCACAGGGTTTGTGGGCATACAGGGTAGCATGTGAAATATATATGAACTAACCTCTCCAGACCTCAGTTTTTGAATCTGTGAAATGGGAGGATAATAATAGTACTTACCTCCCAGGACTATTATGAATTTCCAATGAGATGTGATCTTTAAATGCTTTTGTTATTCAATTATGGCTGTGTCTTTATGACCCAGTTTGGTATTTTCTTGGCAGAAGTTTGCCATTTCCTTCTTCAGCAGACAGAGTAAAGTAACTTGCCCAGAGTCACACAGCTCAAAAGTATCTAATTCAGGTTTTCCTGACTCCAGGCCTGATACTCTATCTGATGCAGGTTGTGGCTCCTTTAAGAATCTAGTCCTTTTAGATTGATTTATTCCTTTCTGATTCCCAGCCCCTCTTAGCTGATGCACTATCAATTCAGGAAGCTGGGACCTTTGATTCACAAATCCTGGTCAAAAGCACCCCTTTTGAATTTCAGTAGGAGATGGGGCTCTCCCAGCCCCCATGGGATCTGAGCCAACTTGGGCTCTCCCAGTCCCCATTCTAATGATCTGCTCATTTCCCAACCCCCACCAAACAAATTCTAGCCCTCTGGAGCCCTCTCTTTGCAGATGTCCCAAACATGGCAGCCTTATGCCTGGCATGCCAAGGATCTCTGCCCACTGGAATCCTATTTCTGGTGCCCCTTTATCTCTACCTTCACCTTTTACTAACTAGACTTTAACTTTACTTCCAAACCCCATAATAAACTTCTTTTATCAATCTAGGTTTTCAGGTCTC
Organism: Sminthopsis crassicaudata; assembly: GCF_048593235.1. Lineage (NCBI taxonomy): Eukaryota > Metazoa > Chordata > Mammalia > Dasyuromorphia > Dasyuridae > Sminthopsis > Sminthopsis crassicaudata. Next base: position 15,739,629 of record NC_133617.1, read on the forward strand.
TAAATTCCTTTACAAGGGGACTTTTGCTCTACTACTGATATGGGTTGTGCTCCCTTTAAGAAACTAATCCTTTCAGATTGATTTTATCCCTTTCTCATTCCCAGCCCCTCCTAGCTGATGCCTTATCAATTCTAGAAGCTAGGACCTTTTGATTCACAAATCCTGAATTTTGATTTTTTTGAATTCCAATAGGAGATCCTAGCTCTTACAACCCCCACCCAGATCTGAGCCAATTTGGGACACTACCCACAGGCCCCTTTAGCTAAATCTCTCATTATAAAACAGCCAAACTGGAGCTCTCTTTTTGCAGAGGTTCCTAACTTGGCAGCCTTATGCCTGTCATGCCAAGGATCTCTGGCCACTGGAATCCTATTTCTGGTGTCCCTTTGTCTCTATCTTCAACTTTTACTAACTAGACTTTAACTTTACTTCCAAACCCCATAATAAACTTCTTTTTATCAATCTAGATTTGGGGGCCTGTAAATTCCTTTACAGGGGACTCTGGGTCACTAGACTGCATTTAACTCTGTATCCTTGCACTGAATCCAAAAGGATTGCAGGGGTACTCCTATACCCCGAACCTGCCACTAGATCTCAATTAAACCCTAATTTCATTTGGGTACCCAATTCTAGACCTCATCATATCCACTGTGTCACCTAATTGTCCCATCTTTAGATGTTAGTTATTATTACTTATATCATCTAGTCATTTAATGAGATATATTAGGTGAGTGGGACCCTGAACCAAGAGTCTGAAGACCTGGCCTCCTGGTCTCTCACTACCTTCCTCTGAAAAATGGAAAAGCTGGACTGAATCATCCTTAAATTTGCCTTCCATGAGCAACATGGAAGAACCCCTAGCAGTCTGGTCAATAAGACAAAGAGTCAGTGACCCTTGGTTGCCACTGGACACTTTTGTGGAATCCACTAGGTGTGGGGCTAAAGTAAGAGCTCCCATTGAGACCCTGGGATCTGTGGGCTGTGCTGTGCGCCTTCTCAGTGACCGGAAGCTGGCGGTTCGTCTGCATTTCCTGGTTGAATATTACATGTAGGGTTTTTTGTTCTGGCTTTTTTCTCCCTTGCTAAATAAGCCCCAGACTCCAGGCAGAAGATTTTATGTTCATTGCAAGAAGAAAAGCTAAAGGGCAATGGTGGAATAGAGATTTTTCTATTAACAGAACTCATTAATGGCCACGCTTTATTACTTCAGGGATGCTACAATGGTCACAGCTCTCAGAGCCTGCTACTACTGTAGGAAGATTTTTTTTTTAAAGCACAACATACCAGTGAACAAAGTGTCTACACTTCCCATTTTCTGAAAATCATTGAGGATTTGAAAATAACAAGTACTGGAATAAAGAAGGTAAAATTCCTGCTTTCACAGAAAGATTCAGAATTTCTTTAATTAATGAGGCTTTCTGGAATGAGTTGGAATTATTTTATCATGGAAGTGGCTCCCACTGGCAACCTAAGTCCCCAGGGAAGTCATATCTTACCCTCAGGGTTCTAGATTTGGGGGAGCTTTCTAATGCTATCACCTCCAGCCCCAGTTTTAGTCTGTCCTACCCAATATCAATTAGTGCCAATTAACAACTCAGCAGTACCATTGAGGTCACAGATTTAATGGTCTCATCAATTTAACCAATTCATTTTTCATCAACCTTAATTAATCAATTAATACCAATTAGCTTTTACAAAGGATGATTTCTTGAAAAGATACAGCATTGGGACAGCTAGGTGGTGCAGTGGATAGAGCACTAGCCCTGAACTCAAGAAGACCTGAGTTCAAATCTGACCTCAGACAGCTGTGTGACCTTGGGCTAATTGTTTAACCCCAATTGTCTCAGGAAAAAAAAAAAAAGATACAGCATGAATCAAAGTACAGAACATCCCCTTAAATCAAAATAGATTCTCCCTTCTATCCCCTTGGTCAATGGGAAGAAGGGACTCATTCAAAGTGGTTGCCACAGAGCACTTTTGTTGTAAACTCAGATCCAAACGTGGTATCGGTTCTGGTGAGCTATACCCCCTTTCTCCAGGACATGGCATCTCAACTACCTTAGATTCACTGCTGGTTTGGGTTCCATTCCAGGGTAGCAGAGGACCTCCTCAGGAGGTCTTGCCTTAGACTCCTGCCCACTGGACTCTGTAGCCTGCAGATTCTCATTTTGATGCCAAATTCTGGACCTTCTTTGCTTCTTAGGACCTTCTAAAACTTCCAGATCTTGAAAGCACATCCTATTTCATCTCCACTCATCCTTCACCTCCTCTCTCAATAGACATAATCAAGACGGAAGCAGCAATCTGGCCAGACATACACAGACCAAGGCTTAGTCCAGGAAGTGAAAGTCAGCTGCTGACGCTCCCTCTCTCTTCACCCAGAGGCCACTGGCCATCTTGTCTCAGTGCCTAACAGGAAACAGATCTCGATTTTGCTGGCTGATGGATTCTCTAGATATGCTGCTTGGTTCCAGGACAGTAACTGTTCTTTTGGCTTTTCTTCACCCCGGCTTAGTAGATAGAAAATGGTAATTGAAAAAGAATAGAGAAGTTGATCGATTGGAACCAATTAGCTAAAAAAGAAACAGAGCCATGAAAAACAGCAGCCCAGTGTTCTACAAACCCAAGAACATGAGTTACTGGTAAAAGGACTAAAATGGTCACGAGAATTGCTGGGAAAAGTGGAAAGTAATTTGCTAGAAATTGCATTTAGGTGGATAGAGCACCAGCCCTGATGTCAGGAGGGACCCAAGTTCAAATCTGGCCTCAGACACTTAACACTTCCTAGCTGTGTGACCCTGGGCAAGTCACTTGACCCCAGTTGCCTTGGCAAAAAATAAAAGAAAGAAAGAAAGAAAAAAGAAATTGCATTTAGGCTAGCAAATCATACCATATGCCACCAAAAATTCTGGCTTTACCCATAATCAAAGTACAAAAGATTGGCATCATTTTAAAAAGGTAAAAGGAAATGGAAGATGATTTTGATTACATAAAACAAACAGTTTTTGTGTGAATAAAATCGATAGAGAAAGAATAACAAAAGAAATCATTGAGTGGGGGAAAGTTTTTGTGTCAAATATCTTGGATAAAAGTCTGAGTCCATTATGTAGGAAACACACACACACACACACACACACACACACACACACACACACACTCACACTCACACTCACACACACACTCACACACACACACACACACACACACACACACACACACGAGCTATTCCCCAATAGATAAATGGTCATATGATCAATTATTTTCCAAAGAATTGCATCGAATTATGACCATTTGAAAACATGTTCCAATTTGCTAGTAAAAAAATACAAATTAAAACAACTCAAGATTAGGGGCAGCTAGGTGGCGCAGTGGATAGAGCACCAGCCCTGAATTCAGGAGGACCAAAGTTCAAATCTGGTCTCAGACACTTAACACTTCCTGGCTGTGTGACCCTGGGCAAGTCACTTAACCGCAGTCTCAGAAAAAGAAAAAAAAAGAAAAAAAAAAAAAACCAACTCAAGATTGTACCCCATGCTTTATCACCTTGGCAAGTGACCTAAAGAATAGAAATAATGTTGGGAAGAATGAGAAGAAACAGGAACATGAGTCAGTTGTTAGTAGGTATGAAGTATACTAGAAAACAATTTGTAAAAAGTGACTAAATTGTTCAGACCCTTTTACCCCAAGGTATACAATGACTGGGTATGTATCCCAAGGAAATCAAAGGCAGAACGAAAAGGTCTAGGCATGTACCCAAATAATCATATTAACATTTTCAGGATGGCTGAACAAACTGTGGTATAAGGATGTGATAGGGTGTCATTGTGCGGTAGGGAAATGACTAATGTGAGGATTTCATCGAAAAATGGGGAGGTCTGTATGATGACACAGATTATGAGAAGTAGAAGCAGAAGAATCACAGGCCCACTTCAAAATGGCTTCAATGAAACGAACACTAAAAAATTGCGTAATTGTAATAAATCACCTTGGTCCTACAATCAGATCAGGAAAGATACCTCCTTCTCAGAATTCCGTCCATATTATCAGTTATGGTCATGTATCAGTTGTTTTCATGAAACTCTTTTTCTTTGTCATAGGGAGGCTTTAGTGCCTGAAAAAGGGCAAGAAATGAGGAGGAAAAAAAAAATGCTCTACAGAAATGATCTGATATATAAAAATGAAAGGTATGCATTCACATTTTGGATTTTATTTTGATTTGATTTCTTATTTGTTTGTAAAACTAATACAGAATTACCCAAAGTGCTCTACTCCAAAAGAACAGATTAAGCTGGAAGTGGTCTTTGTAAGTGTGTAGTTTTTTCTCATCTTAAATGAGACAAATCCAAAGAACAAATACCTGACTTTTCAGATGAAGTACACATTTAATAAAATTCTGGCAGTGCAAAATGGGAAAAATCGAAACCTCTACTGATATGTTACTGAATTCTGTGGAAGAAATATATAGCTTTAAAATAATGAAGATTTGAAAAACTTACACGAGCTGATGCTAAGTGAAGTGAGTAGAAGCAAGAAAAACATTGTATGTAGTAACAGGATTATATGATGAGGGGCAGCTTGGTGGCACAGTGGTTAGAGCACCAGCTCTGATGTCAGGAGGGCCTGAGTTCAAATCTGGCTTTAGTCACAACATTTCCTAGCTTTGTGACCCTGAGCAAGTCATGTAACCCCAATTGCCTCCACACACACAAAAAATTTTAAAATAAATAAATATGCTTGAATATAAATAAAATGAACTTAAAAAACAAAATAACCAAGGTTCTACGTGAACTTATAGGAGTGAGGGTTGATCAGGGATTATCTGAATCCCCTACCCCCTTAAGTTAATTAGATAGTAGAACCTGCAAAGAGGAGAAAAAAAATAAGTAAATACTAAATGGAGGGAGAAGTATTACTGTTTCTTGGTCATCTTAAAGAGAGCATGACATGTCCTTTGAAGTCTCCATTCTTCAATGAAGGCCTACAACTCAGTACAAAGGATACAGGTCATTCATTGGTGATTCTTTTTCTTCAGGATATCCTCTCAAGGCCCTCTTAAGAACTATAGAATTGATTGTGTAACATAAGAGACATCCAGCATGCCGTGCCCTCATCAGAAAAGATGCTGTATATTCTACGAGCAAAGCAGAAGTAAATTAGCTCAGAAGAATCACAAGATGCACAAAATTAGAGAGGCACCTTAAATGTTCATAGGGACTATTTGTGTCTGATCTATGGCAGGGCATTCTGAGCTCCTATTGGTCTCATCAGCTCCAATTGGACACTTCATAACGCGACTTTCACATAGTCACAGCCTTTTGGTCCTCTTTAAGAACAAGGGAAACAACTAAGCGGCAAAGGATGCGGGTGATTCTCTTTCTTAGGGATCTCTTCTATTATATTTAAGAAGATTGAATCGGAGAATCGTATATTCAAGTATGAGAATGAGGTATTAGGAATACAGGTCAATTCCACTTCCTGGAATAATTCAGAAAAGGATCCTTTTGTAGAAACAGATGGAACTAGCCATGAAAATTCTCCAGAAAGTGGATCAGTAATAGATAAGCTAGTTCTAGTGGGCTTTTGAAAACAAGTATTTTATTCTCTGCCTTTTTCCAGCAGAGAGTTGTCTCTGTCACCAATTTGTCTCTTCAGATGGTTGCAATGTTTTCTCCCTTTTTCTATATTTCCTATTGTCTATTGCCTCATATTTGGGCTTCCTCATCAATTCAGGTTGACCAACTCAAACATTCCCAGCCGTTCTATGTCCTGTGGTTTTTTAACTATATTTTTCTGAATTCTTCCCCCCCCAAAAAAAAAAAAACCCAGTGATACGTAGTGAGTTAATGTATTTGTCCCCCATCTTCAGCCCATTTACCTGAGGGGCAGTTTTCTTTCCGATTCTTAGAACCATTTCAAGTTTTCTCATACAAATGACTTTTTTCTGTCCCTCTTCAAATAAAATGCCCATAGAGGAAAGATTCCCTCCATTTAGTGAATTTCTTAAGAGCAGGGGTTATATTATTTTTCCATCATTGATCACAGGGCTATTATTCATGAAATGCTTAATAAATATTTCCTGGCTTTAATATACTTTTTATTGGTAAAAGTCTCAGATTTGCCATGATAAAACACAACAGGTAAACCTGGTGGATCCCCACAGGAGGTTATGGAATGCAATTGTTTCATTTTTATCTTTGCAGCTAAGTCTAAATACTTTTTGAGGGAAACTGATTTATGCAGAGCAAGTGAGCACTGTCTATCGTAGTGAGTATTTACTCTTGGAAATAGGAGTGTGAATGAATATTCAGGTACGTAGAGTAGGAAAGGAAAGAAAAGAGAGGAGATGGATGTTGTGGCGAAAAGGATCCATTTGTAGAAGCAGATGGAAGCAGCCATGAAGATTCCCCAGAAAGTGGAAATATATGGGCTATAATTTAGTGCATGGATTTCTTCCGTTCTAAAAACATTACTCTTACTGAACAAGAAGAAGGTGAGAAAGAAGAGTAAGAAAAAGGGTGAGGTACAGCGACGGCTAACACAGGTCAGTAGTTTTCATTGGGCACAGAGCCAAGAGGAACAGGAAGTAGAGATCCCAAACTGTTTAATGTAGGATGTCTTATTAAAGGCCTTGGACTTCCTCCTAAACAAGAATAAGCAGGGAGTAAGTGGAGTGCTTGGGAGGTCAGGAAAATCACGTGGGAGTCTTCATCTTTATTTCATGACAGTAATTGGATTTCAAAGGGAGATTAAAGATGGCTACCCTCTAACAAGGGTTTAATATTGTCGATGCAACTGTGAGGTTTCAATCTTATTCTTCATAGCTGATAGTCAGTGGCTCCGATGGACCGGATGAAGTCATCAGAGTGGCCATTATATCTAGGTCCTGATTAGTGCAAATAATGAATCCCGTGAAGGAGTCACATAGACTCAAGCTGTCCCGATTCAAAATTACAATCCCATAGACGAAGGTCATTGGTTCCAGCCCAGTCAAAATATGCAGCGCAAGAACTCCATGGGATTCATTATCCAGATTCCTTGAGACTTGCCCAACCACAACCACCTAATAGGGAAGCACCTTCCTCTGGATTCCTTATTTAAAGTAGCGAGGGGTCAATGAGACTGTTATTCTTAGCTTTCTGGCACTGTCACCTCGCGACTGCAGGAGCTGCCCGGACTGAAGGCCACTTTGGGGATTTTTCTGTTTCATAAGTTCCTGTGCCCAAGAATTCATGACCTCAAGGTTAGCCTGCTGGTACCAAGCTTCTCTCTTCTCCATACTAGGTATGGCTGGGCTCGCTCACAGTCTGTAAGGAGCCTACTTGAAGCCTTTCCAGCACAGCAGAACCTGCCAAAGCTTCCATTTGGTATTATGCTGTGATAAACAGGATGGGACTGTGGGATTGGTTCTTCCAATTAGTTTTTTTCTCCTTTACCTCTTCCTCCCTTCTTCTCTGCCTGCCTTCTTTCTTCCTTTCCTTCCCTTCTTTCCTTTCTCCCCGCTCCCTCCTTTCCTCCCTTTCTTCCCTCCCTTTTTTCTTCCTTTCCTCCCTTCCATCTTTCCTTTTCCCCTCCTTTCCTGCCTTCCTTTTTTCCTTACATATTTCCTTCTTCCTTCCCTTCCTTCTTTCCTTTTCTTTTTCTCCCTTCTTCCCTTCTCTCTCTCCTTCTATCCTTCCTTTCTCCCTTCCTCCTTCACTTCCCTCCTTCTTTCCTTGCTTCTTTCTTCCTACTTTCCTCCCTTCTCTTCATTCCTCCTCCTCTCTTCCCTCCCTCTGTTCCTACCTTCCTTTTTTCCTTCCATATTCCTTCTTTCTTCCTCCTTTCCTTTCTTCTTTCCTTCCTTTTCCTTTTCTCTCTCCTTCCCTCTCCCCCTTCCTTCTATCCTCCCTTCCTTTCTCTCTTCCTCCCTCCCTCCCTTCATTCCTTCCTTAATTTTTCCTTTTCTTCCATTCTTCCTCCCTTCCTCCTGTCTTTCCTTTCTCCCTCTTTTCCTGCCATCTTTTGTTTCTTCTTCCCTTTCTTCTTTTCTTCCTTTTTCTTTTCTCCCTTCTTTCCTCCCTTCTTCCATTTATCCTCCTTTCTCTCTTCCTCCCTCCCTCCTTTTTTTTCCTTCCTCCCTCCCTCCCTCCCTTCGTTCCTTCCCTAATTTTTCCTTTTCTTCCATTCTTCCTCCCTTCCTTCCTCCTGTCTTTCCTTTCTCCCTATTTTCTTGCCATCTTTTTTTCTTCTTCCCTTTCTTCTTTTCTTCCTTTTTCTTTTCTCCCTTCTTTCCTCCCTTCTTCCATCTATCCTCCTTTCTTTCTTTCTCCCTCCCACCTTCCTTTCTTTCCTTCTTTCCTTTCTTCCTTCATTCTTTTTCTCCTTCATTCCTTCCCTCCCTCCCTTTTTTCCTCCCTCTCATTTTTCCTTTATCCCTCCTTTCTTGCCTTCCTTTTTTCTTCCATATTTCTTTCTTCCCTCTCTTCCCTCCTCCTTTCCTTTCTTCTTTCTTTCCTTCTTTTCTTTCTCCCTTCCTTCTATCCTTACCTCCCTCCCTCCCTCTATTCTTTCCTTCCTTCCCTCCCTCCCTTTATCCCTTCCTTGCTTCCTTCTTTCTAGGTATAATATTACATAATTTTTTAATGAATGCTTGGTCACTTTACAATCACTCTGAATCAACCACATGGTGTCCAAATAGGATGCCTCTGACCTTTCTCTCCAATTCTTTTTTCTCCTTTTCTGTCTCTGGATCTGTGGTCTTTGATAGCCGATGCCCCATCTTATCCACAGTCTGCAGGCTATTCCCTCCCCACCCCAGCCCCCAACTCAGACACAAGCCGTGGCTCAAAGTCACAGTTCAATGGTTAATACATATTTGGCATTGTTGCGAGCCTAATGTCCCCTCCTGATCCCCGGATCCCACAACCATCATTAGAAAACATACAATTTTACTTTCTCTATTATGAATGGCAATGAAAGAAGAAATCAGAAGTCACTGTACTCTTAGTCTAGCAGAATATCCCCTCTAGCACAAAGTCTCCTCTCCAGTGGATAATGTGTGAGTAGTTTCTACACAAGTGAAAAGCAGAAAATGCAATTACATTTTATTGCAAGAAATTTGGAAAACGTATTTTTAACAAAGTTAGCTATTCCAAAGTGTTACCTGAGGCTGCCTCTTAATAGCTCCTTTTCACAAGTGTGAAATTTAATGAAAGGCAGCAACATTTACAAGCAAAACCAAAATGGTATCTTAATTACTAGCTGCATTTTCTCAGGCAACAAGAGATTAAATGGAAATAGAAATTAGTTTTACAAATGGCATCATACATCTTTATGTTAAAGCCCCCCCAACAATTCACAGATGGTTATGTATCTTGAACTTCCCGATATTGCTGGCAATTTTCTTTTCCTCAAGTAACCACAAATCTATCACCACTCTAAGTTATCCATTCTACGGAGAACCTACGAGAGCTTAAGAGGAACAATTTTATATTGAACATTTATCAAGCATCTAAGGTGGCTCGGTGTCCAGATGAAAGTATAAAACTGGGATTTAGGGTTTTTTCCTCTCGGTGCTTGTAAAAGTGGGAAGGGCAGTAGACTGGAGGGGAGCAGGAAGAACTGATGGCCTAATCAGACTCCCTCTAAACCAAAATGCTTGGAGGTGGTCTTGTAGAGGAGGTTTAGGTTAGAGACAGAGCCAGTGCTATTATTCTTTGTAATGAGATGGACACCCCTCCAAAGTCGATACCATACATGAAAAACTTACCCCTCACTTTCACTCCATATACTTCTCAAATAGAACTTTGAACCCAGTGCAAAATATAGGTTTACTATTATGTTCCTGGAACACAGTAGATGTTTAATGAATGTTTTTTTAATAGAAAAATGATAAGAACATTTTGGAAATGAAAATGTATCCAAATGGGGCAAAAGCAAAGTCATGATTCTCTTGCCATTTGCTAGAACTCTGTCTTCCCAGAAATCAGCCGGAGTCAGGATCACCAAAAGTCTTTATTCTTGGTCTTTTGGGGTCACCGTCAGGGGATTAAATCTAGCAATCTCCACACCACCTTCCTCTCTCTCCACCACCAGGAGAATGCCTCAATTTCCTCCTCCTACTCTACCCACACATGTCACTTCCCCTTCTTTGTCCCACCAATCAAGTCAGCACAGAATAGTTGGGGAGGGTCAACCTTCAAACATGTTAATAGAGAATTGTCCAATTGGCAATTAGTCTCACGTGCTCCATTATCCAAGTGCATTTGCTCAGTTCTAGCCCTTGACAGCCATTGGTCAGGATGACCTTGGAAATAAACAGAATGGGCCATGTTGGTGAAGGGGGAAATGGCTTGTTGGGTGGTCTCAGAGATGCTCTGTAGGCAAGTGGATGCTATTCTGGATGTTTAAATCAATGGGACTAACAAATACAAACCATTTTTGAAAGGATTATTTAGGTGAAATGGAATGGAGGATGCCAATAGTCAGCACAACTGGTTAGTCTGGTTTACCTTTCTATCTTTATCTCATATTTCTTCCCTCCTGAGCAAATGCATCTTACCAGTATGGAGGTCCACAGCTGTAGCCTCTGCATAAGGGAAGGGTTTGGCTGATGGATCTCTTGAGCACTAGAGTTCTGAATTCCAGTAGGGTCCAACCGGTCAATCAAGTTTCCATGTGTGCCATGAGCCCCTGAGAGCAAAGGGCAAATAGACTGCTTAAGGAGTCAAAATAACCACCACAAGAGAGCATGTTAAAGCTCTCTTTAATCAGCATTGGAACTCTGTGATTGGCTGCTCTACTTCCCAGAGATAAGGGGACTCATTCTTAAACAAAGACAAAACAAAATACCCCAGTACTCCTTGTATTTCCCCACATCCATGCCTTTTTTTGCCATGTTCCTTTTGATCACCTCTATCTATCTAATTCATCAAGCACTTCATAAATACATATACATGTCTATATAAAGTTTAAAAATGTAAACTTACAGGTTTTTTTTCATTCATTCACTTTATATTCATGCTATAGATTTGTGTAAGTACAAATTGTCTTCCTCAATAGAATGTAACCTATGATAATCCTGTATTTATATATATGTGTGTGTGTGTGTGTATGTATACATATATATATATATATATATATATATATATATAATTCTTCTTTATATATGATTCCCAGAAGGTAGCATGGTCTTTGGCACATAGTAGGCAAGTAATAAATATTTGTTGATTAGCTGATTGATTTTATGCATCCCACTGTGCTAGGTGCTGGGGATAAAAATAAACAAACAAACAAAAAATAATGAAACAGCTTAAATTATATATAGGTATATATTATCTGGGTGCATATCTTCTTGAGACTCTATCTAAGTCTAAGAACTGAGCTTAAAAGCCACCACTGGACTCTTCTAACATTTAGACTTTTATGAGAGCACTCTATTCTGGATTTTATTTGTAGTGGTGAGAGGGAGGACTAGGAAGCACCACTCCCATAACTCTGCTCTTACCCATTGCTGACTAGCTACCTAGATCCTATGTGTCAAACTCAAGGCCTCAAGGCCCTAAGAGGAACTTGTGGTTTTCTAAGTCATATGTAGCTCAGCAGGGATCTGTTTCAATTTGACTTTGACACCAACAGCCTAGATAAGTTTCCTACTGTCAGTCCTCCTTTTCTGGTCTGGGAAGTTATGTCAAAAGGTCTGTATTTTAGCTGTTACTCACATGTAAAATGTATGGGATTGCCTGTCATATAGGGGAGGGAAGGAGGGGAAAATTTGGAAAATGAATACAAGGGATAAAGTTATATATTAAAAAAAAAATTACTCATGCATATATACTGTCAAAAATTTTATAATTATAAAATTTAAAAAAAAAAACAAAATAGAGTTGTCCACCAGTAGAATAGATTAGGTACATAATTTACAATGGTAAATGACCAGAGTAATCTAGTATTTGATAAACTCAAAGATCCAAGCTTTTGGGACAAAAACTCACTATTTGACAAAAACTGCTTGGAAAGCTAGAAAGCAGTTACATAAAAACTTGCTATGCCCTGACATCCCATACCATATGCCAAGATAATTTCAAAAGAAATATACAATTTAGACACAAAGGGTGAGATAAGCAAATTAGGGGAGCATAGAATATTTTACTTGTCGTATTTATGGATAAGGAAAGAGTTTAAGAACAAATAAGAGATAGACAGCATGACAGGATGTTAAATGGATAATTTTTGAATACCAAATTAAAAAGCTTTTGCACAAACAAAAACAATACAGCAAAAATTAGAAAAAAAGCATAAAACTGAGTGGGGAAATTATAGCAAGTTTCTCTACCATAGGTCCCATTTTTCAAATATATAGAAAACTGAGTCAAATTTATAAGAATATAGTTCATTCCTTGGTTGATAAATTATCAAAGGATATGAACAGGCAGTTTTCAGATAAAGAAATCAAAGCTATGTGTAGTCATATAAACATGTTTTAAATCACCTTTAATTAGATAAATTCAAATTAAAACAATCTGCGGTATCACATCATGCCTATTAGACTGGCTAATATGACAGAGAAGAAAAGTAACAATTGTTGGCAGGAATGTGAGAAACTAGGGACACTAATCTATTACGGATAGAATTGTGAACTAATCCAACTATTCTGGAGAACAAATTCAGAATTACATCCAAAAGACATAAAACCGTGCATAGCCTTGCCTCAGCAATACTGCTACTGGGTTTGCATCCCAAAGAGATTTTTAAAAATGAAAAGGGATTTATTTGTACAAAAATATTTATAGCATTTTTTTTTTTTTTGTGGTGGTAAAGAATTGAAAATGAGGGGATGTCCATCAGCTGGGCAATGGCTAAACAAGTTGTGATCTATGACGAGATAGAATATTATTGTGCTATAAGCAATTATGAAGATATTTTAGAAAAACCTGGGGAAACTTATGATGTGAACAGATACAAAGTGAGAAGAAGCAGGGAAACATTGTATACAGTATTTATGGTACACTAGTCAACTGTGAATGACTTAGCTATTCTCAGCAATACATATATGTATTGACCCAATGATCCAAGATAATTCTGAAGAATTCATGACGAAAAATGTTGTCTATGTCTAGAGAAAGAACTGATGTAGTCTGAATGTGATTGAAATCTTTTTTTTAGGGGCAGCTAGGTGGCGCAGTGGATAGAGCACCAGCCCTGAATTCAGGAGGACCAAAGTTCAAATCTGGTCTCAGACACTTAACACTTCTTAGCAACTAACAAACTAACACTTCCTGGGCAAGTCACTTAACCCCAGCCTCAAAAAAAAAAAAAAAAAAATCTATTTTTTAACTTTATTGTATTTGGATTTTTTTTTGTCTGCTAATATGGAAATTTTTTGCATGACTGAATGTATATAACTTATACTAAATTGCCTTCTCAACAAGGAGAAAGAGAAGAAAGGGAAGGAGAGAGAATTTGGAATGCAAAAAATTTTTAAATGAATGTTAAAAGATTTCTATGTGGAGGTGAGACCATGATGATGGAGAGCAGGCAAGTATCTGTGTTACCTCCTCCGAGCCTCCCTCAAATTAACAGCAGATTAAGCCTCTGAAACTGGTTTTGGAGTGACAGAACTCACAAATATGTGGAGTACAACAAATTTCCAGAAGATACTTTGGAAAAACCTCAGAAAAGGTCTGTTTCAATTGGGCAGGGGAACAATTCAAAAAGGATCTTTAAAGAGAGTTAGAAGAAAAATGGGAAAAGGAAAGGAAATCTTGGCAAGAGAGTATGGAAAAGGAAAACCAGAAACTATCTGAAGAAAATTCCTAAAAAATAGACTTGATGAAATGGAAAAAGCAAATAACTCCTTACAAAAGAGATATGAAAAAGAAACCAATTCACTGAAAAACAAAATCTATGAAATGGAAAAAAATTGTAACAAACAGAACACTTCATATAAAAGTTCAATTGGCCAAATGCAAAAGGAGATAAAAAACTAATTGAAGAAAATAATTCACTAAAAATTAAAATTGAACAAATGGAAGTGAATAAATCAATGTGACTTCAAGAATCAAACAAATCCTTCACCCCCCCCCCAAAAAAAAAAAAGGAAAAATAGAAGAAAATGTAAAAGACCTCATTGGAAAAACAACTGACCTAGAAAATAGATCTAGCACAGACAAGTTAGAGACAATTATTGGGCTTCCTGAAAACCATGATAAAAAAAGAGCCTAGACATCATCTTTCAGAAAATCATCCAGGAAAACTGCCTAGATGTAACGTGCTGTTGTCTCCAGAAACTGCTGATCGCACAAAGGACAAAAAAGGGTACATCTATAGCAATCTAATCTTTGACAAACCCAAAGATACCAACATTAGGGACAAAAATTCATTATTAGGAAGAAACTGTTGGGAAAACTGGAAATTAATATGGCAGAAATTAGATATGGACCCACACTTAACACCATATACCAAGATAAGATCAAAATGGGTCCATGATTTAGGCATAAAGAATGAGATCATAAATAGATTAGAGGAACAGGGAATAGTCTACCTCTCAGACCTGTGGGGAGGAGGAAGGAATTTATGACCAGAGGAGAATTAGAGATCATTATTGATCACAAAATAGAAGATTTTTATTACATCAAACTAAAAAGTTTCTGTACAAACAATACTAATGCAAACAAGATTAGAAGGGAAGTAACAAATTGGGAAAATATTTTTAAAAGTAAAGGTTCTGACAAAGGTCTCATTTCCAAAATATATAGAGAACTGACCCTGATTTATAGGAAACCAAACCATTCTCCAATTGATAAATGGTCAAGGGATATGAACAGACAGTTCTCAGATGATGAAATTGGAACTATTTCCACTCATATGAAAGAGTGTTCCAAATCACTACTGATCAGAGAAATGCAAATTAAGACAACTCTGAGATACCACTACACACCTGTCAGATTGGCTAAGATGACAGGAACAAATAATGATGAATGTTGGAGGGGATGTGGGAAAACTGGGACACTGATACATTGTTGGTGGAGTTGTGAAAGAATCCAGCCATTCTGGAGAGCAATTTGGAACTATGCCCAAAAAGTTGTCAAACTGTGCATACCCTTTGACCCAGCATTGCTGTTATTGGGATTATATCCCAAAGAAATACTAAAGAGTGGAAAGGGACCTGTATGTGCCAAAATGTTTGTGGCAGCTCTTTTCGTAGTGGCTAGAAACTGGAAGTTGAATGGATGCCCATTAGTTGGAGAATGGTTGGGTAAATTATGGTATATGAAGGTTATGGAATATTATTGCTCTGTAAGAAATGACCAGCAGGAGGAATACAGAGAGACTTGGAGAGACTTAAATCAACTGTTGCTGAATGAAATGAGCAGAACCAGAAGATCGCTGTACACTTCAACAACAATACTGTATGAAGATGTATTCTGATGGAAGTGGAAATCTTCAACATAAAGAAGATCCAACTCACTTCCAGCTGATCAATGATGGACAGAAACAACTACACCCAGAGAAGGAACACTGGGAAGCGAATGTAAATTGTTAGCACTACTGTCTATCTACCCAGGTTACTTATACCTTTGGAAGCTAATAATTAATGTGCAACAAGAAAATGGTATTTATATACATATATTGTATCTAGGTTATATTGTAACACATGTAAAATGTATGGGATTACCTGCCATGGGGGGAGGGAGGGAGGGGATAATTTGGAAAAATGAATAAAAAAAAAAAAAAAAAAGGAAAACAGAAACTGCTGATCGCTCTCTGGGAGGAGATCTGCTGTGTCAACTCAAATCTCTTGGACAGATTCTTCTTCCTGTAGAGAGCCGACTTCCCTTCCTGCAGAGAACAGCCTCAAGTCTCGTCCAGAAAAAACTCACTCTTTCCTCCAGAGCTGCCCTCTTTTATCCTCCCAGAGAATGGGCATGGGATAATGCAAGGGCTTCTGGGAAAAATTACTTCAACCAATGAACTTGCTCCTCCTAAGTATGCAAGCTCTTCCCCAGGAATTCACAAGTAAAACTCCCAGTAAAGGCAGGAACTAGAGAATTGTTAAGTACCGACTTAGCACTTAGTAAGAACCTAATATCTCATTATCAGATCTTCCTGAACTCAGGGCTGGTGCTCTATCCACTGCACCACCTAGCTGCCCCAGCAAAAATATTTCTAATTGAAAGAGATAAGGAAGGAAACTACATCTTGCTACAAGGTACCATAGATAATGAAGTAATCTCAATACTAAACATATAGGCACCAAATGGTATAGCATCCAGATTCCTAGAGAAGTTAAAACAGCTGCAAGAGGAATTAGATAACAAAATTATACTACTGAGGGAACTCAACCTTGCTCTCTAAGCCTTGCTCTCCAAACTAGATAAAGTGAACCACAAAATAAATAAGAAAAAAGTTAAAAAGGTAAATAGAATCCTAGAAAAATTATGGAATGATAAACCTTTGGAGAAAATTGAATGGAGACAGAAAGGAATAAAACTTTTTCTCGGCAATACATGAAACCTATACAAAATTTGGCCATGTATTAACGTATAAAAACCTCAAAATCAAGTGCGGAAAGGCAGAAATAGCAAATACATTTTTCTCAGATGATGATGTAATAAAAATTACATGTAATATGGGGCCAGAAAAATAAACCAAAAACTAATTGGAAACTAAATAATCTAATCCTAAAGAATGAGTGGGTGAAACAATAAATCATAGACACAATCAATAATTTCATCCAAGAGAATGACAACAATGAGACAACATACCAAAATTTGTGGGATGCAGCCAAAGCGGTTATTAGAGTCAGTTCTCTATATATTTTAGAAATGAGGCCTTTATTAGAACCTTTGAATGTAAAAAGGTTTTCCCAGTTTATTGCTTCCCTTCTAATTTTGTTTGCATTAGTTTTGTTTATACAAAAGCTTTTTAACTTAATATAATCAAAATTATCCTTTTTTTGTTCAACAAAGACAAAGGTTGAAGGGGTTGTGGGAAAACTGGGACACTAATACATTGTTGGTAGAGTTGTGAAGTGATCCAACCATTCATGTTGCATTCTCTAACAGTAGAGTTTGAATGCTTGGCAGTTTAGCTCCAGAAAGGCTTTCAGTGGCTAGTACCCTATTTTTAAAATCTTCCTGAAACAATTTAAATGGAGGAAACTCAGTTTACTGTCATAGCACTGCTAGACTATCCAGGTTTTAAGGTATACAACAATGAGGTCAGCCCAATGGTGCTGTAGACCTTCTATTTGATAGGGCAATAAAAAAACCCTTTGCTCCCACACTTTCCTTCAGAGCCTCCCAACCTCTGCATGTACCAATTTTGTTATTTATGTGGACGTTACTGGAAAATATACAAACTTAACCAGAGCATTCAAAATTTCTCCATTTGTTGTAACCTATAGTTTTGTGTATGGATAGTGTGGTACTGGCTGATGGTGTGTTGTGCCACAGTTCTCTTTTATTGTCCTGACTCAGTTTCCCTAAATTATTCTGCCTCAGTTTCCCTAATTGGTCTTGCCTCAGTTTCCTTAATTGTTCTGCTTCAATCCCCTTAGTTGAAACCCCACCCCCCCTGTTCATTAAGACTGGTATAACTCAGAGGTTACAAATTGTCAATGTATTAACTCAAAAAGGAGGGAGTCCAGACTTTCTGTCTCTAGCCAGACACTTTCTTACCTCCCCATAACCTACCCCCCCAGTCTGTCAGAACCAGATTAATGGTTCCTGCTTGGAGATTCCCGCTCACCAGAGTTTGGACTCTACTACACTGCCTTTGTTTACCTACTGTGTGTAAATATATCATGGGAACTCACATTGGCTGCTGAATGCTGGATTCTTGGAGGGGATAGTCTCATTCAGTCCTGGGGCCAAACCATGGATCCATTTGGTCCCAGTAAATCTCCCTTTCAAATAAAATATTAAAAACCTCTCTAATCTCTATCTTACCTCAGTTTCTCCAGCATTCACAGGAGAACCTCTCTTTTCTTGGCATTAATCATCAGACCAAGATTAGCGCAAGAAACAGCGAATTAATTTGTACTCTACTGCATCTCAGCCTCAGAGGCTGCATTGAATGCACAGTTATTTGTTAATAAAAAGTCACACACCAATTCTTCCTCCACTTTGATCTCGGCTTGTAGCTTTTTCAAGTAAAATGATCTACCATCAGGGTGATAACTGACCTGGATGTCATTTTTGTCCTCATTGGAGGTGGTTGACCACATTGCTGAAAACATTATACTAAAAAGCCCAGGAACAAGCAGAGGGCCCTGCTTCACTCCATTGGTGGCAGGGAAAATAGGAGATTATGTCCACAATCTGGGCAAGCATCATCAAATTGATACACAATCCCAATGAACTTCTCTGGGCAACCACATTTGGACATAATTTTCCGCACTCTCATACTATATCTTAGTCAGATCAACGAATGTTGTATACAGATCTCTGATTTGCTCCTGGCATTTCTCCTTGACTTGTTAGGTAGCAAGTACTATTTCGACCTCAGGGAGATGACCATCTTCCAGATAAAGGATCCAAATAAACAGAATTTTGGCAAGAATCTTGATGGCAATGACACAAGATAGGTTATCCTGTGACAATCATGGGAGGATTTCTATTTCCTTTTCCTTCATAGGGATGGTCCATGGATGCATCCTTGAGATAACCTTCTCTTGCTATATAACCAAGAAAATTTCAGTCACTGACCCTCTGTCTTCTAAATCTCAATTGGAATAGAATCAGCACCACCCATTTTGCCCTAAAAGAGGAGGCTGTTGGAGTTAAAAACCTCTTTTTCAGTTGGAAGTTTGGCTAGAGAGGGATTGACTTTAACCTGAGTTGAATACAGTTGCAGTCAGTTGAACCTGAATATAATCAATGGCTTCAATACTGGTTGATGACAGGTCTTTTGAGAACACCATGGAAATGTTAAGTTCCTCTCTCCAGCATCAGGTCCTTATCACTAATCAAGGCTGCTCCAGCAGAGCTGAATAACTAAGATGAACCATAAGTCTTTGGCCCATAAGACCAATTATAATCATGTCTGAATTTGCATGATCCCATTTGGGGTTTTCTTGGCAAAGACAGTGGAATGGTTTGTCATTTCTTTTTCCAGGTGATTTGACAGATAAGGCAATCAGGATTGATCAAGACTCCAAGGGTCACCTGGTTAGGAAATGAGTCTTCCTGACTTCAGACCTCCCACTATGTCCATTGAATTACCTAGCTGCCTTCAGAGCATCACAAAAATACTTTGGAAAATCGAGTTTATGAGCAGAACCAGGAGATCATTGTACACGGCAACAGCAATATTATACGATGATCAATTCTGATGGACATGACTCTTTCCAACAATGAGATGATTGATGCCAGTTCCAATGATCTTGTGATGAGAAGAGCCATCTAACCCAGAGAGAGGATTACAAGGACTGAGTTCAGATCACAGCAAGCATTCTCACTCTTTTTTTTTTTTTTTTTTTTTTTTTTCCCTGAGGCTGGGGTTAAGTGACTTGCCCAGGATCACAAAGCTAGGAAGTGTTAAGTGTCTGAGACCAGATTTGAACTCAGGTCCCCTTGAATTCAAGGATGATGCTCTATCCACTGCACCACCTAGCTGCCCCTCTCACTCTTTCTGTTATTGTTCACTTGCATTTTGTTTTCTTTCTCATTTTTTCCTTTTTGATCTGATTTTTCTTGTACAGTAAGATAATTATATAAATATATACATATATTGGATTTAACATATATTTTAACATGTATAACATATATTGGAATACTTGCCATCTAAGGGAGGGCGTGAGGAGAAAGAAGGGAAATTTTGGAACACGAGGTTTTGCAAGGGTCAGTGTTGAAAAATTATCCACGAATATGTTTTGAAAAGAAAGAAGAAAAAAATAGAAAATGGATGTTATCTGCCTTTTTACTGAGTAAAGAATCCTACATCTCTTTAAACTTTGCTTACTTTTGAAGGAGTTAAACACTGCCTTCTTAGAGGCAGATGAACTATCCTCCTGGTAAACCCTGTGAAGTTCTCATTTTATGTTCAGCAGCTTCTGAATTTCCCAATCACTTTTGTCCAACCAGTCTTAGTGTTTGTTAAGTGTTCTGACCTAGTGAGTCAATGGGGTGCTGTCTACCAAATCTCTAAAAATTGCCTACATCTTTTTTGCTCCACTGTTGCCAACCCCATGTTGGCTCAGCTTGAATTAGCAACAAACTGTTCCCACTCATTTGACATTAATAATATGTTGGTATTAAGTCTTCTGGTAGTCATCTTGCCTTGGGGCTATTGCTTTTGTTGAATATGGCTGGTGAGAGACTTCTCTGATCAGTTCAGCTCTTTCAGCATACATCACCTTTGCTACTCTCATGTGCAACTGTCTCTTCTCTTTACAATGATGCAACCTATTAAACGCCAATGTTTTCTGTGAGGGTGCATCCGCAAAGTTTTATTGCATTTAGGTAAATGGAAGACAGTATTGGTCATGAAGTCTCATGACTCATAAGTGACTATTGTTTCATTTCTAAAATATATAGAGGATCGGCTCAAATTTATAAATGCACAAGCCATTTCTCAATTGGAAAATGACTAAAGGATATAATTTTTCAGACAAAGAAATTAAAGCCATTTCTAGTCATATGAAAAAAATGCAGACAAAAATTCAGAAATACTTCCCTTCAAATTTTGATTCTAAAAAGCTAGGTTGAGGTCATAAGTCAAACTCAGTTGAAATAAAAAACATCAATCATCTGCCATTAAAAATGTGTTTAAACACATTTAAAACTTGTTTAAGTTTAAAACTTGAATTTCATCCTGGGACATTCAAGAACAATGATCAATGATCAAATATTTATCAAGCACCTATTATGTGCCAGGCACTTTTTATTTTGTATTTTTGGGTCCAAGATTTTCCCCCAAATAGAGAAGCAAATATTTCACTTGGAGGGCTTCATCCTAGAGGCTGGCAGCCAAAAGCTGCCACTTCTTTGATTAAGTGTGACTTAATCTGAGTCATCAACGTTTCTAGTACAAATCTTCAATCTTCCAGCAATGGCTTGAAAGTTGCCCTCTAAGACTTACATGAACTGATGCAAAGTGAAATGAGAAGAACCAGGAGATCATCGTACACAAAATCACTATTATACAATAATCAGTTCTGATGAACGTGACTCTTTCCAATAATGAGATGACTGATGCCAGTTCCCAGGATCTTGTGATGAAGAGAGCTCTCTGCATCCAGAGAAAGAACTATGGGAACCGAATGTGGATCACAACATAACATTTTTTGATATTGTTCACTTCCATTTTGTTTTTTCTTTTTGATCTGATTTTTTCTGGTGCAACAAGAGAATTGTATAAATATGTTTACACATATTAGATTTAACATATATTTTAACATATATTGGATTGCTTGCCATCTAGGGGAGAGGATGAGGAGAAGAAGGGAAAATCTGAAACACAAAGCTATGTAAAGGTCAATGTTGAAAAATTATCTGTGCATATGTTTTGAAAATAAAATGATTTTTAAAAAAAAGTCTCCCTCCCCCCCCCAAAAAAAAAAAAAAGTTGTCCCACTGAAAAAAAAGGCAGAAATTTTCAGTTCATATTCTATGGGGAATGGTTCCATTAAGCATTATTTATGGAAAACAAATGGAAGGTCTATTTGACTGGAAGTGAACTTGCATTTAAATAAAATAGAAAGGCAAGTAGATATTTTGTAAAGGGCATCAAATGCTAATTTGAGGATTTTATATTTTATCGTAAAGGAAAGAATGAATTAATACAAATTTCTGAGCCCAGTGGTGACATAGCCAGATTCACATTTTAGAAATATCATTTTGGAAATTGAATGGCCCTATTGATCAGATAGGGGAAAGATTAACATCTGGTTATGTCAACTTTCTATTTAATGTTTCAATGGCTGCCTATTACTTCAAGGATTATATAAATGCCTTTGGCATTTAAAGTTCTTTATCACCTGGTCTTTTCCTCCAGTTCTAGTCTTCTCACACCCTTATGTGCACTCTACAATCCAATGACATAGGCCTCCTTGCCATTCCTCCCATAATTCTCTATTCACCTCCTGATGCCCTGCCTGGAATGCTCTTCCTCTTCACCTTCCCTGCTGCCTGCCCTGTTTTCCTTTGTCAGCTAAAGTCCCGCCTTTCTGCAAGTAAGCCTTACTCAGCCCTTCTTAATTCCTCTAAGGCTACCTCCAATTTATCTTGTCTGTATCTTGTTTGTACTTGTCTCCCCCATTAGACTGCTGGGTCTCTGCAAGCAGAGAATGTCTTTTGCCTTTTTTTAGATTCCCAGTACTGTGTTGGTTTTTAATCTCTGTATTCCCAGCCTCTGGAACCAAGTAGGTACTGAGGGGATGCTTGCATACACATACATATATACATGTGTGTATATGTGCATAAATGTGTATTTAAATGTATAGATATGTGTTCACATATATGTGTATGTATATATATATTTAGAGTTAGAGTTATACACAAACAGAGAAATAGAAAATCATATACATTTGCAGAGTCACATAGAATCTTGGAGCTAAAGGGGGTCTCAGACAAAGAATCATCCCTATAAATATCCCATCAAGTGAGCATCCAGCCTTCATTTAAGGACTTCCAGTAAAGGGAACCTACCGCCTCCTCTCCGGTGGAAACTCGGATTCTGACTCTGCAACTAGCCTAGGCTCTTTTGCCTTAACTTGCCTTGATCCACCTCATTTCCTTGCCACTACCAGGAAGCTCTCAGGGGTCATCTTTCCTATCTTGAGGGCAAGAATGGCTTGTCTTGCTTGGTTGTACTTGTATCCCCAATACTTGGTCTAGTATAGTAAGGGCTTAATGTAGATTTATTCTATCTCTTTCTCTCTGTGTTTCTCCTTATCTCTCCCCTTTCCTTTCTTTTCAAGTGTTTCTAATCCTTATCTATTTATGCATCTCTTTATCTATCTATTTATCTCTCTACCTATCTCTCTTTTTCTTCTTTCTGCTTTTATCAAGACATCCATTTTTCTCTTTCTCCCTTTAAAATATACAGTTGCAATAATTAAAGGGTTTTTTAAAAATATTACTCCATGAAAATCTACTATTCAGATTCTTTTTCTGTTTTTCTTTTTCGAATGGTTCTATTCATTTGTTCTTTCTCATCTCTGCTATTTAATAACCCATCTTTTTTCTTCCTCTGTCTCTATTTAACTGAACATAATGGAGCAGTTGAATTTTTATTTTATTTATTTATTTATTTTATTTATTTTTATTTTATTTTATATTATTTTTATCACCTGTAGATTCCTTGAGAGAAAGGACTATTTCCTTTGTAGCTCCATTATTCAGTATAGTGTCTGGTCATACTATGTGCTTTATGAATGCTTCTTAACTTGACTTCTCTATTAAATAGGATTTTACGTTTGAAGCAGTAAGGCATTATGCAATAAAGACATGCTCCAAAAATAGAATCTTTCCTTCTTATAATCTATTATGTTCCTGTCAGCCACTAGTTAACTTTAAAATTAGATTACAGGATTTTAGGGTTTGTATGATATCATATATCCAATTTTCTCATATTATAGACGAAGAAACAAGTGTCTGTGAGGATCTGAAATAAGAAGTGGCAGGCCACATTAGAACCCAAGTCTTTCAGGGTTTAATCTAATACATTATCACTGCCTCAAAAGACTTGTCTTATTTCTCTAAGACAATCAAATTACTGGATATATAATATGTAATTTGGCCTTTGCCACCAAAAAGTTTTCATTGTCTCTCATCTTTAAGAATATAAGACCTGCCATACTGAATTATAAGAATAATAATCAATAGCTAGCATTTTTATAGTACCAACTATGTGTCAGGCACTGGGCTAAGAATTTTTCAAATACTATCTCATTTGGTCTTCATAACAATCCCATGAGTTGAGTTATTATAAATCCCATTTCATAGTTGAGGAAACTGAGGTAAAGTGAAAGTACATGATTTTCCAGGGGGTCCCACAGCTAGTCAGTAACTTATATACTTGGTTTGAATCCAAGACTTCTTATGTCAGGGCCTAGGGCTCTATCCATTGTAGTAATCAATCATATTCTATCTCTAGAATGGAATGAGGTGACATTGTAATAGGACTTTTAAAAGTTAAATTAGTAATGAGGTTATAGGTTGTTAGGTGGGCCTTTGCAGAAAAAGCCTGAAAATCTTGATAGGATTTTAATACTCCCCTAGGCAAGCAGGGAAGGGCTCAGATGCAATCAACTGTGCCTTTTGTTCTTAAGCAGGCCAGGTGGGGGCCTCTGGAAACCCCACCTTTATTCAATCAGAAAGCCAAATTATAATGTCAAACCCTCAAGGTTATATTTCCCCCATAAAAGATCTGCTCATACTGTAGTTTTGCTAACTTCTTTTTAGGGCAATCCCACCTTAAAGTACTTCTGCTCATGGCATCTTTTTCCTTATTATAGCTAACTCTTTTAGGGTCCTAAATCCCTTTTAGGGTTAGCCTGGCAGTCAATGGTGTAATCCCTTCCTCTGTTCACTCTTTTTGGGGTTAGTGTACAAGACTTCTTTATGGATTTAGCTCCCCAGTCAATGGTATAATCCCAACTCATGGGATCTTCCCTTTAAGGGCTTCTTTCTCCTGGTTCATTGTGAGTTCCACTAGGGAACTTGTCTTTTCCTGTGTTAATTGTTAAAAACTCCTTTCTTTGCTAATTCCTGTGTGCCATTCATGTAATAAAACAGCAAAACCTTTGTAATCTGCTATAGAGATTTGACTTGATTTCTTCAGGTTGATTGAATTGTAACTTTATTATACTATTCTTATTAAGCTCTCCCAGTTATGCTACACTAAGCTCTCCCAAATATAAATATATTTACCATTTCTGATGCTTATTTTACCACTTCATTAGCATTTAAGCAGAGTTTACTGTGTGCCAAACACTGTGCTAAATGCTTTTCAGATCTGTCATTTGATCCAGCCTTTTTTCTTCCAATAATCCATCATGATCCTCTCTGCCATCAATTTACAAGCAACAAGAATCTGTTAAGAGCCTGCAATATGCCAGGTGTTGTGCTAGGTGATGGGGATATAAGTACCAAGGATGAAACTCCTTCTAATGAAGGGAAACAAGTACATATATGCAAATAAATACAGCATAAACATAAAATGAAATGCATCTAAATCCAAAGCAGTTCAATACAAGGTAGTTTGGAAAGGAGGGTCCTAACAGGAGGAACAGGAAAGGTTTCATGTGGAAGATGGTGCCTTTTTGGACTATTTATATTTTTAGCATGTGCCAATTCTTTATGTTTGTATATTTTCAACTGTTCACATCTTTTGGTGTAATGGAATCAATGTTTTATGGTAAAAAATTTGTCCATTTATTTATAAACCTTTCTGTGATCTCCTCTGTTAGAATGAGTCCCTTTAAAGGAGGGGGCAGTTTTTTTTGGTTTTTTTTTTTTTCTTTCTATCCCCAGTGCTTAGCATAGTAGGTGTTTTAACAAATACAAGTAAACTGATTAAATATCTTAGATCAAGTCTGTGCTCTCTGGGCTCCTTTTAAGGACTGGAAATACCATGGTATATTTCAGCCTCGGAAGAAGCAAGTATTTTTTTCAATTTCCTTATTTGATTGCCCTTCTCTGAACTTGTTTTGATTATTATTAGAAGCAAGCAGAATGAATGATAAAGCACTTGTTGAGCATTTACCATGTGTTCTGCACTGGGGATATAAACAGAAGAAAGTGAGACCATCCTTGCTCTCAAGAAGTTTCTATCCTTTTAGGGGACACAACATGTTCAGGTTTTCATCACTTTTGGCTTAGGCTTATTGACTTGGGTCTGCTAATTTATCTACAGAAATTTTCTTCTCTCATCTATCTTCCACAGAGCTATCAAGTTGATATTCATAAAGCACTGATCTGGCCGCGTCCCTCCCCTGCTGAAGAACAGCCAATGGCTAGTTCTTCCTGTTGGCCTTTAAAACTCTTGACAATATGTCTCCAGTAGTATACTTGTTGAGGCTAATACACTGCTTGCAGACTTCATGCTTCTTCCTTATGACTGACTTGGCCTGCTCACTGATTCCCGGTACTTAATATTGCTTTTTATTGTTTAACTAGTTATTTTTTCAATAGTATTTTATTTTCCCCTTTAAAACATGTGAAGATAGTTTTAAACATTCAGTTTTGTAAAACTGTATTCCAAAAATTCTCTCTCTCTTCCTTACCTCTTTCCTCTCCAACACAGAAAGCAATTTGATTTATGTTAAATATGTGCAATTCCTTTAAACATTTCCATATTTGTCATGTTGTACAAGAAAAATTAGATCAAAAGAGGAAAAACTATAAGAAAAAAGCAAACAAAAAACAAAAAGATGAAAATGGTATGCTTTGACCCACATTGAGTCTCTATAATTGTCTCTCTGGATGCAGATGGCATTTTCCATTCTTGTAAACAACACATTGTAGGATTCTGACTTTTAATCCACTCTGCTATCCACTTCCATTTTACGGGTAACTTCACTCCATTCATTTTTATAGCTAAGATTACTAATTCTATAATTCCTACCATCCTCTTTTTTCCCAGGTTATATTTTTCTTTTTCCTTTCACTTTTTCTTTCCTCAACAGTGTTTTACTTCTGACCATCACCTTTCTCAATCTGCTTTCTCTTTTTTCTTATCCTTTTCCCTTCTACTTTTGCCCTCCTTCTATTAACCCCACCTCTTTCCTTTCCCCTCCAATTTTCCTATAAGTTGAGACAAATACCAAACTAATAATGTATGTTACTTCCTCTTTGAGCTAAATCTGATAAGATTGACTCAAACAATGCTCATCTCCTCCCCTCAATTTCCCCTCAATTGTAATAGGTCTTTTGTGCTTCTTCATGTGATATAATTTATCCCATTTTGCCTCCCCTTTCCTCTTCTCCCAGTACAATCCTTTTTTACCCCAATTTTGTTTTTTTTAATATCATCACATTAAAGTCAAGTTATACTTATACTCTCTAAGTATCTCCATTCTAAATGCCCTAATAAAGATACAGTTCTCAAGAGTTACAAGTATCATCTCCCATGTAGGGATGTAAACATTTTAACCATTAAAAAAAAAGTTGCTTTTTTTCCCCTTCCTCTCTAACTTTTTATGCTTGTATCTTGTATTTGAAAATAAAATTTTCTGTTCAGTTCTGTTCTTTTCATCAAAAATGATTGAAAATCCCCTATTTCATTGAATGTCAATCTTTTTTCCTAAAAAATAATGCTTAATTTTGCTGGGTAGTTGATTCTTGGCTGCATTCCAAGCTCCTTTGCCTTCTGAAATATCATATTCCCAGCCCTCAAATCCTTTAATGTGGAAACTCCTAAGTCCTAGGTAATCCTGATTATTCTCCTCCATATCTGAATTGTTTAATTGAATTTGTTTTATTGCTTTGATCTTTTGTTTGTTTGATTGCTTGATCTGTTAATTCTGGAATTTAACTATAATATTCCTTGGAGTTTTCATTTGGGGGTCTCTTTCAAGAAGTATCAATGGATTCTTTCAAAGACTATTTTACCCTCTGGTTATAGGACATCAAAGCAATTTTCCTTGATGGTTTTTTGAAAGGCATTGTCCAGGCTCTTTTTTTCATCCTGGCTTTTAAGTTGTCCAATAATTCTTAGATTGTCTCTCCTGGATATATTTCCAGGTCAGTTTTTCCAATGAGGTATTTTACATTTTCTTCTATTTTTTATTTTTCAAAAAAAAAATTTGTTTTTGATGACTGTGTTATTCTCTTCCATGTGTCCAATTCTAATTTTTTAGTGAATTATTTTCTTTGGTTAGCTTTTTTTAAACCTCCTTTTGCATTTGGCCAATTATACTTTTTAAAGGAGTGATTTTGCAGCTGAACAAAATCCCTGAAGCTTGGAATAGTGAATACTCCACCTTGGAAACAGAACCCTACTTTAATAGTTAGAAAAATGAACAGACAATTTAAAAAGTTTCTGACCATAGACAGAAACAACTACACCCAGAGAAGGAACACTGGGAAGTGAATGTAAATTGTTAGCACTACTGTCTATCTACCCAGGTTACTTATACCTTCAGAATCTAATACTTAATGTGCAACAAGAAAATAGTATTTACACACATATATTGTATCTAGGTTATATTGTAACATATGTAAAATGTATGGGATTGCCTGTCATCAAGGAGAGGGAGTAGAAGGAGGCAGGGGATAATTTGGAAAAATGAATACAAGGGATAATATTATAAAAAAAAATTACTCATGCATATATACTGTGAAAAAAAAATTATAAATAAAAAAATAAAAATGGGAAAAAAAAGAAAAAAAAAGTTTCTGACCATAGAAAAGGAAGATCAAAATACACATCCAAAAGAAGATAACAATGTCACAACTCCTACATCCAAAGCTCCAAGAAAAATAAGAATTGGTCTCAGGCTTTGGAAGAGCTTAAAAGGGATTTTGAAAATTAAATAAGAGAGATAGAGTTCTCCTCTATCTTGAGAAGAAATGCACCATTGAGAGCAGTGCAACGGGAAATACAAAAAGACTAAGGAGAAGAATGCTTTAAAAAGCAAAATTGGCCAAATGGCAAAGGAGATACAAAAGCTCACTGAAAAAATTATTCCTTAAAAATGAGAATTGAGCAAATAGAAGCTAATGACTTCATGGGAGATCAAGATACAATAAAGAAAAACCAAAAAGAAAAAAGAAAAAGAAAAATAGGGGAAAATGTGAAATATCTCATTAGAAAAATAATTGACCTGGAAAATAGATCCAGGAACAACAATCTAAGAATTATTGGACAACCTGAAAGCCATGATGAAAAAAAGACCCTGGAAAATACCTTTCAAGAAATCATAAAGGAAAACTTCTCTGATATCCTAGTACCAGAGGGTAAAATAATCATTGAAAGAATCTATCAATACCTTCTGAAAGAGATCCCCGAATGAAAACTCCAAGGAATATTGTGGCTAAATTTCAGAATTGAAGAGCTTATCTCAAGCTTCTTTTGCAGAGGTTCAGGGGTCTCTCACTGACTATGCTGGGGTAGTGGTACTTCTGAGTGGACCTAGTCAGTCTCACCTGTTATGTTGGGATTTGGAAGCTCACAATTTGCCTTCTGTGGTTGTGTTGAAGGTCTCCTAGTTGGTCTGCTGATCCACTGGCCTTCTGAACCAGGACAGAGTAGGCAATGCTGCTGTATTTTGACTAACAGTCTCCTGTTAGATTTCCTGCTCTGGGCCTCCCAGCACCAGGCCAGTGCTGGGCCATGTTTCCCTTGCCAGGTTGAGACACACCTATCCTAAAGTCTTTCCATGATATCTTAAGTAGGAAAATTATCACACTCCAAATGTTTTTGGGTTTAGTCATTCCAAAATATATGGAGATGCCTGATCTAGTTTTGATTCTGGGGGAAGTTGGGGAGAGCTCAGGCAATTTCTTGTCCATTATCCACCATCTTGACTCAGTCCTTCGTTTCCTAGTTTTTGTATAGACCATCTCCCATGCCTAGAAGACACTCTGTATTTACATCCAGCTCAGGAAATTTTTCAAGGGTAAAATCAGGTAAAGTGTTGTATGCATGTTATCTCCTCCATTATATTGCAAGCTCTTGAGAAGCAGGGTTCATCTTTTGCCTTGGCTCTTATTGCAGTGCCTGACATACAGCAGGTCTCCAGGAAATGCCTACTGATTGATAGATAGTTTATGGGAAGCTGTAATGTTCTTGTTTGGTTTTCTTGAAGTCTTGGGACAGCCTTCTTTTCAGTAGAGTAATCAGTAGAGTAATTCAGTAGGGTAAAGGAGAATAGCCAGGTGTTAAGGTCCAAATCCTTTATTATCTCCTTCACAATCTAGTTTCCTTGCCTGGGGCCCAGCTAGCTTTCCTGAGAGCCTTTCAGACCGGCCTTGGTCTCAGTGGAGAAAATGCAGGAGGCCAGCCACTAGGAGCCTGACCAAAGCTTGAGCTTCCATCTCCAGTCTACTTGTCCTCTCTGGCTCTCACTCTGGTTGAGACTTCCAGCTTATATGTTCTATGCTGAGTATAAACCAATCATTATTCATTATATCACTAGGAAACCATTATTTGTTGTAAGATTAAACCAATCATACTGAACTTATAGAACTATTGATCACCATGCTAAACTAGATAACCATTGTATCATCAATTCCACTGAATTAGTACCTTGTAAGAATCCTTCTTTCAAGATCAGAGTTCTGGCCCATAATATCTCCTGCTTTCTTTTGTTTTAGAACATAGGGTGGTCACACCCTCCCTGACTTCTCAAGGAGGTGGGAATCCCAAAAAGGAGGTGATCATACCTTCCCTGACTCCTCAAAAAAAGGGGTGAAAACAACAAAAAAGGAGGTGATCACACCCTCCCTGACATCTCAGAATAGGAGAAGAAAACCAAAGGCAAAATGGGGAATCAAACCAGATTAGCGGGTTTCTGAAGGGGGGTCTCACTTGAAACAGATATACATAAATCCATCAACATGGGAAGTATTACACAAGCACATAGTAACATAGGCTAGTAGTGATGTAACAAACAAGATGAATCAACATGAGGAATTATACATGTCCATAAGTCCTAAAAATAGCCCCAAACCAATCTATTGCCCATTACTTCATGTCTTTGGGAATCCATTGATTCTTGCAAGTCTTATCATGTCCAGGGAATCCAATGATTCATGTGGGTTTTGAAGTTCTGCAACAGCCTTATCAACAATTTTTCATCTCAGGGAATCCAATGATTTCTGCTGGTGTTGAAGTTCTGAAACAGTCTCATTATCAGCCATGCTCTTTCAGTGTCAGATGTTTCTTAGGTCTTCTCTTTTGTTTTGAGGTTTTTCTTTTTCTATCTCTCTCCAATGGACAAGGAGAATACGGCTTGTTGGCATCCATCTGATTCCTTCTCCATCTATAGAAATATAAGCAAACCCTCTTCCCCAAGAAGTTAACCTATTTAATCCCTTCCATTCACCACTTTTTGGATCTCTCCTGGTGATTATGTAAAGATAGTGGAGCTGCTCGCACTGGACACTGCCTTTCTGGTGGGTTTTTAAAACTGTCTGCTGAAGCAGACAGCAAAATTAACAAATTGATGATATAGAGAGCTAATGTGGAAGTTCTCTAGGATTACCCTAAAATGTGTGCCCATGTTGGGCACCAAAATATAATGTTCTTGTTTGGTTTTCTTGAAGTCTTGGGACAGCCTTCTTTTCAGTAGAGTAATCACCACAAGAATATCCAGGTGTTAAAGTCCAAGTCCTTTACTATCTCCTTCACAATCTAATTTCTTTGCCTGAGCCTGGCTAGCTTTCTTGAGAGTCTTTCAGACAGGCCTTGGTCTCAGTGGGGAAAATGCAGGAGACCAGCCACCACAAGGTTGATGAAGATGGAAATGAATCTGTCTCTCATTGGCTCTGAGAGCTTGAGGTCCCACTTTCAGTCCACTTGTTCTCTCTGGCTCTCACTCTAGCAGAGGCTCCTAGCTTATATGCTCTACACTGAGTATAAACCAATCATTATGTCACTAGGAAACCATTATTTGTTGTAAGATTAAATCAATCATACTGAACTTAAGAGAACTATTGATCACCATGCTAAACTAGATAATTACTGTCTCATCAATTCTACTGAATTAGCACCTTGTAAAAATTCTTCTTTCAAGTTCAGAGTTCTGGCCCACAACAGGAAGCCTATCCTGATCTGCTTGAAAAAGAAAAAACACTACGCATTTACAATGTAAAAAAACAAACAAACAAAAACTTTCCAAGAAATTTTGAGGTTTACTGGCTAGATATCTTTCTTAACCCAAGTCACTATGATTTTCTTGATTGGCCAACAAAGGTCCCAGTCAAGCATCATTTGGTCATTGTTAGGGTCATTGTTAACTCAGAGTGAATGTAAATAGCAATCATTTCTGTTTTGATCAGAAATTCTTTAGGTCTTCCCCTCAGAGATTTAATTTTTTGACTAGGTGAAAGAGGCCATTCTTTGGCTTAATGGCTACCTAGCCTTAATCACTAAATGGATATAGAGCAAATAAAATCGAGACCTATTAGCTTAAAAAGGCCAAGGTCTCCCACTTTATCCAGGGTTATTTCCAGTCAACTTTGATCTATATCTGGACCCAGATGGTTCTGGAGGAGAAAGGGAGGCAGGTGACTTTGTACAGTCCTTCCTTACTTAAATTCAATTTACTTGAATGTCATGGCATGACCTCCCTGATGTCATGGTCCTCTTCAAGAATGAAGACAAACAACTACAAAAACAATCACAATAAAGTGAAAAACACTGCTAAGGGCTGGTAATAAAAATAGAAAAGGCAATCCCTACTCTCAAGAAGTTAACATTTGAATAGAGGGAAATAAACACAAATTACAAATCAGATAAAAAAGTCCAGGGGTCCTTTAGGCATATTGGCAAAGCAGATGGCAATAAATTAAAAAAATATATATAATTTCTATAGATCTTCTTCAATCCTAATCCCTTCTCCCCAGAAATGATCTTAATTTTTTTAGATATAAACATATGAAAATATATGTAACATTCATTTTATATATATATGGAAAAATAATTTAAAATAAATATATATAATTTATAAATTTCTGGGAAATATGTAAAATATGAAGCATTATATGACTAAAAATACACAAATACATGCTATATGAACCCTCAACTCATTTTAAGGAATTATTAAAATGATAAGAATCATCAGATCAATTCTCCCACAATATCCAGGGTAAACTAAACTCTTCTCATTCAGCCTCCATTGTCTTAATAATGTAAGGCCAAACTCTTTAATCAGATCATCCACTTTGAGACTTTTTAGTTAACATCTTTAAATAATCTTTTGGAAACTTTCCAGACCATTTTATTTAGCCCTGAAGGAATCAAGTTTCCCAGACTATAATTAAGACAGTTTCAATATCTTAATACACATTCTTTTATCTCCTCAATTCCTTGCTGATTTCTCCCCTTCTTTCTCTCAGGTATTTAAGTCACATCCCACACTTCTCTTCACAAAGCATGTGGCAAAATCACCTTTGGATTTTGTCCATGACCTTTTCTTTTGAATAAAGATATCTTTTGGCAAAGAGAATACCACTATGATTTTGTCACATGCGCCTTGTCATATATTTTGAACCAGGAACTGCTCTCCCGACCCTCATCATATATATTTGTATATTTAACATACATATATTACATATATTTTGCATACATCTTTTAATTATTTGTCTAGGTACATTTTGTTTTCTCCCAACAAAATGTAAGTTTCATGAAGGCAGGGGCCATTTTACTTTTTTCTTTCTATGCTCAGTGTTAACAAAGTGGATTGGCACATGATAAGCCCTTAATAAAAACTCATTGAATTGAATCAGGTTTAATCAATTATTTTACAGAGACAAACAAATTGAGGCACAATAAAAGGCAAGGGATTTGCTCACCAATGCACAGGTAGGAAGTACTGGAGATTGGGTACAAGCCTATGCCTTCTGACTCTTGAATCTCTTCCATCTATATCATTTTATTTGGTGTTTTCATCTGTTCATGTGGATTCAATTATTGTTATGGGAATTATACTTATATTATATTTATATATTATATATTATGTATATAATATATATTATACTTATATTATAATTATATATGGGAATCTACCTGTTTATTCTTCCAGAGTGGGAAGGGAGGAGACAGGCATTTTTAAAGCACTTACTATGTGCCAAGAAGGGACAGTAAGGTGATAGACTGCATAAATCAAGAGGCCTGGAGAGAGACTTATCTTCCTGAATTCAAATCTGGTCTCACTTATGATAGAGGCAGGGTAGAAATTCCCAGTTTGAAATAGGAAGTTCAAGGCACAAGGAGCATGTAAAGAATTCACAACGGTGTTTGCTTTGCCAAAAGATACCTTTATTTTTGAGGTTATGACAAAGTGAAGAGGAAAAATAGATACCAGGAATGATAAATATGAAATAGATTCAGGAGAGCAATAGAAAGGATATTATGGTTAGCAAGAAAAGGGCTTTGAACAATTAACTAGGGAAAAATGAACCAAGAGAAAGGGAATACGCCACGAGGTGGGAATACACCACAGAGAAGCTTAATAGTCTAACCCCAAAAGGGGTTTGCAAGGGAAGAAGATTCTACCATTGACAGACAGACTAACCCTAAAAGGAATTTAGCATCCCAAGTGAGTTAGTTATAACAAGGAGAAGTCACCCCGAGCCATGGGAAGGATGGGATGAGAAGACACCATGGGGCAAGATGCCAGGGTGGGCTAACGCTAAAGGGATTTAGCCAAGATGCCGTAGGTCATGGGCAGATTTTAGGGAAAGTTTAGCATCAGAGAGGGTTTAACGTACTTTAGCTCTCTGATTGGATATAGTAAGACGGGGTTTCCAAAGACCTGGAAGAGTGGCTCCGTAATGGGAAGCCCACTTGAGCAGAACACCTACTTAAGAATAAAGGGCTCCTTAAACCCGAGCTGAAGCCTTCAGTTCTCTTCCCTGCTGCCTCAGGGAGTATTATAATCTCATCAGCGTTTCAGGCTTTCTCTGCCCACTCCCCTAGTTACCCGGGGCCTCATCCCTTCTAGCCACGTGACTGTTTGCCTTAGTTTCCTCATGGAAAAAGAAACGACAAAGGACTCCAGTGTCTTGGCCAAGAAAACCCCAAATGGGATCACGGGGAGTTGGACCTGACTGAACAATGGCTGAAAACCCCCTCCCAGCCTCCGGCTGAACATCTACGATGGGGTGTCTCAAAGATACCACACTCAACTCGCGCTTCAGCTCAGGGAAGGGGTCTCCCAGCTGTTCCACACACATCTGCCCTCAGCATCCTCTCTCCCATCCCCCTACTCCTGGAAAGCTCTCCTCATCTGTCTCCCTTCAAATCCCAACTAAAATCTCTTTCCCAACTCCAGGGCCTTCTCCCCGTCCGTTGTTTCCCAATTATCTTGTCCACAGTTTATGCTTATTCCTTAGTGGGCTGCGGGCACAGGTTGTTCCGTTATCTTTGTGGCGGAGGCGGCCGGGGCTAAGTGACTTGTCCCGGGTCACACAGCCAGGTCTGAGCCAGTTCCAGGCCGGTGCTCGGCTCCTCGCACCACTGGCTGGCCCCTCATTCTTCACGGCCCCATCGGGGCGTTCTCGGCGGAGTCCGCAGGGCTTGCCATTCTCCTCTACAGTTCGCGTTACAGAGGAGAAAACTGAGGCAAACAGGGAGGGGGCTGCCTGGGATCCCACCCCGGGGAGACGGGCAGATTCCCAGCCCAGCTCTCCCGTGAACCCCCGACTGCCCTTCTCGGCTCACAGCAGGCATTACGTAAATATCCCTGACTAAACTTGCCCTTTCCACCTTACCACCGGTGCCCACCTTCCACAGGCCCAGGCCCTCATCACCCCTGCCCGGACTCTTTTTCCTTATCCTAATTGTGGCTCCCAGATAAACGTGACCCCGCCGGCGAGGTCCAGGGAGAGCGGAGGGCTGGGTCTTGGGTTCAAATCTTGCCCCCGGTACACAGGGGCTGTTTTCAGATAAACGTGCCCATCTGCCTTGGCAGAGCTCCTTTAACCAACGAAAGCGCGGGTCTGGCGCAGGCCACTCACTGGACACTGGTCAGGCTTTCTTTTCTGAGAGGGGGGAGTGGCTCCGCCTGAGCTGGAGTTCCACTAGACCTCCCAGATCTTTCTCATTTCAAACACTGCGGTCCAAGTGGACCTCTCCAGCTCGTGCCGGGGACCAATTCCGGTTCTGCCTCAGTTTCCCCCTCCCCCTCCCCCCGGGTGGGGTGTCAAACGCCTTCCAGGCAGCTGCAGTCCAAGTGCATCTTTGATTTACAAGGCACTTTAAGACTGGCCAAGACCCGCCTCCCGGCCCAGCTCGGGAAGTCTGAGGGGAGGGAGAAATCAGCCGGAGGCTGGGCCGTGGGCGTTCCCCCGCGGGGCGAGGCTGGGGCGGGGTCCTCGAGAGGGTCGCGTGAGGGGGCCGGGGCGGAGCCTCGCCCGGGCCGGAGCTCCGCGGCCGGGAGGAGACGTCACTGTGGGCGTGATCACGCAGGCGCCGGAGCGCCCGCCGAAGGAGGGGGCGGGGCCTGGCCCGATTCGCGGACGCGGCCCTACAGCGGAAGGGTGGGATGGCGCAGGCGCCGGGACGGGGAGGCGGGGCTGCGCAAGCGCCGTGGGTGGCGGTAGCGGCGGCGGCGGCAGTGGAGACGGCGGCGGCAGCGGCGAGGGAACGATGGTGCTGATTAAGGAATTGTGAGTTGGGGCCGGCGGAAGCGGGGGGGTCTCAGGCTGGGGTCGGGAGGCCGCCCCTCGGCGGGCGCGGGTCCCGGCGTGAGTCCCCGCAGGGTAACGGAGCCGGGGTGGGCTCGGCGGCCTCGCCCGACGCCCCCTTCTCCCCCCGCGCGGAGAGACCCAGGCCGGCCGCTCCCGGCTCCTCGCGAGCTGCCGGCTCCGCTCGCCTCTCCCTCCCCCTCCCCCGCCTCCCGCGCGCCTGCGCACGCGCGCTCCTTCCCCGCCCCCGCGCGCCGCTGCCCCTGCCCCGGCCCGGCCCCCCAGGCGCGGGCGCGCGCGGCCCCCTGCCGCGTCCTTTCCGTTGGGACCGGCCCTTGGGGGGGGTCGGGGGAGGGGAGCTGAAGCCGAGCGTGGGGGCCGCCTCGTCCGGCCTCTCCCTCGAGCCTCCTCGGCCTCCGAACGCTCCGTGGGGGAGGGACGAACCTTACGGGAAGGAGGAAGGAGGGGGAAGGGCCCGGGACTAGGGCGGGGGGCGGTATACCAGACCCCGAGGGGGGGTCCTAGCGCCGGTCGAGTACTTCCCAGTCCCCAGCAGGTGATTGATGTCAGCACGTGCCCCGGGCGCCACTTTTCGCCTTGTACCTAGGCTGCCACGTTCCCCATCCTCCCGAGACCCTCGTTTTGGGGGTGGAGGGAGAGCCTCCTCAGGGAGCCACAGGAAAGTGGGGGGGAGGGAGATGGTCAGAGGAACTCGGGTGGAGGAACCTTGTGGAGGGAAGAAAGTTAGCCAGGTAGACACGGGGAGACTTTGAGGCTTTCCTGACAGCCGGCCCCGGGGTGAGGGACGGGCCTCCCTCGGAAGGGGTGGGGCCGCGGGGGACTTGAGCACCTTTGTGTACAGGTCGGGAGACCGAGGCACAGACTCGCCGAGGCTCGGAGCTGGGGTTCCAACCTGGCCCTTGGATTCCGCATCCGTCGCTTTTTGCGGGCAGCCTTGCTGGAGGCCATAGGGAGCCATAAAGGGCTGTGGAGAGATGGAGGCTTCTAGAGGCTGCTTAACCGGCCCTTTGACCGGGACCCGGACTCTTGTTGTTAGGAGGCATTTAGAGTATGATCACAACTAGTTAGTACGGGTGCGCTTAAGTTTTCATATCTGCAAAATGGGCTGGCAACGGCCTCCCTAATCCTCCCTCTGAGGAAAATGTGAGCTTAAAAGGGCCATAGAAATGTTCATTTTCATTGTCCTTTGAACACCAGTGAAACCTTGAATCTCTTTGATCCTCTTGAATCTCAACCAAAGGGCTTTTTAGAGACCGACTTTTGCCCACTTTCCTTCCCTTGGGAAGAAGTGGAAGCTCCCTGTGGGAAGATCCTGGGAAGCATTGACAGGGTTTTAGCAGAATCTGACTTTACCTGCAGGTACCTTGGAGTTCCAAGTGTATTCTTCCTTTCAGATACCTATTCTAAGCCTCCCCTTTCAGTTATTTACCATGTTCTTAATGTTAATGGAGACTGCTTGATCGGGGGCTCCTCGAGGACCCTCAGCTGGAAAGAGATCCTGGAAGCCGGCCCTCTCCTTGAAGTATGAGAAAAGACCTTCCTATCATTTCCCCCTTGTGTGCAAACCCTGAGGTGAAACCGATTTTCTGATTTGCTTAGTGATAAGTATTTCCTGAATTTCTTTAGTCTTCCTGTAACTAGATGTTGCATCCTTTTTTTCTTTCACTTTGGAATGAAGTGGTGGAAAATGCAGTTAAAAGGTTGGAAGATAAATGTTTAAAATGTCGAAGCTTTGTTAGCATTTTAAAAGTCTTACTTTTAGATCTATGTGACTTTTGGGGCCAAGAAGCTCCTGCCATTTGTCATTGTGGAATTTTTTTGATTTTCTTTTGTAATTTCATCATTTCTTTGGAGTAAATAAGTGGATGAATTAGTGGTATTAGAGGTGGAAAAATAATATAAGGGAAGTTTTTATTAAGCCCTTACTGTGTATGTGCTAGGGGTGAGAAGAAAGGCAAACCCTTCTCCCCAAATATTCAGGCCTTGGAGGGGGAGGCAGCATCCAAGTAATTATGGACAAAGAAGCTACATGCAGGCTAACATGGGAGTGGTTAAGAGGAAAGTGCTAGAATTAAAAGGGATGGAAAATGAGATTTTAACTAGATTTAAAGGAAGTCTCAGAAAGGGTGCTGAGGAAGGAGGCTTTTCAGCTATGGGGTCACTCCGCGCAGATAGGCTTTTTGTGGAACAGCCAGGAAGCTGATGTCACTTAGAGGAGTGTGAGATGTAAGAATACTGGAAAGTTGGAGGGGGGAGGTTATGAAGACTCAACTTTTAATCCTCCAAGTAATAGGAAGCAGTGAAATCTTGGATAGAAATTAGTGACGCAGTCAGGGCTTGAATGCAGAGATCACTTCTGCGGTGGGGTGGGGAGAGACTTAAGGCAGGCAGGTAGGAGGTTCTGGGGCCCCACTTCCCTAAGGTGGGAGTGGTGTCAGGTGAGAGAGGAAGTGTGTGGGAAAGATGCTATGAAGGTGAAAGTGACAGGCTTTGGCAGCAGTTTGGCTGGGGGTGGGGGAGAGGGAAAAATGGAGGGTGACATTTAGCTTGCACACCTGTCCTGAAATGTGACTGTTCAAGCTCCATTCTTCTGTTCAGTTTCCATGTTTATCCACAGGGGCCCAAGTCAAATGTCACTTTTCTCAGGAAGCCTTTCCTGATCTCAGTTGGAAAGGATTCCCTTCCTCATTAAGTCTTCCTGGACTTTGTATCTCTCTTCGGTTTTGTCAGCTCTGTGTTCTTCTTGTGTACCTAGCCTGGAGACAACTCCATGGGGTGAAAAGGATTTCATCTTCCCGATTCCTTCGTATCTAAATGGTGATAATGATGGTAGATCATTGCTGAGGGAATAAAAGATCTGTTGAACGACATAGGGGACTTAAGGGGTTTTGAGATCTCAGTGGAAATATGCTAGATATACTTTAAAACAATTGGGTTTTCTGAAATAAAAAGAAACAGGTTTATGAGATTTGGAAAAATTAATTTTTTAAAAGAAAAGAAAACTGATTTTCTTTTTCACTAATGAATTGAGGCTTAGCAAAAAAAAACAAAAAACAAAACAAACAACTTCCTGAAGTGCATTAAAGACTCATTCATTTTTTATTACTAACTTTACAAAACCAGCATTTCTGTGAAAACCATGTTATATAAAAAAGGTTTCATAGTATCTTTCTTCCAGTGAATTTCTTGGCAGTCTCTTCAATGTTTGTCATACCTAGGGAATTTCTTGTGAAATCAGATTGGCTACGGGAATTGATAGAAATCTAGGGAATTTGTAGTTGATTGAAGTTTGAGCATAACTTGGCAGTAAACATTTATTAGGTGATAATAGGGAATTCCCAGTCCTTTTTGGAACTGAGCTGCTTCTCATTTGATTTCATTACCTGCAAAAATTGTTATGTAGCATTTGAAATGACAGTGGAATTCTTTTGGATTTGAGAATTTACTTGATTATCCTTGGGATCCTCTATTGGCTTGCTTGTTGCCCTGCCTGTATGTCTGAATTGGACGATAATGGAAAGTTGCCTCTGTGTTGATGATTTGTTGTGTTTTTAGGGAATTCAGATAGGTAGAGTACCTGACACATAGTAGGTGCTTAGAAAAAGCTTGTTGATGTGACAGAGTTAGGCAAATTTGGCCCTTTAGAGTGTTTAGCGAGGTGCTCTAGGAATAATGTTAAGTGTTGAATAATGGGGGAAAGTTGCAGAGGCAACTTGAGAAGAGGTGGGAGAGGAATGGGCTTTTAGGCCTGCATAGTATGGTGGTCAGGCTCTTAACTCAGCACTCTGCTTTGTAGCCAGACTGGTCTCCCTGGCCCAGCAAGAATAGTCTGTCTCCTGCGTTTTGCTTCTTGAAACCCCTGTCAGTCAGTCATCAAACTTAAATGCCTGTTACATGTGCTAGACTCCAAGATAGCAAGTGACTGAGGGAGGTTCATCTGTATAAAACCCAGAAAACCTACAAGAAAACTAGAGTGAGGGTGGGAGGCTCCAGTCTGGGGGAAGCAGCAATGGCCTCCAGGAGAAGTTGGTA
The DNA here is from genome assembly GCF_048593235.1 of Sminthopsis crassicaudata. Classification (NCBI taxonomy): domain Eukaryota; kingdom Metazoa; phylum Chordata; class Mammalia; order Dasyuromorphia; family Dasyuridae; genus Sminthopsis; species Sminthopsis crassicaudata. The sequence continues at coordinate 15,779,963 of NC_133617.1, forward strand.
CTGGAAAGAAGCATTCCAAGTTAGAGGGGAAGGCCAGAGGCTCCCATCCAGAGGATGCTAGGAATAAGATGCCCTGTTTGGCTGGGGCAGGGAGTGGGTAGTGACGTGTAAAAAGGCTGTTAAGGTGGGGGGGGGAGTCTTTAAGAATAAAATTGAAAGCTAAATGAAGGAGTAGTGTGTATTTAGAGATTATTACATGCCATTTTATGGCACTGGGCTAAGTATAACAATTGTTAGAAAGTGCCTGCCCAGCGAGAAGGGTATCTTTGGGTATACTGTGTGAGGAAGTGGATTTAGGTCTGATGTAGACTAAGTCAAAAATAATTATGCTCTTATTAGCACACCTTTTCCCTCCTTGCTTGGCCCTAAGGATTTGTTTACCTTGGGTGGGGAGGCTAGCTAGGGTGAAGACAGGAACCAGGAATGATGGCTAGCAATGGAGCTCCTTCCAGGCCTGTGGAGTGGGCCCAGCAGAGGATGTCTGGATCTACTTGGAGCCAGCCCTTCCCAGGGTTTTGTAGTCTCCCTCCAGGTAGAAAGAGGCATCCCCATAGACATTCACTTCTCTTACTCCAGGAGATGTTTATATTTGCTCCTGGAGGTGTCTCTAGAGTTCAGGGCGGGGTGGGAGCAGTTATGGACTCAGTCAGACTCCAGCCTCAGGAACTTCATTTTGGTGACTCTGGAGCCAAGGAAATCAGTGAGGCCATTGTAGATCAGTGCAAGCTGGAAGGGGGGGGGGCTGTCCTAGGATGGGGTGTGTGTGTTTGTGGCCAAGAAGCTAGAAAAATAACAAGATCTAGCAGCTGATTGGTTGGATGGAGTCCAGGATGTAGGGTGACAAACCTGAGTTGACTCAGAATTGTGGTGGGGAAATTTGGAAGTGAAGTGAGTTTTTCAGGTTTTTTCTGATTGCCCCAGTTAGTGTTCATCCCTTTGTATTTCTTTTGTGTAGTTTTTTTGTGGGTTCCTGAAGTAATTGGTGTTTGCCCATGTAGAAGGTGAGCTCCTGGGAAACAGACATATATATATATATATATATATATATATATATATCTCCGATTGCTCAGAAAGTATCCAGCACATCATATGTGCTTAATAATTATTGAATTATGGGGCTTTCTCAAGGTGGTTGTTCCCCTATTTTTGGATACATACTCCAAAGGGGCTGGGACCTGCTTCTTCTGTCCCATAGTAAGTAGACTGGACCTGCTCATCCTTTTAGCTCCCTTCCAACTGCAAACTTAGTGATTCTGGCGTTTGTTAAGTGGTGAGTTCTTTACTAAGAGATTCTTGGAACAGATGGGGGCAGAAAGCAGATTGTTTATAAAGACAGAAGAAGAGAAAGCTGCCTTCAAATATTTGAAGGATTGTCTTGTGGAAAATTTCTTTCTTTGGCCTCAGAAGATGGAATTGATAGTAATGGATGGTAACTGTAAATTTGGGCTTAGTTCAAGAAAAATACTGATAGAAAAGAGCAGAGATGTGCTGGCCAGCTGGTAGCATGTTGATTACTGAATCTTCAGTTTGAGCATTTGCACCTCAGAAACTGGCAAGGATTTGAAGAACCATAGTTGTTTCCTGAACCAAGAGAAAACATTCTGGATTTGAAGTCACAGGACTTGTGTTCAAATTTGGGCTCTTCTGCCTAAAATGAGAGGATTGGATTAGATGATTTCCAAGGTCTCTTCAAGTTAAGTCCTACAACATTATCTTTTAGTTGGGGTGGAAGCTGCTCAGGTAATTTTTACAGTTTGCATTTGTTCTTCATGATATCATTGGGTATAATGAAACAACTCTTTATACCTTTAGGGGTGATGTAAAATTAGTTTTTTGCACTGATGTGGTTTGTAATGTATATTTTTTTTCTTTTTTTTTTTTTTTTTTAGCCGTGTGGTCTTACCATGTTCAGTTCAAGAGGTAAGTCCTGTTTATTTCTTATGATACTATGTTTAAGGATAGATATTATAGTGATATATTGTAACTCTTTGTCTAAATTCATAGTTTGCCTCCTATTTCTCCAGCTGTTAAGACTTTTGAGTTTAGGAAATATTCTAGAATAATGTATAGGGGATCACAAGGTTGTAGTTACCTCGTGACTGGATTATAGAGTAGCTTTCTGATTAGGTGGTTTGTCTCAAGTCTTTCCCTCCCATGCAAATCTTTTTTCCCACACTTTTAAAAATAACTTTCCTAATACAGATTTGATTGTTATTCATCTCTCAGAAACTTTCAGTGGCTCCTTTTTGTAAAAAGCAAACCATTGGCTTAACTTTTAAGGAAAAGTGTTGTTGCCTAATGGGAAGAGGAGCTTGGAGATTTGTGTGGTACATACTTAATAAATATATGTTGGTGATTTGCTTTTTGAATCCTGATACTTCATAGCTGTGTGGCCATTGACTTTGTATAATACTTGTGTTTGCATAATGAGGTGGTTGCAAAGAGCAGGTGAGAGTGTATAAAGCTTTTGCAAATCTCAGAAGGCTTCATTTGAAGTCTTCTTAAGAGCCTCTACAAGCCTCTACAATCTGACTCTAATCCAACTTTCCAGACTCCACATAGTCTGCCTTTTATTCAGATCAGAATACTAATAGCTAATTCCTAGCCTGCATCCCCATCTACTCTTTTTCCTGGCTTATATTCCTTCAGCACCATATTGTAGTATCCTCCTTTTAAGGGCCAAACCAGGTGCTTCCTAACTAGTTGGATTCCCTCTTGATATGGTGTTCTTCCTCTTTCATATTGGGTTTTATCTCTTTATTGCAGTTAATCACATCAGTAAATCGGGCATTAAGTGCCTACCTACTATCTAGGAAATATGCTTGAGTTCAAGGAACTTAATTTCATGGGGAAGGCAACATACAAACACATACAAAGCAAACTAAACAATGCAAAAAAGAAAATCATTAACAAAGGGAAGATACTAGAATTAAGGGGTGAGATTGGACAAGGCTTCTTGTAGAAGGGGAGACTTGAAAGGAAACCAGGGAAGTCTGTAGTTGGAGTGGAGGGGAGAGACAGAGAGAGAGAAGCACAGAGACAGAGAGAGAGAGTGTGTGAGAGAGAGAGAGAGAGAGAGAGAGAGAGAGAGAGAGAGAGAGAGAGAGAGAGAGAGAGAGAGAGAGAGAGAGAGAGAGAGAGAGAGAGTGTGTGTGTGTGTGTGTGTGTGTGTGTGTGTGTGTGTGTGTGTGTGTGTGTGTGTGTGTGTGTGTATTCTGGGCATGGGGACCTCTTGAGAAAATGCCTGGATCTAAGAGGAGAAGGGTCTTGTTTATGGAACAGCCAGGAGGCCAATGTCTTTGGATCAAAGAGTATGTATTGGGGTCTAAGAAGACAGGAAAGATAGGAAGTTGAAGCAGTGTGAAGCCACTGAAGTTGATTGAATAATAAAATAATATGATCAAATCTGAATTTTAATGGATAAATGGATAATGGATTGTCGTGGAGAGGGACTTGAGGTAGAACTGCCAGCAGCTATGGCAACAGTAGTCCAAGGATGACGAGATGAAGTCCTGAAGTTGGGTGGGAGCAGGGTCAAGAGAGAAAGGAGAGAAAGGAGATGTGGCCAAGGTAAAATCAGCAGACCCAGGTGGTAGCTTGGAGGGGAAAAAGGTGGTGGGTCATAGTGAGGAATCCAGGATGGGGGGGGGAGGACTGAGAGGATAAAGTGTTGCCATCAACAGTAATAGGAAAGGGATCCTAAGTTCTGTTTTGGATCTATTGAGATGAAGATGTCTAGTGGACGTGCAGTTTAGAGGGGCCTGAAAGGCAGGTGGAAATGTGAAGAATGGAGGTCAGCACCAAGACTGGGGCAGGAGAGAAAGATCTGAGAATGAGAGAGAGAGAGATCTGAGAATGAGAGAGATCTGAGAATGAGAGAGAGAGATATGAGAATGAGAGATATGAGAATGAGAGAGAGAGATATGAGAATGAGAGAGAGATATGAGAATGAGAGAGAGAGATGAGAATGAGAGAGAGAGAGAGATCTGAGAATGAGAAAGAGAGAGAGAAAGAGAAAGAGAGATTTAAATCCATTGGAACTGATGAGATCCCTAAATGAAGAATAGAAGGAGGAATCTTCAGGCTTTCCTCCTGTTTGTGTAAGCAGAAGGAGACCGAAAGAGTGTTCTGAAGGGGAGATGGAGAGTCAGACAGATGTCCTAAAAAGGGAGAGAGAAGAGAGGTTCAAGGAGGGGAGAGTGACCAACCCTGTCAGAAACTGTGGAGAGGACAAGGAGAATAAGGATAGAGATGAGGCCTTTGGGTTTGACATTTTGAGATCATTGGTAACTTTGGAGAGAAGAGCTTTGGTGGAGTGAAGAAGAGAAGGTGAGGAAAGTGGAGGTGTCTGTTGGCCGAGGCCTTTTGAAGGAGTTATAAAGAGCAGAAGAGCCAGAGGAAGCCAGAAAGTGAGGCTAGGAGGATCAAGTGAGGGCTCTCTTGAAGATTAGTCAGGGGACATGTTTGTAGGCAGTAGGAAAGGAATCAATACATAAGGGAAAGATTGAAAATGAGTGAAAGAGTGGGGATGACTGAGGAGACTGTGAGAGGAGATGGTAGGGAATTAGATCACTTGAGCAGGGAGTGGGGTTAAACCACCTTGGTAAAAAGTACAGCAATTTCATCATGTGAGACTAGAATTAGAGTAGAGAGGGAGTAGCAAGCAAACATCTAAGTGTTAGGAGATGAGGAAGAGTGCCTGCTGTACCACTGTAGTAAAGCATAAGTTTCTTGAGGATAAAGGATTTTGTCATATTTCTCTTTGTATTCTAAGCTAACAATCGCAACAGACAATAAATTGCTTGGCCTGAATCCATAATTCTTTGAATTTTTTCTCATAAGGCATAGTTTCTGTGGTAGTTCTCTGCTACATCAACCTAGTTTATCCATGTCTCTTAAAATGTATGTTACCTACCACTTTATTTGTCAGATTGGCTAAGATGACAGGAAAAGATAATGATAAATGTTGGAGGGGATGTGGGAAAACGAAAGCATTATTGGTGGAGTTGTGAAATGAGCCAACTATTCTGGAGAGCAGTTTGGAACTATGCCCAAAAGGCTATCAGACTGCATATTCTTTGATCCATCAGTGTCTCTACTGGGTCTATATCCCAAAGAGATGATAAAAAAAGGGAAAGGGCCCACCATGTGCAAAAATGTTTATAGCAGTTCTTTTTGTGGTGACAGAAACTGGAAATTGAGTGCATGCCTATCACGTGGGGAATAAGTCATGATATGTGAATGTAATAGAATATTATTCTATAAGAAATGATGAGTGGTTGATTTCAGAAAAGCCTGGAAAGACTTAAATGAACTGATGCTGAATTAAGTGAGCAAAAACAAGAGAACATTGTACACAGTAACAAGATTGTGTGATCAATTATAATGGACTTGGCTATTCTCAGCAGTGAGATGATCCAAGATGATTCCAGTGCGATGAAAAATGCCTTCTGCATCCAGGAGACATGGAAACTGACTGTAAATCAAAACATAGTATTTTCACTTTTTTGTTTGTTTGCTTTTTATTTTTCTTGTTTTTTTTCCCTTTTGTCCTGATTTTTCTTTTACAACATGACAAATATGGAAATAAGTTTAAAGTGATTATACTTGTATAACCTCTGTCAGATTGCTTGCAGTTTTGGAAAGGGGAAGGTGAGTGAAGGAGGGAGAAAAAATTTATAATTCAACATCTTACCAAAATGAATGTTGAAAACTTATCTTTTACATATACTTGGAAAAAGAAATGCTATTGAAGGAAAAAAATGTGTGCCATCAAGAGCAGAACACATTGCTTCAGGTGTGGCTTTATTTCTTTTCTTTTCTTTTCTTTTCTTTTCTTTTCTTTTCTTTTCTTTTCTTTTCTTTTCTTTTCTTTTCTTTTCTTTTCTTTTCTTTTCTTTGCTTTTTTTTGCATGAGTAATTTTTTTATAACATTATCCCTTGTATTCATTTTTCCAGATTTTCCCCTCCCTCCCTCTACTCCATCTCCTAGATGACAGGCAATCTCATATATTTTACATGTGTTACAGTATATCCTAGATTTAATATATGTGTGTAAATCCAATTTTCTTGTTCCACGTTAAGTATTGGATTCCGAGTGGCTTTGTTTCTTTAGAGAATGGTGAGATCTTTTGGGGTCTCTATATGTGGTTCTTCTATAGTCATATGCTCACTACAAGCAGCTAGAATATTGGGGTCTTTGGCCTTCACTAGAGCTCTGACTTCAGAAGTCTTGTGTGTCAGTGACACAAATGGCGGCCCAGCTAGTGTGATGCTAAACCATATTCTCACATGGGATCCCTTCTCCACCTTCTAAATTCTCTTTATGTTGTGTAAAATAGAGTGCTCATCACTTGGCCCTCTATCTTGCTCTGAAGTTGGTCTATCTTTTGCCAGGCCATGCGTTTCCCTCCTGAGAGCCATTCTCCAGAATTCATCATTGATTAAAAAATTATGTTGCAATCTGTCCATACTTACCATATATCTCCTTGCTGCCTTTTAGTTTTCAGCTTCAGGTCTTTGGAGTCTCTGGATTGGCTGACTCACTACCATATCAGCGGAAGAAGTAGAAGTGTTGAAAGATAGGCCTTTGTTTTAGGTTATTTAAAGCACTACACAGTTTTCCAAAGGCGGTCTGGCCTGTTTTCCATATCACTTGTAGCTCTACTTCACCTATTTGTGTTGTCTGCTCCAGGGTTCTGTGAGTTGATTGTCTATTTCTGTCTGAACAGTAGTATCCATTCTTTGAACATTTGGTTTAGCCAGTCAACAAGCATTTATTAAGCACCTCTCAGCTACTGTAAGTGCTGAGAATGCAAAGAAAGGAAAAAGACCAATCACTTCTCCCAAGAAGTGTATATGGAAAATTCATATACTGACCAGGTGATAATGCTAGGGAAAGCTGGAATTAAAGTAATTTTATCTGTAAATCAGGGAAGCCTGCAGGGTGAGGTACATCCATCCAGTGAAAATGCCTGCAGTCAGGTTAGAGTGGTTTGTTTGAATAACAAAAAAGATATCAGGTCACTAGATCTTAATAGGAATGGGTGTTGAATATTATCAAATGCTTTTTTCTACATCTATTGAGATGATCATATAGTTTTTGTTAATTCGATTATTAATATGATCAATTATAATAATAGTTTCCTAATATTGAACCAGCCCTGCATTCCGGGTATAAATCCTCCTTGATCATAGGGTCACTAGATCTTAAGAATACATGGAGAGTTACAAGGTGTGAGGAGACTGGAAAGTAGGAGATCTGGAAGTGAAAGGCTTGGATTGCCAAAGGGAAGATTTTGTATTTGGTCCTGGAGGAAAAAGGGAGCCTCTGTAGTTTATTGTGGAGAGGTGAGGGTGAGAGTGGGGGGGGGAGAAGGGAAGAGACATGGTGAGACCTCTGTTTTAAAACAATGCTAAGTGAGTGAAGAGAGACTTTAGTAAAGAGTCAGGGTGACTAACCAGGGGGCTAGAGCAGAAGGCTGCTGATTCTCCCTGTATGCATAGTGAGATGCAAACTAGTGACTAGGGATCTCATTTTGTGTCTCATTTTGAACTTGGTTCTGGTTGGTAGGTGATCTGATTACTCACTTGTTTTCAGGAATAACTTACATCAGTAATGACTTGTTTCTTGCCTTTGAAAACAGAATCAGTTTCACCTTTTGTGATGTTGTTTGGCACTTAGCATGTCTTGTATTTCCTGGTTCTTTGTTTTCTTTTGGCTTTTAAAAAATTTTTTTTCCCTCCAATTTCATGCAAAAACAATTTTAAGCATTTACTTTTAAAAATTTTGAGTTCCAAATACTGTCTTTCCCTCCACCTGTTATTGAGAAGGCAAGCAATTTAATAAAAGTTATACATGTTCAGTCATGCAAGACATATTTCCATATTAGTCATGTTGTAAAAGAAAACACAGACCAAAAAAAAAAAAAACCAACTGAAGAAAAATAAAGTTTAAAAAAATGCTTCCATCTATATTCAGACTTCATCAGTTTTTTTTTCTGGAGGTGGGTAGCATTTTTTTTATCTTTCAAAATTGTCTTAGATCATTATATTACTGGGAATAGCTAAGACATTGTACATTTTTTAATGTTAGCATTTTCTTTTTTTTCTTTTTAATTTTTAAAGCCTTTTATTTTCAAAACATGCATGTATAATTTTTCAACATTGACCCTTTCATAGCCTTGTGTTTCAGATTTTTCCCCTTTCCCCCACCCCCTCCCCTAGATGGCAAAGAATCCAATATATGTTATACACGTTAAAATATATGTTAAATCCAATATGTGTAAACATATTTATACAATTCTCTTGCTGCACAAGAAAAATAAGGTCAAAAGGGAAAATAAAAGAGTAAGGAAACAAAACACAAGCAAACAAAAAAGAGTGAGAATGTTATGTTGTGATCCACATGCAGTTCCCACAATTCTTTCTCTGGGAGTAGATAGCTCTCTTCATCGAAAGATCATTGGAACTGGCATCAGTCATCTCATTATTGGAAAGAGTCATGTTCATCAGAATTGATCATTGTATAATCTTGTTGCCATGTACAGTGATCTTGTGGTTCTGCTCCTTTCATTTAGCATCAGTTCCTATAAGTCTCTCCAGACCTCTCTGAAATCATCCTGCTGGTCGTTTCTTACAGAACAATAATATTCCACAACATTCATATACCATAACTTATTCAGCCATTCTCCAGCTGGTGGGCATCCACTCAGTTTCCAGTTACTACTACAAAAAGGGCTGCCACACACATCTTTGAACAGTACATCATAATTGTTATTGTGAGCATATATTTTATTTATTTTATTGTGAACAATTTTCCTGGTTCTGCTTATTTCACTTTGTTGTTTTCTCAGATTTTCCTGAAACCAGCCTGCTTGTCATTTCTTATAGCATAATGATATTTCATCACAAGCAAGTACCAATGTTCAGGCATTCCCCAATTGATGAGCATCCTCTAAACTTTTCCATTTTGCTATCACAAAAAAACCCTGCTATAAATAATTTTTTATAGATAGGTCTTTTTTCTTCTCTTTAACCTCTTCCTCCCCTTTCTCCTCCCTTTCCTTTTCTCCTCCCTTTCTCTCTGCTTTCTCTCCTCCCTTCTCTACTTTTTCTCCTCCTTTTCCTCCTTCTCTTCCTTTCTCATTTCTCTCCTCTTTTCCCCAGTAGTGATATTGCTGGGCCAAAGGATATGCATGATTTTATAACTCTTTTACCATAAATCCAAATCTAGAATGATTGGATAGTTCACAACTCCACCTACAATACATAAATGTTTCAATTTTCTCACAATTTTTGTCATTTTTTTCCCCCTGTTTTCTTAGCTACTCCCATAGATGGGATTTCAGTGTTGAGAATTAGTACTTCACTCTCACCCAGGATGATAGAACTTTCCTGCCAAGCTTCTAAGTTTTCTTGGGTTAGAATATTGTTTCATTCCATCCTTTTGTTGGTTCTGCTGCCCTATAATTTATTTTAAGACATTTTAAAAAACTTGGTTGGAGGGGAATTTGGGAGTCTCTGCTATTCTGCCATCTTGGTTCTTCTGCTCCCTTGCTTTTTTGTTGAAGAAAATATTCACTTTGTATTCCTATGAAACTTCTGTGTAGTCTAGCTTCAAAGCTTAGCCGGAGTCTTGCTTAGAGGCCTTATCTGGGATTCCCCAGGTGTGAGTCATTTACTCTACTGGCCCAAGACTTGCTGAGATCAGCACATTTGCCTCACACAAAGGGGAGTGTTTGGATGAGTGCGTGTCTTTAGGACATTCCTTAGGCCAGGGCTGTCTGCTGGACTTGATCCTTGGCAAACATGTCTGTCCTTGTTGTGTGCTGCACTTGGGATAAATGATCAGAGGATTGGGGAGGATTGTTGTCTTTCATATTTCTTTCATATTGCCTTATGTGATTTTGGCTTATAGAGGCCAAGGAGATGATTGATGAGAGAAAAAGCTCTAGGGTGGGATTTTACTTTGCCCAATCATAAACTTTTATAAAGCAGTAGAAGCACAATGAGATTATGGTCTTTCATCATAATCTTAGTCACACGTGTGATGGAAATGTGAAATCTTGTTCTTGAAAATCTTGTCAATCATTTTTCAGTCATGTCTGGTTCTTCATGACTTCATTGAGGGTTTTCTTGGCTGGACTGGAGAGACTGGAGTGGCTGGCCATTTCCTTCTCTAGCTCATTTTACAGATGAGAAAACTGAGGCAAATGAGGTGAAGTGACTAGCTCAGAGTCAGCTACTTGGTAAATGTCTGGGGCCAGATTTGAGGAGTCTTTGACTTTGGCCTGGGCACTCTGTGCATTCTGATGGCACCCAGCTGCCTTGTGAAAATCCACTTGTTCTAATACCATCATTGAGGATACTCTGGATTCTTGTAGATGATTTATATGACGATTTTATTTAGATAGAAAAGTAGCTCTGAGTCATCAATTACTGATAATTTACTTGTTTTGCCTCATAGTGAGATCTGAGGTTATTTCCTTGATCTTGGAACCTTCCCTGCTGTCTTGTCAAAATTGTGTTGTCTGCTAGGTGGTCTGCCTCTCTGGGCATCTGGTCTAGCTCCTTTCTCAGTTTTGCTTTCTTCGTGGCATTTTCACTTCCTCTCACTGCACATCTGGGGCTATCACGTGAAGAGTCTAGATGTGGTGACTTCCCTCTCCTACCCACAATGGGGAAACATTTGTTAAAAAAAAGGCCTTTGTGTAGATCTTGTCCGTTTTTCATCTCTTGTCCTTTAACCAGATTTCTCAAATTCTTTGGAATGACTTTTTTTTTTTTAGGGTCCCAGTGAACTTCAGCTATATTTGTTGTTCCTTCTGCCATTTCTTATTTTTTTTTACCATTCTTCTTGAGATTTGATAAGTGAATTTATGCATCTCCAAACAGTTGTCTTCTTAGGCCATTTCTTTCCACTTGATAAAGGGTGTTTGTTGACTATGGCAGTTTCTTTTCTTTTAAAAGAATTACAGCTAAAATTTCTCAACAAATTTATTTTATTACTCCTGATACCTCATTGAGAAGTTAGGGGAATTAAAAGATCAGGCCAGTGGAATGGAAGTTCTTGAAAAAAGCTTCTTGGATGGCCATGAGAATAGGCAGTGCTTCCCAAGAACCCTTCTGACCAAGTACATATCATAGAGGCTTGTCAACTCTAGACTCTCCACTGAAGAATGAGTGTTTTTGTCAGGTTCACCACTGGAAACAAAAATATTACATGGGCCTTCAGAATTGTCCAGCCCATTTCTCTTCTGAGTAATATGAAGCAACAAGTGCTAAGAAACATGTTGGTAATTTAGCTATTGACATTCCAAATTCGAGCTCTGTATCCAATCACTTGCATTGAAAGGTTCCTCTAACATTCTTGTGACCAATCAAACCAAAAGATGTGAGTGGAGTCAGAGCCTCTCTTCACCTGGACAGAGTGCCTGCAGGTGGGGAGGGACATGTAATAAAATACATGCTTGGGTGTCATGGTTCAGCAGCAAGAAACTAAGCCCCACATCCTTTTGAAGCCCCAAATCCTTTCACACCTGGGCCTTCATTTCAGATATTTTCTTTGAGAAGAGAATGAGATAGTATGGATATAAAACAATAGACAAAGCCTCAGAAGTAGTCCTAAGCCCTTATTTTACCTGAAACCAAGCCCTAGAGCAGTAGGTGTGTCTAGAGTCACACTCTACAGGTGGGATTGCTCTGGCAATAGAGCAGTGTGCTCTTCATTGTACCAAACACTGTCAAGTTTAAAAATGAGATTGATTGTACTTAAATAGAAAACTTATTACCAGTGTAGGAGTTAGTCTTGAATCAAGTCAAATCACATTAGTAAACCTTGATTAAGCATTTTCTACGTGCCAGGCACTATGATAAGCACTGGGGGATCAGAAAAAACCGAACAAGACATTTTTTTTATTTTTAACCCTTGAGGAGTTCACAGTCTAATGAGAGGGTAACCGTGTTAATAGGAAATAATTGATAGAACAAAGGCTCTAGAATTTAGAGAGGTTGGGGAAGGCTTCCCATAGAAGGAGGGATTTTAGTTGGGACTGAAAAAGAAGCCAGGGAAAGGGAGAACATTGCAGCCAAGGGGCACAGCCAGGGAAAATGCCCGGGACTAACAAGATGGAGAATCTTGTTCATGGAACAGCCAGGAGGTCAGTGTCCCTGGAGCCAAGAGTACCTGTGTAGGTAGGGAGTAAGGTGTGAGAAAGATAGTCGGGGATTAAGATCCATGAAGGGCTCTTGAACTGAACATTTTGTTTTTCATTATAGAGCCAATATGGAGCTAGAGTTTAGTGAATAAGAGGGGGGTAGCACATTCAGACCTGAGCTTTCAGAAAATCACTGGCAGGTGAATGGAAGATTGCTGGAACCCTGTCTTCCTAGAAATCAGCCTGAGTCAGGATAATCAAAAGTCTTTATTCTTGGGTTTTTTGTTTTTTTTTGTGTGGTTGTGGTCAGGGAATTAGATCTAGCAATCTCCACACCTCCTTCCTCTCTCTCCACCACCAGGAGAATGCCTCAATTTCCTCCTCCTCCTACTCCACCCACTCATGTCACTTCCCCTCCTTTGTCCACAACCACCAAACCAAATAGTCTGGGAGGGTCCGCCTTCAAACATGTTAATAGAGAATTGTCCAATTGGCAATTAGTCTCATGTGCTCCATTATCCAAGTGCATTTGCTCAGTTCTAGCCCTTTACATCAGATAGCCTTGGGGGAGGGTTGGGGGGGAGAGATTTGCCACAGACCCATCAGCAGACTTATGAGATAATGTCCAGGCCTTGAGTTGCTGAAGGGCTTCACCAGGATAGTGGTAGAGGAGAGAAGGGGACAAATTCAAGAGGTGCTACAGAGGTGAAATTGGCAGACTATATGAGTGATGAGATATAATGGGTTGAAGGTGATTTCCTAGATTATGTGCCGGGGGACTGAGAACATGCTGGTAGCCTTTACAATATTAGGAAGGCAAAGAGCAGGGCCTTGGTAGCAAGATCATGAGTTTCAGCTTTGGAAATGTGAACATTTGGACATCCACCTGGAGGCTGTAGGGATGGGAGATTGCAGGTCAGGGCAAGATGGTAGATTTATTCATTCCTTCCCTCAGTAAGCATTTCTTCTGTACCTCCTAGGTGCCAAGCATTTTGCTAAGCACTTCACACGCAAATAGAAAAAGACAGTCCCTAACCTCAATAACTTCTGTTCTATTGAAGAAAGATAGCAGAAAAAAGGAGGGGAGGGGGCAAGGTAGAGTAGCCAGACAAGTCCTAAATGAATTTTGGGGTATGGGAGATGACTCGGCCAGCCTTGTCCTCCTCCACAAATGGAGGAGTTGCTGTCTCTTCCCTCAATTAGGGCAGAGGACATTGAGATATGAGGAGATTGGATTTTTCAAGATAAGATTTGCCTGTGATAAGTTTGATGGGCCATGCTGAGAAGTAGGAGAAAGTAGTGTACTGAAGAGCTAGAGATAGGAGAATATCAAGGGGAGAGGTCATAGAGATTGAGGGAAGGTCATTGGATTTGGCAATATCAGCAAAATGATTAGGCCGGAATCCACATTGTTAGGGTGAAAGGAGAGTGTGGAGACATATATTGTATATACCTATTTGAGGAATTAGTTACAAAGGGCAGAAGAGATGGAAGGATTAAATGAGGCATATTTTAGGATTGGAGAGACATAGACATGTTTGTAGGTCATAGGGAAGGAACTAGTACAGAGAAAGAGATTGAAAATAAGAACTTGAGGTCAAAGGGTATGTACAGTTTTATAGATTTTTGGGAAAATTCTGTTTACCAGAATGGTTCACAGTTCCACCAGCAGTACATTTAGTGTCTTTTTCCACATCCCCTTTAATAGTTGTCATTTTCCTAGTCGGAACGGTATGAGGTGTTCCCTTTGAATTGTTTTAATTTCTCTAATCAATAATGATTTACAACCTTTTTTTTTCCAAGTGACTATAGCGTTGGTTTCCTTCTGAAAACTGACACTTTTGAGTCATCTTAAAAGTTTGTCTCAGTTTTCTATATCATGAAGCCTGAAACAAACTTATTTTAAGAATATTTTCCTCCAATCTTCTACTTTCCTTCTGATCTTGGATGCATTGGTTTTGTTTGTGCAAAAGATTTTTAATTTGATGTAATTAAAATTAACCATCCTGTATTAAATAATATAATATAAAATTTTATATCCTGTCATCCTCTTGTTTGGTCATAAATTCTTCCCTTCTCCATAGATCCATAGAAGTAAGCTATTATATGGTCCCCTAATTAACTTATGATAACCCCTTTTATATTTAAACCACATCCATTTAGAACTTATCTTTATTTACAATATGAGATGTTGATCTATACCTAGATCTGTTGAAATGCTTTCCAATTTTCCCAGGATTTATGTCAAAATAGTGAGTTTTTGCCCCCAAAACTTGGATCCTCCGGTTTATCAAATATTAGATGTTTTTGATTATTTACTATTGTTTTATGTATTGATTTATTCCACTGTTCTACCAGTCTGTTTCTTAGCCAGTATCAGATTGTTTTTATGATTACCATTTTGTAATATTGTTTGAGATCTGATATAGTTAGAGTACTTCTTTCACATTTTTTTCATTGATTCCCTGGAAGTTCTTGACCTCCTATTCTTCCAGGTGAATCTTGTTTCTTTTCTCTTTTCTTTTCTTTTCTTTTCTTTTCTTTTCTTTTCTTTTCTTTTCTTTTCTTTTCTTTTCTTTTCTTTTCTTTTCTTTTCTTTTCTTTTCTTTTCTTTTCTTTTCTTTTCTTTTCTTTTCTTTTCTTTTCTTTTCTTTTCTTTTCTTTTTTCTTTTTTCTTTTTTCTTTTTTTTTTTTTTAAGGCTGGGATTAAGTGACTTGCCCAGGGTCACACAGCTAGGAAGTGTGAAGTGTCTGAGACCAGATTTGAATTCTGGTCCTCCTGAATTCAAGGCTGGTGCTCTATCCACTGTGCCACCTAGCTGCCCCCTTGTTACTTTTTCTAGCTCTATAAAATAAACTTTTTTGATTCTATGTTCCTGAATATGTCAATTTTGTTAGAACTATCATTTTTATTTTGTCTCAGCCTCCCCATGAGCAATTAATATTTCTCTATTTATTTAGATCTGAATATTTTTGTGAAAAGTGTTTTGCTATTGTTTTCACATGTAGTTACTGGATTTGTCTTGGTAGGTAAATTCCCAAGTAGTTGATATTATCTATAGTTATTTTAGGTGGAATTTTCTCTCATCTCTTGCCATTGGATTTTGTTGATGATATTTGGAAATGTTGATTTATGTGATTTCATTTTGTATCCTGCTACTTTGCTGATGTTAATTATTTTTAGTTTTTTAGTTTATTCTCTAGAATTCTCTATATATGCCATGATACCATTTGCTAAGAATAATCATTTTATTTCCTCATTGTCTTTTCTAGTCCCTTCAATTTCTTTAATTGCTGTAGCTTGAATTTCTAGTACAATGTTGGCCTATTTCCTTTTAAAATACAATTTTGACAACACAGTTTTTCTTCCACATTGTGGGGGTTGGAGGGATAGTAACCCCGTGGTTTAGAAAATCTTGGTAAATTTTTTTTGGCCCTCTGTACCAGAGAAGTCTGAATTTTTATTTTTATTTTTTGTCTTTTAATAGGGTATTTATAGTACCTTATCATAAAATTCTGGCTAAGTATTTGGTCATAGGCTCTGTGTCATTTTCTGGCCTTTGCGCTTAGTCTCTGACTTCCTTAAAACTGTCAAAATTTACATTTAATTTCTTATGCTGACCTGTGATGGGGAAAGTCACTGTCAAATGGAGGAGAGGAGGGGCTATTGCTAACATTGTATTAGCAACATTTACCATAGCAAGAACCGATAGTTGCAGCAGGAGATTGAACAATTAAAAAGTCATCAGAAAATAAAAAGGTAACTCAAAAATCCTAGTAGCCTCATCTAATGCAGGAGCCCTCATCACTAACATGTTGCTTCAAGGGTATTCTTACGCAGTAATCTTCTTATAGGTTAATTTTTATTCTATGTGATTTTATGTGAGGACACGTGTAATATATTCCATCTAATATAGTAAAAATTAACTTTTAATAGGGTTTCGCACTCAGCCTTTGCTTGTCTCAGCTCCTAGAACTAGTCCCCGTGTTCAGAGATTCATCCTCTCTTCGATGGAGTATGGAAGTAATGTGCTAATTGGTCTCCTTATGTCTGGTCTTTGCTCTCTTAAGTCTGTCTTTAGTTATAAACTGCCAGATTGGGATCTGGAAAGCGAAGGCCTCAGAAAGAAAGGCCCTTCCTTCTGCAGGAGCTTTGGGGGCCTTTTTTCTCTGGCTCCAAATCTCTCTTCCAGATTTCCCTTCCTGCTGCCCTGGTCCTGACCAAAAGAGTCTTTTTACTCTTTTCAGAATCCATGATATTCTATCTCCTCATCTGTCCCTTTATACAGGCTACCCCCTCACTAAATGCCCTCACTTCTAACACAGCTTTATTCCAGGCTCAGCTCTAGGGCTGCCTTAGGAGTCTCGTACATGTACTTGCTCCCATAACTTTGCCTGGGTTTTGTAGTTAACTTTTCTGTATGTGTGTTACTTGTCTCCAAATCCCTGAATGAAAGCTTCCTTAGAATAGTACTTTCTATTCCCTCTCTCTGTCCCAAGGGTCCAGCTCAGCACTGGGTACCTACAAGAGTAGGGACTTGTCCAATGAAAGGACAGTAAGGATAGAGGGTTGATTGTGTCCGGAACAGTTCTTTTCTCAGACTATTAATGTACTCGAAGGTCTCTTTAGTATTTTTTACAACTCTGTTAAACCTTTTACCTTTGTATATAAAGATTGTGGTTCATGAACCTTTTTTCCTTTCCATGTTCTTAGCTTCTGCTCAACTAGATTTCCCCTGTACAGTCCTATTGTTTCTTTGTCCTTGGTGTGGATAAAAATGTGAAACAGGAAGGGCTTATTCTTAGAAGAGTTGCCTTGGGGCAGCAGGAGATCTTGCCAACAACACTTGGGTTGGGTTACTTTGTTTCTCTATTTTTGACAAGACCTGTGACTCCCACAAGGGAGGAAACTCCCCTTTCAGTGATCTGTGGCTCTAAAGTCTTGTTCCCTTTGGACTTGCTGAGCAGATGGGTCAGAGTCAAACCTTTGGGCCATGCTGCGGAGGCTGATTTCTCTCTTCACTGATTCCCCCAGTCCTTCTTGGGATAGTTGTCTCATTCTGTGCAGAAATTGTATTTCTGACCAAGGTTTATTTTGCTGCTACTTAAGTTTTGGCTGCTAAGCCTATATTTGGAAGTTGAAACATGCAATAAGAAGGACATAGGGACTTTGGCATTTGTCATCTTTGACTACATTTGAGGGAGTAACTTTTAAAAACTTGGGGTAAAAAATCCAGCTCCTCTGAAATCTTATTTCTTTCAGAAATCTTTTGGATGCCTTTTGAGAAATGTTAGATTTTTTTTTTTCCCCCTATAAGGACGTATTGTCTTCCTGGAGTTGTGGGCTCTCTGAGAGAGGGGTTGTGTTTGACTTAAGTCTTAAGGTTCTGAGAGATTGGTATATGATATAGGCGCATATTAGTATTTATCAGATTAAGTTAGTTCCTGTTGTATAAGGCAGAATCCAAAAAAGGTTTGTGGTAATAGTATATTTTGGCACTGTAGCATTTTCTTTGGTAGTATAGCCCAGATGAAGCCAATAGGTAATTAGGCAATGTTTAACAATTTTAAAAAATACAAAAAAATAGCATATTAAATTAAAAAAAAAACCAGTTCATATGTGGTCCACAGGCTCCTTATGTGTGGTCAGTAGCCTCCATCTTTCTTTGACTTTGCCACCATTGTCCTCTACCTACATAGAAATCACAGCTTTAGTTTCTATCTCTTTTTATGTGTGTCTACACCCACAGGTTTTTATGTACACACATTTAGGATTTTGATTATAGAGGATTTTTATTACACGTATACTTCAGATGGAAATTGTTTGTTTTTTGAAATTTCAGTACCAGGTTGGACAACTTTACTCTGTGGCTGAAGCCAGTAAAAATGAAACAGGAGGTGGAGAAGGCATTGAAGTCTTAACAAATGAACCTTATGAGAAGGATGGAGAGAAGGGGCAGTACACACACAAGATTTACCACTTAAAGAGGTAAGCAAGGCCCTGAGTCTCAGATCAGGGCTGTCTGGAAGACTGAGGCCCCTTAGCTGACGTTGGCATGTGCAGGCATGTTGTGGCTCCTTCCACATGGAGATTTCCTCCAAATGTAGCAGTGCAGGGTGACCCCTCCCTCTGTTTCTGCTGCCTTGCCTTGCATGATTTATTGCAGAATTCCAACTGGTAAGTGTATGGTCAGAACAGGAGGTGGCCAGGCCCAGATGCTGCAGGGACTTTTGGGAATGTGAAAGATCTCAAAGGTCTAGATGCATTGGGCTGTAGGTATTAGCCAGACAGTAGGGCTGGTGCATGTGAAGCTTTCAAGAGGCCATGAGATTTGATATTTCCCCCGATTTTGGGGTTCCAGCCCTATCCATTAGGCCTTTTCTATCTCTTCTTCTCTCCCCCCTTACCTCCCCCAAGAATTGCCCATTAGTATCTAGGAAAGGGGAGAAGGCTCACAGTCATGGACTTTGCCTTCTGGGGAGTAATTCTAGCCATCCTTGTTTGTTGGTGAGAGAGACCATGGATGGGTACAGCTCAGACAGGACCTGTCCATATTCCTGACTTTCAGGCCTCTGCTCTTTACACTGTACAACTTGTCTACTCATTTAGTGTCTATTCATTAAAAGAAAAAAAAGATGTTAGCTTATGTGATGTTGGGGAAAAAAAATTATGGCTATATATAGTAGGAGTACATTTAAAATAGAGTGAACTTTGAAGGAAATCTCTTTCTCATGTAATGAATGTCACTCCTTGATTGGGGAGAGGTTTTTGTTGTTTTTTTCTTTTTTTAAAAGACTATAACCAGGAAGTTAGAGTAAAATTAGTAAGCATATGAATTAGTATCTATTCTAGTTGTACACATCCCATGATAAATATTTAATTTGTATATTTGGATGTTTGTGTTAGTCATGAAAAATACACAGTTTTGCCTTTTTATAGTTTTGCGAATCATTTATTGAACAGGCTCATGTAAACTTTCATGAATTGAATTCTACTCATTTATGTTGCTGGAGATCTTGATATGTGATGTTTCACTTCTGCCTGTTCTTGATTTACAAATTGCAAAAATAATGCTTTGAATGTAACTAGTAGATAAAGGGAAAGAAGTTAACATGATTTTCTAGAAGGCCAAAAAAAATGTTTAATAATTTTCTTTGGCATCAAGTATGAAGAATCAAGGAGTACTCCATAATTAGCTCATCTCACCTCACCCCTAGCATCCTCAGAAGTATGTACCTAATTGTCTTCTTGACCACATAGAAAGCTGCTCCTTTTTTCTTCCTTCCTTCCTCCCTACCTTCCTTTCCCTTCCTTCCTTCCTTCCTTCCTTCCTTCCTTCCTTCCTTCCTTCCTTCCTTCCTTCCTTCCTTTTTTGCTAAGGCAATTGGGATTAAGTGACTTGCCCAGGGTCACACAGGAAGTGTTAAGTGTCTGAGATCAAATTTGAACTCAGGTTATCCTGACTTCAGGGCTGGTGCTCGATCCACTGCCCTACCTAGCTGTCCTTAAGCTGCTCCCATTTTACCCAACATGCCATTCCATTAATTTTTAAATAGCCTTAGAGAGGGCTTACCCAATCAAAGGTTCACTGGGATCGCTAATGACTTCATAAAATACATTTTTACATTTCCTTTTTTCCCCCTGATTGTTTTCTTTATGCTTGTTTCTTTTTCAAATTTTGTTTTTTTTACATCTCTCTTAATGAACCACTTTGGACTTCTTTTAAACCAGCCCCCTTATTCATTTTTTTTGGGAACTTGAACACTATAGTTTTTCTCCTTTTGAGGTGCTTGCAATAGTGCAATAGAGTAAAACAGTGCTTTTCTATAAGGAAAGCTCACGTGGAGGGGAAGTTGTCTAGATCAAAGCTGATCTCAGCCTTCTCATTTTTCCTTCTTTCCCTGATTCTTCCCTGGTCTCCTCACAGCTATAGCCACAGCCATAATAGGAGAGAAATAGGAAAAGATTAAGCTTAGATGAATTGGCTTTTGTTCTAATTAACAGGTCAGAGTAAAAGATTCAGAGCAAGTACTTCTTGCAATTATCATTTGAAATGAAGGCTATTGAGAAGCCCAGTTAAAGGACATTGCTCACGAGGAATGATTGTTCAATGTAAATATGAATATTTACTTGTCTTTTTGATGGCAAATCCTGTCAGCTCCCCCCAAGTGAGAGTATGGTCACAAGTCACAAGCCTCTTCCTCATTAAGTAATGAGATATGAGATGGGAGTTAGTGATCATTCCCATGCTTTGGGAGCTCTGAGCCTGGTACTCATGCACACACTGCTGAACACTAAATCTTGTGCTCTCTCTTTAATCTTTTGAGTTTCTTTGTAATTTAAGGCACAGATGATTCCACTGCTCTGTAGCCAGAATGACATGATGGGCGTTTGTTAACCAAGAGTCCCGATCACCTTAGGTGGCCTGGCGATGACAACGATGGCTTTGTCTACTGGATGGGAACTCTACGGTTGAGAGGCTGGCAAATACCCTTCAGTTAGAGAGGCAGACATTGAAGCTGGGAGAGATCCAAGTGACCAGTCCGTGAGGACAGACACAGTGCTTGGATGCTGCTGCCTTCAGCCCATCACTGTCTTTCTCACTGGGGAATTTTAAAGGCATTCACATGGAAATCACCACATATATACCCATAACGAGCAAACTTATTTGTGGGCTGGGAACAGTGCCTTGTGTGGTGGCTGTTAGGTGTGGGCTTGTGTAGGACATTAGGAAGGTTCCCTGCACTTTATCTGCAGGCCCTGTCACTGTCACTTTTTAGTGGCTCCAGAGCGGGAAAAATCTTCATGCCCCTTTTTCCTTTTGGATTTCGGAGTATGGTGTGCACAATGAAGGGTTATAGTTTCATAGAGGCAAGAGTGGTGTGGCTCCCCTATAGGTGAATATCTATGAAGATCTTGGGGTGCTAGAGCTCAGGCTGAAAGGAAAATTCAAATGTAATGTCATAGGTGGATTACATTTAATTCATTGTTTTTCTGTCTCTAGCACCCCTGCAGAGGGCTTGGTACACAGCAGGCACTTAACAAATGCTTGTTGACTGACTCATTTAAGTAGAAAACATGAAGTACATTTATTTTATAGATGAGAGACTGAGAGACAGATTTACCCAGGGTTACACAACATAGAGAGGTGTATGAGGTGATACTGGAACTCAGTTCTTTCAGATGCCAGCATCTCATTCTCTATGCAGCTCTTTCTCAAATAAACATGGCTCCCATAGGGGAATGAATTGTTGGAAACATGCCCTGATGGTTACTGAAGCTAACCAGCCCTAAAAATGAACATCCCCCACTTTATGGAAAAAAATGAAGTTGATTTAATTCACCCCAATTTTTTCTTGTGTCAGTGCACTAAAATTATTTGGAAAAACACTCAAATTTGTGCCTCAATAAGCCAATGGTAAAGCTGTTTCAAAAGATTCTGCCTTGATGCGATAAGCTAAAATGCAAAATTAGATTAGGTGTTGGGGGGAAATATTTGGGAAGGAATTGTCTTTTGTCATTAGGATGTACATTTTTGTTGTTAAGATAGTTGTTTTTGACTCTTGCTGACCTTCATTTTTGTGGATTTTTCTCCGCAAAGATACTGGAGTGGTTTGCTATTTCCTTGGTGAGGTTCCCCATTTTACAATTAAGAAAACTGAGGTGAAGTGACTTGCCCAGGCTCACACATGAGTAAATGTCTGAGGCTGTATTCAAACTCAGATCCTTCTGAGTGCAAACTCAGCTTTCCACTGAGCTCCTTAGCTGCTCTGTTAACTTTGGATTGTTTTCATTGACAGTGACAAACTTTGTTTTGTTTGGGAAGCGGCCCTTTGTAGATTGTAAAATACTGTGGTAATTTTTAGACAAACCCGAAACTGCCATATATATACTTATCTTGTTACTTCAGCTAATAATGATCATGCAAATTGGCATTTTGTAAAATTTTTTCTTTGGTTCACCCCCTGAAAAATTGAGCTGTGTTCTATTTTTTTATTTTGTGGGTGAAAAAGGAATCATCAATACTGATAAAAATTATCATCTATAGATATTAAGCTGACTTTGGAGGACTCCTCACTCTGTGTTTTGAGGAGCTCTGATTTTCATTTTTTGGGGTCAGAAAAAGGGCCTAGGTTTTTTGAGTAAGAAGAGTTTTTGAGTAAAAGAGCTTCACTGGCCCCCAGCAGTGCCACCCCTGGCTTGGGGGGGTCAGGGGGGCAATCTTTCCTGACGAGCCTCACTTTCCTGGGAGGGAAAATGTGAGACAAGGCTGGACTCATTGCCATTGCCGATCTGAGAATTCTGAATTTCCTAGGGTAGGGATCTTGGAGCTGTGAAGACATTATTCTTTTCATGTGGTTTTTATGTACCTCCATTCCCTGAAATCTTATATCCTTTTCTCTGACCCTCCCATGAACTTGGAGGAAAGAAGCCCTGGCAGCATTTAGCCTTTGTCAGTTATACCCTTTTAAGGAAAGACTGATTTGAAGACATCTGTAAACATGTTTGCCTTTGTGGTCTCATTTTTAAATTCTGCCATGTGTAATTTGGGACTTGGCTCACTGCCTACTTTTTGCTTGGATGATAAAGGCCTCTTAAATTAGCTTTGGATATAGTAATAGTCCAGGGGCTGAAAAGGAAGAATAAAGAAGGGAATCCCCCAGGAGTTCTGCTTTCCATCATCATGTTGGTCTGCCATGTTCAGGCTGGCTAGAGATGGAACCTGTGGCCCACGCGGCCTTGCTTGGAGGAACCACCGATGCGTGCCTTGCTTTGGTGAGCGGACTTGGATCTGATGGATCTTCCCCACTCCCTTTCCATCCTTGGCAAAAGCTTTTGTAAATCCTGGCTTCTTCACCGAGCAAAGGTGCCCTGCAACCCAAAGGGAAAGGCTGATGGAAGCCTCAGTTGCTCCTAAGTTTTATCCTCTCAACAGTCTCATCATGGATTCTCCCAAGCAGTCTTGTTCATGTTGGCCCTAAGACGAGGAGACAAGTGGTGTCTGTTAAAGCTGGCCCAGGATGAAGCCCTTTTCTTTCCCATCTTTTTTCCCCTTCTCTTTTACTGTTCTTCCCATCTGTATTTCTAAAATAGCTCCTTATCCTCACTTACTGTACCATAGACTCATTATGTTTTAAGGCTACCCCCGAAGTTAGGATAGATGGAAGGGAAGAAAGGTAGAACCTGGAATCCCGAACCCATTCTGACTATGATACATCTGGATGTCTGCTCCTCTCCCCTCCCCCCAGCTGGGATTCTTTCTCTTGTGCCTTCCTTTCCCCCTAACCCTGGTTAGATATTCAGTATTTGAACTTCTCACACAGGGATCAGGTGACTTTTAACCTTAGAAGGACCCAAGAATGATCTACATACTATTTATTTTAGCAATATCCACAGAGCTTTTATCATTTCGTATATTGTCTACATTCTCAAAAAAATATCCTAGAAGCCTCTTTGTCCACTTTCTTTTCATAACCTTGGAGAAATACTTTCTATTATTCTGAGATGCCTCTCCATTAAGAAGTAGTGTTCTGAGTATGGGATGGTGTTAATACAATTAATTTTATGAGTTGCATAGCCTTCATTTGGCCCTTGAGTTTAAGGGTAAGATCAAACTTTAGGTAGCCTTAAAACCAGAACTGCTTCTATTTATATGAAATCATCTTCCTATTCATTGTACTTTTAATGATAATGCCATTTATTTTCATGTTTGTGTTCCTTTTTAAAAAAAATCTAATTGCTTTAATACTGAAAAATCATAAAATCTAGTTTTATACAGCTTGTTCAATATAATTACTTTTGATTAAAGATTCTAACGGGCAATCGGTGGAGTGGCTAAAATTGTGTTCATTATTTTATTCTTCACAGTAAAGTTCCTGGGTTTGTCAGGATGATTGCTCCTGAGGGCTCTTTGGTATTTCATGAGAAAGCCTGGAATGCATATCCCTACTGTAGAACAAGTAAGCATGGACCCCCGTCAGCTGCTTCTTTCTCTCTATTTTCTGTGACACTCAATAGTGAATAATTTCGCTCCCAGTAGCCAGAAATCACCCTGCAGATTCTTCCTGTTCCCTCTGTCACACTGATTAATCCCTGAGCCACAGTTAGACCAGCCTAATGAGGGACCCCTTGGGCTTTAAATGCTCTTAAATGTCTTTTAAGAATTATTGGGGACCCCCCCAATCTTTCGTTTGTTTTGAGTTAAATGTTTTTGACATTTTACCATGTTAGAAATTTAAACATCATTGTGTTATAAAACACTTTAGACCTTCCAGCCCCCTTGGGTGGGTCTTGGGGACCTGCAGTTCCTGGATCTCACTTTGAGAACTACTAGAGTCGCAGAACTTTGCGTGATCTAGGTAATGGAAGCTATCCCTTCCTAGTTTTGTTGTTATTGCCAATATTAACTGAACTGTCTGAAGGATCAGATTCCTAGCCACAGATGCCAGGGAGAGGACTTTATTCATATTCTAATGTTCCTAGAGAAAAGGGCAAATGAGAAATAAAAATCAAACCCAGCCCACAGACTAGAAATACTGGGACATTTTTTTCTGTAATTTCTTGTTACTTTGATCAGGTAAAACAATATAATGGGGAAATGTCAGATTCTCAAACTCTTTGTTTTGTGATGACTCCTTTAAATAAGGCTTGCATTTTCTTTTTTCTTTTTTAAAGTGAAATTAAAACAGTTTATCCCAATTATGTGTAAAAACAAGTTTGAACATTTGTTTTTTATACTTTTGAGTTCCAAATTTTCTTCCTCCCTTTCCCTCCTTCCTTCTTCAGAAGGCAAGCAATCTTATAGATTATACGTGTGCAGTCCTGTAAAACGTTAGCTATGTTGCAAAGAAAAACACAGACTGAGAAAAAAGAACAAGTTTAAAAAGTCTGCACTGATCTGCATTTAGACATCCACTTTCTCTGAAGATATTTTCCATTATGAATCCTTTGAATTTGTCTTGGATCACTGCATTGCTGAGAATAGCTAAGTTATTCACAGCTGATCATCGTATAGTGTTTTTGTTTCTGTGTATCAAGTTCTGATTCTGCTCACTTCATTTTGCATCAGTTCATATAAAGATCTATATTTTTAAGTTAATCCATTTGCAGTTATCTTTTATGAATTGAATTTTTATTTTATCTGTTTGCAGATTTCAAAAATTAAAATATTTAAAAGTACTGAATTTCAGTACTTTTATAGAAATCAGTATCTTGCAGACCTCAGCTACTAAATGTTTTGTGTGCAGATAGGATAATGTTTGTGATATTAAATTATTAGGTTGGGTTGTTTTTTATTCAGATTAATAAATTCTGAAATTTCTCCCCTTTCTTTGCTTGCCGATCCATTGTGCCTCAGTTGTCACGGTGAGTAAATGGTTTTATTTTATGTTGTGTACTTTTGATTTCTAATCTCTGTACTGTTGCTTTCTACCCATTGCTTTCCTCTGCTTGTTACTGCCCACAGCTGCATGGCTTCTATCACATGACTGTCCTACCCCACTCTCACTTCCTGGTGGTTCTAGCCTTCTGACCATGCCTTCAGCGGCCCTCTCGGTCCTAGCCCTGGTGTGCAGCCCTCGCACACACCTCAGGAAAAATAGGGACCTGAGAGCATGGAAAGCAGCTTGAAGGCTGGGCAGTGTAGGGGGCTGGCCACTAATGAGATGAGTTTACAAGCTCAGTGGCAGAGGCTTAGATCTGTCCAGAGGCTGCTCAGGGAGGCTCGGGTTGATTGAAATTTTTTGATATGAAACAAAATGTGATGGCAATACCAAGAAAGTGGCGAGATCAATGAGTGTCCTTTTGATGTGTTTTTCACAGAATGAATATATGAAAGATGACTTCTTCATAAAAATTGAAACCTGGCACAAACCAGACTTGGGAACAATAGAAAATGTAAGTCTCAGCTGTTTCTCTGCTACCTCAGGGAGTATTAATTATGACATGGGCATTATTGGGGGGGTGGCACATGGGGAGAAGAGACAGCAGAGCTGCTAGAACACTGGCCTGAGAGTCAAGATGGCCGCGGCCCTGGCTCTGTTTTTTTATACTGGCAAAGCATTTCCCTTTCTGAGCCTTGATTTTCTCATCTTTAAAATGGGGATATTACTACCTAGAGGCCCTAATTTGGAATTAAGAGGGAGAGGAGGGTGAAAGGAAGCTTGCAGAGTATTTGAGAGGGCTCCTGTTGTTACCAGAGCTAGCATACCAGCTTGCCATTTCTTCACTTTTAGCTCTGGGTGGACTTGGGGATTTGTCCTAAGCCATAGACAGTTACTGCTTTATTGTCATTTCTCACATTTGCATAGCCTGGCAAGGTTTCCAAAGGGTGTTCCTTAAAGCAAGCTGACCTCAAGTCCAGCTGATTCCACCAGGCCTCATGATTTGTGGGTTAATCACCAGCCATGTCTTAGAATTCCATCTTCTCTTTCAGAAGACCAAGGAGGCTAGTAAACAGCAAACTAATTTGCCTTGTCTGCCTCGTGTTCTGTTCTCTGAGGGAGGCATGAATATTTGGTCACATAGCTAAGAGGAATGCAGGGGGAGGAGACAGCCGGACTTGCTGAGAGGCTTCTCCCCATGAATCCCTCAGGCCCCGGTCTACCCAGCCCTGACTCTGTACCACTCCCTGTCTGGGAAAGTCATCTCCTTATCCTCTGAACTGATCATAGCAAGCCCAAGAACAGTCATTTAGTCCTCAGAGGTTTAATAATTCACTTCTTAGAGATTGATGAGAGTTTTTCAGAGAACTCCGTTGGTAATAAGCAGGTGCCAATGTACTGTTGATGCAGAATTGTAGGGGTGAATGATCGTGAATGTAATGGGATTACTAGAGCGAAAGAGGTGGGGGCTAAAAAAGAAAGCGCCCCCCCCCCCTGTCAGGAGGTATACCTACTCTGCCTGCACAGGCATTGCCTTGGGCATTCTAATGGGGCTTTTTTAAAGAGTCTCACTAAGATGAAGCTGGTATTGAAACTTGGGAAACTCCAGACTTAGAAGGGTGGTCAGAAGCCCTGGACATGGCTGGGCTGCAGATTAGATCGAGGGGGGATCTAATGTCCCTCTTAGTTCAGAGGTCTTGGAGTCATTTGAAAAGCTTCTTTACTGATTGCCTTTAATGAGGTCTTTTTCACTGAAGCATAGATTTAAAACTGGAAGGCCCCTCAACTCATTTAAGCAATTGCCTCCTTTTTCAGAGTAAGGAGGCAGGCCACAAGAATTAAGTGAATTACAGCAGGGATTTGAGTCTAGCTTGTTAGCACTACTAGCACCTAGCCCCTGCCCAGGCTGCTTGTCCAGCAGAAACAGAAAAAAGAAACACAAAAGTTTCTGTTCCTTGGTGCCATTTTATTTCCAGATGCTTTCAGAAGGTTGTTGATTCATTTTAAGGTAAATTCATGATGGTTCATATGTCTTTCTTGAATCAAAATAGCCTCATGTTAAAAGAGTTCATCAGGAGCTTTCCCAGTGTCCTGTGGGGATATTTACAATGACAGGCCATTCTCAGAACTAGGCATCCAGGAATCAATGTTATTTAGGACATCTTCTTGCTTACACCTCCCTCCCCTCCCTGTCTCTAATTTCATTAGGAGAGGGAACTTTTAGCAGTCCAGATTAATAGCTGCTCTGCAAGGGTAGTGGTGGTGATTATGATTATTCAGACTCAGTAGCATATATGTAGTAACTTGGGTTCTTGAAGCTTTCACATTTTATCCTCATTTTGTAGATGAGGATCTGAGCAATGGGATCCTTGATTGCTGGGTTTAGCATCCTTCCTTTTGTACCACTTCTAACTACTTAAATGCATGTTTCAGGAGAATTGGCTTTGGCTTCAAGAGTTTAAAATGGATTTCATTTCATCCTATGTCCACAGCTGGTATGTGGAAGGACGAAATTTGAATCTGAATTGTCCTAACCCTAGTCCAAAGTCTCTCCAATCTTCATCACATTTTTAGTCTCGAGCTGAGAAACCAAATTGTTTCTCTGTAAATGGGCTGTTGGCTTTAAATTTTTTTGATGCAAATTTCTCCAGTGTAACAGATTTTGCTAATAACTAAATTAGATAATGTGAATGGTACTTACATTTTAAAAAATTGTATTGATTCTTTTTTTTTTTTTTATTTAATTCATAATTCAAATATGTCCTCACTCCTACCCAGGGAACATTCCATTATAACAATAATTTTCTTTTTTTTCCTTTCCTTTAAAGCAGGTTACAAAGTACCTTGACATGTCTTATATATGCATTATAGTCTGATCAGATCAGGAATAATATGCATTATTTCATTGTGTGGCACCTTGCCCTCTTCTTTCCCCACTCCCACCATAAAAGGTGGGTAGGAGGCAAATTTTTATCAAGTGTATTTAAATGATTTTCTTTCTCAGCTTGAAAGTTGGGTCAAAGCCACTGTTTTTTTTTTTTTTAAAGATTGCATTTTTATGTGTCCTTGACTTGTGTAAAGGACCACTAAGAGTCTCTTGAAAAATGTGTAACAATGATCACTTGGATTCATCATCAGTTGGGGACTTAAGTTGCATAAGGACAAAATGCAGGAGGGCTTGAGGGCCTGCCAAGTTTCACAAATAGTAGCTTAATTAATGAAATGATTACTTGTGTTTTTCAGTTCCCATGAAATGTAGAAGGGAGGTAAAGATCGTGTGGTACTTGAGATCTTTTTTGCTTCATATGGATACTCAGCTGGTCTTACTCTTTTCTTCCTCTGCAGGTACATAATTTAGATCCTAATACATGGAAGACGGTTGAAATTGTTCATATCGATATTGCAGACCGAAGTCAAGTAGAACCTGCAGTAAGTAAGGGGGCTTTGTTTTCAGGGGCTATCTTATTATAGGGAATACTAACTGCTTGTCTTTGGCATCTTATCTCATGTGGGCCTCTTGGCCTCAGACTGTGGCCTAGATACACAGCCATAAAGGGGTGTGTATGTGTATGTGTGTGTTTTTTTTTTTTTTTTCCTGGTTTCCCCTTCTTTAGCTTTTGATGGAGCCTCAGTGGGATCTGCGGGGAATTTTCCTTTTTAAAAGTAAAATTGTCAAAATCTGAATATTAAAAGCTGATTAGGGAAGAAATAGTTATTTAGAAAAGGACTTGCTTCAGAGTTTCTTAATGCCTTTAAAGTGGGATTGAAGCATCAAGAATTATTCGATACAGAGCTTTTCAGTGACACATTTATTTAGTCAAGTGGGAACTCATCCATTCCGGATTGGAGGGACTCTGGAGGACATCAGCAGCCTGAAGAACCAGCGCATGAAGAGAGGCCCTCAGAGGGCCTCCCTTTCCTGTAGAAAGCAGTACCTTTGATGGGCCCAATATTGCATTCCTTTTCAGTGATCTTTGTTTTCAGATGACCTGTTTGTTGCTTTTAGCCTAACCTTAATGATTTGAAACATCTGACTTAAAGTGGACACAATTTGTTTTTGGTGGAAACCCTTGGACTTTTAAAATAACAACAAATGATTTACTGAAACTCCTTTCTTGCTTACTTTAAAGTGCTGAAGCCTGGGAATCAGAGGCTCCCTTTTTGTCATTCCTCCCCCCAAGTAGGCCTAAGCCAATTGAAGACCTACAGTCCTCTTCCATTTCTATTTTTGGTCTTGTTTTATTCCATGATCTTGAATGAAACAGAAACAAACTCAAGAAAATGGAAGTTGTGATGTTTCCTGCTGGAATATTCTGGGAAATGTCTCGAGCAGGGATCCCCAGCCCTCTTATGAGTGGGGTGGGACTGGCTCTACTTTGCAAGTCTTGACGTTTGGTGTTTCCTAAGAACAGAGCCACACTGGGGTGAGTGCTTGGTCCCAGAGCCAAAGAGGGCCCCCTGAGCTGGAGTATTTGGGGCCCCTGTACTTGGAGAGCGGCTCTCAGCTTTACGAGGTCCTGGTGTGCTGACAAAGGACCTTGTCTAGGGATGGTCAGTTACAGAGGCTCCGGGCCTGATTTCAGGAGGTGCTTGCCATGCCTGGTCACTTCTGATACCAATTAGTGGTAGGACAGTTGGGCAGGAAAGTATCCAGCCAAGTATCCTATGTTTATCAAACTGGTGAAGTGACTAACCATGGGCACACAGCTAGGAAATACATTTCCAAGGTTAGCTTTGAATTGAGTTCTTTTGTGATTACAGGCCTAGCTTTCTCTCCACTGTTCTATCTATCTCATTCTCCTTTTTATATGCAAAGAAGCTTCAGGTTAACCTGAGGGGCCTCCAGCATGGAAGGCCGTGTGCCAGTTTTGGGGTGCACACAGCTCCCGATCTTGAGAAAGTTAGGAGCTCTCTGGGCCTGATG
The DNA here is from genome assembly GCF_048593235.1 of Sminthopsis crassicaudata. NCBI lineage: Eukaryota > Metazoa > Chordata > Mammalia > Dasyuromorphia > Dasyuridae > Sminthopsis > Sminthopsis crassicaudata. The sequence continues at coordinate 15,810,428 of NC_133617.1, forward strand.
CACTGGGTGATCAGTAATAGCAGAAGATGTGTGATTTTAAATTGTAGGACAGTGGTAGCCTGATGCTATTAAGTATGTTAAAGAGGCAGTAGGCAGCTCAAATAGTATATATATGAAGTGTTTTACAAGCACTTTTAAAGCTGAATTGTTACTGCCAGTATTTCAAGAAACCAGGACTTCAGAGTTCGACTCATCTACCTCCACCTTGTGGTTGTTTTCTGCAATTGCAGATGAATCCAATGGAGAAAAAAATTAGCCAAGAAGATTTTAGTTCTAGTCATGGTATTTGTGGAGTTCTTTGCCATTATCCTGCTGGGATAATCAGGAAATCAGCCCTGCTGGTATCCCAGAGTGTCTTTGTTATGGGGGTGGTTTTGTGCATCACTATGTGTATTTTGGACACCTTCCCCTGGAACCCCGCCCAGCTTAATCCTTCCTCTACCCTTAGGTGTTTGAAGAGGCTCAGTTTCTGTTTTTGTTTTTGTGCTTTTTTTTTTTTTTGTGGTGGTTGTTTGTTTTTGTTTTTTTTAAACCACCTTTCTATAAAGGGTAAAGGCTTGACACAGTCCACAATCCTGTGATCCTGGGAACACTTAAGACTTGCATCTGTAATAGCATTTGGAAACTCCGGGGCTTTGGTAGCTGTGGCCTCCGGATACTTTAATATTGTGCCAGGTACACAGTAGGCCCTTAGTAAATGATTTTTGACCAGTGGATTGGCTTAAAATGTCCTCAGGCTAGTCCTTAACCTTCATTTTCCTCATCTATAAAATAGTAATAATTACATAGTTGTACTATTAAATCACAGGGTTGTCAGAATCAGGGATATAGGTTGTGTGTGTATAGTACTTGGGAAAGTGCTTAAGTTGTCAAGAAGTCTTAGAAAGACCAGCTGGAGGAATTAGAAAAGTTAAGTTCTAATTCTGGGGTTGATATTCAATAGTTTGGGACCCTGAATCCCTCATTAGGGTCCTCTAATAGGTGGCAACCTGTCTTGGTGTTTAGTAAACTCAAAGGGAAAATCAAGGCAGGCTTTATCCTTAATATCTGGGATTCTGGGGGTTGGAGGGAGAAGGATGGAGGTACGATCGTGATAAAAGCTGAGAAGGGCAAAGTTCAGATCAGATCAAGTGACATGGGAATACATGACAAGGAGTGGGTGGGTAGATGGGTAAGTATTGAATAGTTGAATCAGGGAAGGCTTCTTAAAAGAAGGGGCAGCTAAACAGAGCTGGAGCTGACCCATATCTGCCAGTCAAAGGACAGGGGAAGTTGAGATGGAGGGTACAGCTTGGGGGAGGTACATGGTGGCTGCCTGCTTCTGGAAGGAGCTGTTGGTCAGTCCAGATTGGTTGGACTATTGAGGGTCTGAAGGGAAGATGTGTGAGTGAGGGCCATGAAGAAAAGAGGGCAACAGATCCTTGGGGCTTGTGAAAACCATGAGGTGACGGGTATGTGTCTGTGGGCCTTCAGGTCCCTAAACCCTTGTTCTGAGGCTCTGGATAACTTACTGTTGGTGGCTCTCTTCTTTCGGGTGTTCCTTGGTTGTGAGGAGGTCAGAGGGCGCCGATGCTCCCTGAGAAGATGGGCAGTGAGCTGGGGCTTCGTTGTCAGTTGCTCCAACACTGCCATGATCAGTTGTTATGCAGAGCCTTGTTCTGCTAAAAGAGCAGGCAGCACCAACCTGCTCGTCAAGACATTGGATGGCATTCGGAGCATTACTCGAGGAGCTCCAGATAACCCAAGAAGGGAGGGACAGGGTGCACATTCTTCTGTCAGCGGTCTGGCCCTGAGCATCTTGTGTTTGCCAGGCGCCTGGGGCACATGTGGCGTGCCCTGTGTATTTAGGCTGTTTTATTTCCACAGACCTTAGCATCATTTGCAAATGACCAAGTAGTTTTATGTCAAATGCTAAGGTTTTTGCTTAGATGAAAATAGAATTGGATTCAAGGTTGACAGCATTCCATGCCAGAATGTAAAGTTTTGTAAGATTTTCATTTCAAAAGTTGTAATTGATATGTAACCAAAATAGAAAATTGGGAGATCTTTAGAGGTTCTGATGAAAAGCACATGCCTAACCTCCAACTCATTTCCAAAATGTACACAAACAGTTCTTTTGCCATATGCTTCTGCTTTTTTAAAAGTATAAATTTGAACCTGGTCCTTTTAATCATCGCCAGCACTTTGTCTAAGTAGCTTTACATGGTTTGTATACAAAAGTCACTTCCCAGGAGAGGGAGAGTCTTTAAAGTGTGGGCAGGAGTGTCCACCCGAGCTGATCAGAGGATCTGCCATTGGGGAAAACTAATTTGGAAGAAAATGAGAACAGCAAAAACCTCAAGAAATTGAAACCAGATTTGCTTTCCAAGACTTGTAGAATGCCCCAGAATGGCATGGACTTGATTGTGAGATGGAAGAGTCATTGGCAACCTAGGCCTTACTCCTTCATTTGGAAAACATCGAGAACTTTTTAAACAGTGACTTTTGATGTAGCTATTAGTGGCTTTTCCTCCTTCAAATTCCAAGGCCTAAATGGAAGAAATACAAATGGTATTGGAAGGGCAGCTTGGTGGCTTTGTGGATACCAAGTGTCAGCTTTGGTATCAAGAAGACCAGTTCAACTTAGTAAGTGTTTGATCCTTGGCAGTCACTAAAATTTTTTTAGTCATCTCTTTGCCTCAGTTTCTTCATCTATCAAAAAAACTGGAGAAGGAAATGGCAGTATTTTTGCCAAGAAAACGGAAATGACCAAAGAACGGCAACTAATGATAGGCTGCGGCCCAGGTTACAGGCCCTAACTCTTGCTTCTGCTCTTTAGCCACTGGTGTGGTTTTGGGTGGAAAATTTTAGGTTTTTATCAATGACCCCTTTGATTTCTTGATGTATTTTATGCTCTTTTGCATTGATATCTGGGTATTCCCCCTTTGAAATCAGAATCGAACTTTTGCCTTTCCATGATTGTGATCCATACTTTTTCTTTTGTTGCTAAGATTTCTTTTCGAATACCCTAAAACCTTGTGATAGGTATGTTCACGAATAAGTTCAGAAAAATTTACTTAGCAAAGTTGATGACTCCTAAACCATATACTTTTACAATTTTAATATTAAAAAATCTAGCATTTGTGTAGTACTTTCAGGGATTCAGTGTTTTACATGTGTTATCTCATTTAATTAAGAAAATAAAATTGTAGAGGTGGTGTTTTTTTTTTTTTTTTTTTTTTTTTTTTTTTTTGTTAAAATCATTTAATTGTTGTGTGACTCTGGGCAAGTCACTTAATCTCAATTGCCTCAGTGCAAGGAAAAAAAAATCATTTAATTTCCAGACTCATCTTGACTCAGGTCAACTCTATAAGGGTCTTTGTTGTCCTTTTCTGATGCCAGTTAATGGTTTACTTTTTTAAGAGAGTGATCGAATTGATTTCTCTTTAAAAAGAAATCTGAAAACCCATATTTGACGAATGTCATCGATTTATGACGGTAGACATGTATTTGCTGCTCTGCCCTGAGGATGTTTGACAGTGCCCTCTGGTGGGAAAAGCATGGAGTTGTTTGCTTCAGCCTGAGCCCTTTTTCAAATGGATTTTATCCTCTTCCTAAAATTCCCCAGATGTTTATGTACAGTGCCTCACTGGAGTTCAGTAAACTTCATGATTAATACTGATGCAGATTTAGGAAAAAATCATCACCAGTTGATGTAACTAATAGTTAGCTGTCTTTTTCAAGTTTGTTGCAAATGTTGGAGGAAGGGGGTCCAAAAGAATACCTGCTTCGGGGAGTAGCTTTTTTCTGAACCATCTTTACCAGAATCTTATTCTTAAAACTTAAAACTAAGAATCAGTACAAATAACAAAACCTTGTTAAGTAATTGTTTCCTTTTAAGTAAATATTAATGCATTTAAGCAGTCATTGTCCAGGGCATCATCAGAAGCTTTTTGTCTGTTCTTAGCCACTTTCCCTTATAAAACTTTTAAAACTATCAGTATAAAATATGAAATAAATAATCATCCAATGAAACTATTATTTTCAGGTTAGTCAAATTCTAGTTGGGGAGTGTAGGGATTTTCATTGATCGCTCTCCTTTGTTGGAGTAAGCACTTGTTGGTAGTCCTAATCTTTAAATAGATCAGTGAACTTTGCAAATGGAAAGACCCAAATTTGGCCAAGCTTTAATCCCATGAGCCCGTGCTCAGCTCTTGCCTATGAAGCCCACTGGGACTAGGAGCCAGGGTTTGTTTTCTTGGTTTCAGATGCTGTCACTAGTAAGCATTACATCATGTGCACATAGAATTTTCCAATGGGTCAATGAAGCTGTGTATTGCATTGTAGAGTGTATAGGATTTCATTCATTCATTTAATTTAATTTAATTAATTTATTTATCTATCTGTCTATTTATTCATTTATTTATTTTGGTGGGGGGATCTTATTTTTAACATGCTTTTTTACAGTATGTAAATAAAAGAGGATTGCCCATTTCCTTGCCCTCTTCCCCCCAGGTATTTAAAAAGTTCGAAAGTTAATTATAGGGTACCCAGAGCAATTGGCAACTATCTTCACCCCTAGTTGTAATGAGGAGGAGACTTTTTTAAGATAACCTTTGTGTAATACAGATGTAATACAGTCCCTAATTCCTTTAGGGACATTTTATTGTTGCTTTTAACAAATTAAATTAAAATACACCATAAAAGAGGGATGGCACCCTGGGTAGAGTGCTGGTCCTAAAGTCAGAAGGACTTGAGCTCAAATCTGCCCTCAGACACTTAATACTTCCTAGCTGTGTGATCCTGGGCAAGTCACTTAACCCCAATTGCCTCAGCCAAGAAAAAAAAAAAAAAGATAACATTAAAAACATAAAGATCTGGAATTTTCCAGGATAGCAGATAAAAGGGTTTCTTACTTTACAAATGATTAACTAAAGGCGATCTTGAAATTAAGTTTGATTTTCAGGTAGTGTTTCAGAGTTGGCATAGTAAGGTTTCCTGCTTCAGACAAGAGACCAAGAGGTAGCACTTGGCATTTCTGTAGGAATTGATCTCTTTATGGCCATCTTGAGCCTATGCCTTTCCTCATTCAGGAGATTGCTTGGAACTCTCATGTAAGGTGCAAACTGTAAAAGGTATGTGTGGAGAGCCAGCTGTACAGTGGATGGCTGGGCAGCTGGTGAGAAGACTGTACTAGTAGGCAGACTGAAGAGTCGTGGCTTCCCCTACTCACAGTAGGATTTTTTTTTAAAAAGTATTTTTATTTTTAGCATTTACCCTTGCAAAACCTTGTGTTCCAAATTGTTTTCCCTTCATCTTTACTTCCCCCCTCCCTTAGACAGCAAGTAACCCAATATAGGTTAAACATGTGCACTTCTAAACATACAATAGACTTAAAATGCATTGTGGTCACGTTTTCTGAATTACCTGGTTTGTGAGAGGGCTAAGGCCTAGAGAAGGAGTTCTTGGGTCTTCAAGCAGTTAGTGGTAAAGCTATTCCCAGCATATTTGTGAGAAGCTAACGTGATACCACGTGTAAAACACTTGGCAGATGTTGAAAGGCACTGTCTAAATGTGTATTCTGGAAGGCAGGGCTAGCGCTTAATATGTCCACCTTCCCAGGTCACTGCCTCATTTCCCCCTGTTGATCTCCCTTCAGGCCAAATCCGAGAAAGCCTGTTTCCTTCACTTTTCTAAGCCCTCTTCCTTTCCTTGGCCTGCTCCTTTGCTTTACTGGCCTTAGAGTGGCGGCATGTTTATTGCATCCCATAGTTTTCAAGCCATCCTCCTCTGAATGGGAGTAAGGCCTGTTTATTTCACAGGATTGTTGGGAGAGTTAAAGGAAGAAATGCTTTCTCAAGGGATTTGCAAACCTTGAAGTGTATGAGCATTTACAACTGATGTCTTTTTATATTTGAGAGCACAGTTGGCTGATAGTAGTTAGAATAAGTGGTTATACTTATAAACATACATACATACACACACACACACACACACACACCCTTTTAGAAGAAGGTGTGGCTTAGTTCTTATTTTTACATTCCTTTTTTCTAAAACCAAATTAGTTTAAAAAATGCCTGCATGAAGCTTTTCTCTTGAAAAGTAATCTTTCCAGCCAAGTGGAGTACACATCGGTTTTTATTTTTTTTTTTTTTAAATAGCACTTTCAATGCTTTAGTAGATTTTGAACATCTTGTCTTTTTAAAAAGTACAAGTTTCCTGTGGGGTAATTCCATTTTGAGTAAATTCGGAAAGCCTAGTAGAGCTCCCACCTTGTAGAAAGGTACCAAAACTCTCTAGTCACTTTGGAGTTTCACTCTAGTACAGATCATCTCATGCACTGTTTGTTTGTTGAATTTACATCCTGTTACAAAAAAAGATGCTCGGTTTTTCATTTACTATTTCCCATTAAATATTTCTGGTAACTTTCATTGTAATAGAGAAAGAAAACTCACTGAGTGTGTTTCAGAAGAAGTTCCCTCTCTGAAGAAATGGAGTGTTAACTTTCATGATTGGAAGGTCACTTGTACATGCTGATGGGGAGGAGTCTTTGACCTGTTCTGTTTTGGAGAATTTCATGGAATAGTTGCTTGAGAATGTCACAGCTGATTACTTAGCTTGTGAATATTCAATGGTTTACAGGATTTTTAATGTTAAATAAAATCTAGCCACAGCAGAACATTATAACTAGTGCTTCAGGCGTATTCTAATTTAATTGCAAGATATATGAAATAATATGAAACAAAATTATCTAGAGGAAATGGACTTGATTTTAATATGATAAAGATACCTAATGCTTCATTGGAACCTTTTTCAGATCTTTTTTTTTTTTCCTGGAAATGGTTCATTGATTAAGACTGACAGTTATAGTGTAGAATGATTATCCACATGTGTATTTTGTGTCTCACCATCTCATCAGAAAATCAGGGCAGTTATTTGTGCACAGGCCATGTTTCTGTCCTTCACTTGCCACATAGAATAAACAAGCTCCCTGCCATGGGGGTGGACAAAGGCAGGCAGGCATTGGTAGCCACCCCCTGTTCTGGTCCCTTCTTTGTGCTTGTTTCTTTTTCTTTAGCATTTGCAACAACATCAGCTCCTTGTTTCTTTGGAGAGAGAGAGAGAGAAAGAAAGGGAGAGGGAGGGAAAGAGAGAGAGATTGTTGTAGCTTGGATTTAACAGGAATTTTTTTGTAGGTGCTTTTATCTTCTACAACATCTAATTGTATAAAATTGATCTTGAACTGTTGGCCTAATTTCTGATAGGAATATAAAGTGACAAAATATGTGGAGGGAAAATTATTCGCTTAGCTGAATTAGCACCCTCATTTAACATTCGAAGGTCCAACACTTAATTAGCTGCATTGTGTTGGACAGTTCTCCTGGCATGTCTCAGTGCCCCTCTTCTCTCTCCCCCCCTTCTCCCCCCCCAAGTAGTCCATGAAACTGGGAGAGACTGAAAGAGGAAAACATTCCTGTTTTAAAGTCAGTCAGGGAACTTCTGGCTCCTGTGTTGTTGATTGCAACTTACCTGACTCAGTCTTCGATGCCTGGGATGTGGATGTCTTACTGATTTTTCTGTGATGTTTCATTAAGATGGCAGATGATTCCCAGATCTGTGACTAACTCTTAGCACAGGGCCTGGCACTTAGCATGCTAACTTCCAGGTCTATTTCATAAGCTTCTAGCTGCCTTGTAGATGTCTTGGAGGAAATCCTCTGTAGATAACTTAGTCACCATCTCCAAAACAATTCTTACTTCTTCCCAAAATCTGTTGTTCAGATTTTCTGCCTCAATGGCACCTTTAATTCCCTCACTCACTCATACCGCAAAATAATTTTCCCAAAATGTAGGTCTGAGCATGCTATCCCTTAGTTCCCTTCAGTAAACCCTGGGATCAGATAGGAAATCTTCCATTGAGCATTTAAAGTCTTTCCCAACCTACCTCCTTCCTGCCTTTGTAGTGCTTTCACACTTTAGCACAGTGGTCCTCAAACTTTTTAAATAGGGGGCCAGTTCCCTGTCCCTCAGACTGTGGGAGGGCCGGACTATAGTAAAACAAAAGCTCACACTCCGTCTCCGCCCTTCGGCCCATTTGCCATAACCTAGTGGGCCGCATCTGGCCCACGGGCCATAGTTTGAGCACCCCTGATTTAGCACCTTCTATACACTCTTCATGCTTTTGGAGCTGTGGACTCCTTGGGCAATCCAGTGAAGACCTGGGCCCCTTCTCAGAAACAATTTTGTAGATGCATCTAAGTAAACTGGAAGATTATATAAAGAGCCCCAGTTGCCCTGGACTTCTGGATGTTCTTCCCTTAAGACACTCCTTGTTTTTTCTATGAGCCATTGCCCAGGGATAGAATGTTCTTCCTCATCTGCCTCCTGATCTTCCTGGCTTCTGTCATCTGGAGCCTCCTTTCTGCTCTAGGCCTCTTGGGGTGCTTCCCCCTTCCCTCTCATGACATATATCTTGTCGGTACAGAATTAGGGTTTGTTGTGTCCTCCTTTAGAACATGAGCTACTTGAAGGCAGAGACCATCTTCTTGTTTTTATCTCAATGATTTGCCCTTTGTACAATTTCTGGCATGTGGTAAAGCAAGTCCTTGTCACCTGACTGACATCTGGTATGTCCAAACAAAATCCAAACTTGATTTTGGACCTTACCATTGGGGGATGGCTGTCTTAGAGCTGGTATTCTTTGTAGTCTGTTTTCTTCCAAAGGGTGCAGTGATGAAGGAATAAATGCATGCCCAAGGTCTTAGAACCTCCACATCTCAGCCCAGAACATTTATGAGATTTTAATGAATGTCTTTCATTGAAGTGTTCATACTTATTTGTTATTTATTCCATTTGATTAGGTCTCAAAAGGAAACCTTAGCTTTCAGTTGCAAATAAATAGCTCTTTTCAATTAAGAAAAGTTGTATTAGCATTAATCAGAATTTGCCAGTGTCTGTCATTTTTGTTTTTTAATGTTTGGGGCTCTATTATGAGTATAAATGAAGGAATAATTTCTAGGGAAATGACACCTAATCTCATAAGACTGGCTTTACAAAGCTTCCTCTGGCCCTTCTGCCCCCTGCCTAGCCAGTCCTTTGGGGCAGCATATAATTAACATTTGATCATAAAAAAATTTAAACACAATGCACCTTAGCGATCTCTGCTTCTAAACATAATTTGAAAATGCATTTAAAAATACATTTCCTTGGCCAAGTGAATTTGCTTTCCTTTTTTTTCCCAAGGATTACAGAAAGTGCATAGCAAATTCAGCCTTCAGAATACCCAGGAGCAAGTCGGCTACAGCTGTCTTCCCCCACAGTATTCTAAAAGAACTAATGAGATGAGAAGTCTACAGCTGGTGGCAAGCACAATAAACCAGGAGCCAAGGGCTCCTCTTCATCAGATCGGCTCCTTTCCCCATGGGATCCCGAGGGAGAGCGAATACTAACAAAGCCAGCAGGCTGTCTCATTCCACTCTATTGCTCATTTGCAGCTATAATTGGTAGCTGAGGTTGCATTCTCTATTCTGAAACTGTCATACATGAAGGAATATATTTGTTCATTGTGATTTGGATATAAATCGACTGGTATCCATCCACATGGAGTAAGCCCACAATCCCAGTAAGCTGGCACCACAGTGAGCCTAGAGAAGGGCAGGTAGCCCAAAGAGAAAGCGGTGGACTCCTGTTGAAACTAGAGTGATGATTTGTGTCTCACAGGTACTATGTTCACAGACTAAAGCACTAAAAAGGCCTAAATGCCCATTTGGGGCAAGATGCTGTGTGACCAAGGTAGAGAAGTATTAAAAAAGAGAAGGCCCACATTTTGTTTGGGAGCATTTTTACCTATTTTGTTTCTCTTTGAGAATGAGGATGAAAGCAAAATTTGCTATCCTTTGTAAGAAAAAAAAAAGTCTTAGAGGAAAGATTACTTTGATCTCTGAGGCACCGAAGTATCAAAGTGCTTTTAAAGATATCTTTTCAGTACCCATTTAGCATGCACTGATTCTTCATAGGATTAACATAGATTTAGAACTAGCATTAACCTCGCCCTGAGCCAAGAGGTATAACCACCCACTCCTATTTTACAGATGAGGAAACTGAGGCTCAAAGACAGGAAGTGAACACTCAGCATTAAACAGAATAGGGTTTTGAATCTTTATTTTCTAACTCCTTTCCTGAGCTCTCTCTACAGCCCTGCATACTCAGATGAGAATTGGAAACACAAATGGAGTGGTTTGTTGCTTTCTGTGCTGTTTAAAATTGCTTTATGTTAGGCTTAAATCAGAAGAGTTTAAAAGACCTGTTCCACTTTATTCTGTTCGTATAAATGAAATAAATGGTGAAAATCCTTAGAGGAGATTGTAGCAGGCGTATGATGGGGAAGGGGATTTTCATTGACTTCCTCCTCTTCTCTTTTGAGAAACATTCCATGAACTGACAGATTTCCATTTTTTTTTTTTTTTTTTTCTTTATATCTCTAAGCTACAGGGTTGGATTCCTTGACACGGCCCCCTGCCCGGTGCCTTGTGAGCATATTCCCTCCTTGAAAGATGTGACATTGAGACATGACATGCAGTATGCAAACTGGTGCTGGGTACCCTGCAGCTCCCTTCCCTCCCCCACACACCATGAGATGTTTTCATTGTCCTCCCATAAGTTTAGAGCATTAATAGATTTGTCATAATGATGCTCATAGAGAAAACATTGGGAGAAAGAAATATTCCCCCATGCATCAGTATTTTTAAGGATTAAGGGTGACTATCCAGAGCCTATCCAGGCGCCGATCCACAGTTAATTGTCTTGTATGTTTAGTTCTCTTTAAAATTCTTAAGGTGGTTTCTCCCCCTTCGCCTCAAACTCTGAGGAAAGAGATCTTTCTTTATCCTTCTGTGTCCCCCTCAGCATGTAGCACAGCAGCGGCAGCCTGTCACAGCTGAAACAAATGGGCTGGGAGGGGAGGGACACCTGACTTTTTATCCTGCCTCTCAGATTTAGCTGGGTGATTATGGGCAACTCATTGAACTTCCCCAAGTTTGTTTTCTTATCTCAAGGAGATAGTAAGTAATACCTGTAACCTTACCTCAAAGGGCTGAATGAGTCCCAAGGAGAACACAGGTAAAGTGATCAGGAAACTTTGATTAAAGCCCTCTTTAGATATGGCAGTTATCACATAATGGGGGCACGAATTCTGAGGGAGGGATTGCATTGGGTGAGCGATGTCAGATGTAGAGAGGAATGTATCACCTGCTGTACAAAGAAAGGTAAAAAGGGGAGGGGGTGATGGGTAAATAGGAGAGGATCTCAGAGGGAACGTCCTGAGGTGGAGCACGGTGAAGGGCTTTCTGCTTAAAGAAAGACTGGAAGTGAACCTGGGAGGAAGCCAAGGGAAGCCAGGAGTGGGGGATTGTCATTGGATCACAGAGTACCTGGGACAAGGCTGGGAAAACTGGAAGCGGCCATGGTGCAAGGGCTTGGAACACCAGAGAGATTTTATGTTTCATCCTGGAGCCCCCAGGGAGCCACTGGCATTTATCTGACCATGGTCAGATATATTTTAGGAGCATCTGGAGAGAGAAAGAGAGGGAGCCAGCCTCCTGAGGGCAGTGTCAAAGCAGAGAAGGGGGTGTGTTCTGGAGACCCCGAACTGAATGTGTCTGGGGAGTGGGAGCTTGCTTCTGTTGCCGATTCCTGGCTGGTTTTGTGGCATGTGGTGGCCGGTTGTGACAGGGCAAACCTTGTGTATTTATCTTTATTGCTTATTGCTGATTAAAATAGAGATTCTGGGAGTGATGTAAGCCTGTGATGAGCATCTCTGAGCTTTGTCTTTTGACCTGTTTTCACCCCAACTGGCCACATATTTGAGGGGAGATGCTATTAAGTGGAAAGGGCCCAAGAGAGAACAGTGGGCACAGAGGAAGACCTTCAGGCCTTGCTGCTACATGAGAGCCAAAAGGCAGAACGAAGCACCTTGGCTGCTCTGAAACAGGGAGGATGATGTGATTGCCATCCTCAAGCGTTGAAGAACTGTCCAGGAAGGGCATATCTGTCTAGGAAGGGCATATCAGGCCCCCTCATCATGGCCATGAAGCAGAACCAGAGGCAGCAGCTAGAAATTGATGTCTGGTGTTGGGAAAACCATCCCCGTAGCATGAACAGTTCCAAAGGGCAAAGAGTGGCTTTGGGGGCCACTTGTCAGGCATGGTGCCATGAGGATTCTTGCTCAGAATTCATATGCTCTGGACTAATCAGATGAGTCCTTTCGCTTCCATTCTCTGAGAAGTACCAGAGCCTCCCTGTAATGGCTCCCGGACTTTTAATAGAGTCTAGAGGCTTGAGTTCTAGACTCTGCTTCCCTTAGATATGACCTGTTTTCCTTCCTCAGTGTAAGCGTCTTCATCTGTGAAATGGGAGTGCAAATGCTGTTTTTAAGATTTGCCTCAAGGTTCTTGAGAGGAAAACACTTTTGTAAACTATGTACCAGTTATTATTAGGTGCCCCTGCTGCTTAATGAGCTCTTGAAATGCTTCTCTAGTTGATGAGATTTCTTTTAAAGGCTTATTTCCCATTTGTTTCTTTTTTCAGTTTCACCCTGTTGGCCTGGCAGAAGTGACTTATAGTCATCCTAGGTACTTTAGTAAGTGCTTTGGCCAGAGGTTAGGATCTTGGGAAGGACATCATGCGTCCTGGAGCCGACAGTTTCTATTTTACAAATTAGGTTGCTAATGGCCAAGGAAATGAGGGGACCTGCCTGAGATCTACAGGTGTTCAGGGGCAAAATTTAGGCTGAAGTCTTGACTGTACAGTTCTTTCCCAAAGAGAATGACTGCGTAGTGCAGTGGATGGTGGGGTACTGGAGTTGGGGAGAGCTAAGTGCCAGTCCAGCCTCAGACACTTAGTGAAGCAGGGCACCCTGAGCAAGTCATTTGATCTCTGTTTGCCTCAGTTTCCTCAGCTGTAAAATGAAAATAATAATAGCACCTACAGAATTGCTGCGAGAATCAAATGAAATTTTTCTAAGTGCTTTGGAAACTTTTAAAAAGTCTCTATAAATGCTGTTATTTTTACTATGCATGTTATGTCAGTAGTGGAGTAAATATAGAAATACCTGTAATAAGTAGTATTTATCTTTCAAGTGAAGTCAGATGCTTTGCAAGCCTTCAGTAATACCAGTTATGACTATTTATAAAATGTATTCTCGGTAAATGTGTTGATAGAAATGATTGCGTCTTTGTTTTGGATTAGAAGAAAAGGAAGGATTCTTTGTTAAATTTTATTTTTATTTTCCCCAGCTACATGTGAAAAAAAGTGTTTTTTGATTATTCTTGGTCATTCATTTACACACACACATACACACAATTGTATTGGGAGAGAAAAATCAAAACATTCTGTCTCTGGATGTGAATGACGTTTTCCACATGGGATTACCTTGGATCCCTGAACCAATAAGAAGAAGCAAGTCTTGTCATAGTAGACTGTTGCACCATCTTGTTTTTGCTGTATATGGCATTTGTCGAATTCTGCTTGTTTCGCTCAGCATCAGTTCATGTAAATCTTTCCAGACCTTGCTCATCAATCAGCTTGCTCATCATTTTTCTTTCCTTTTTTTTTTTTTCCCCTGAGGCTGGGGTTAAGTGACTTGCCCAGGGTCACACAATTAGGAAATGTTAAGTGAATGAGACCAGATTTCATAATTTTTTAAATAAAAAATAATATTCTATTACTTTCATAACCCATAATGATGGGCATTTACTCATTTTCCAATTCTTTGCCACCACAAAGGGAGCTGCTACAAACATGGAAGTGTCTGGCCATCAGGGTAGATAACCAACCAGGATGTGTTTTGGACAGATGTTGGAATGTGTTCTGGATAGATGTTATCCTCTCCCTGTCCTCTATAGTCTCAGAGTGTTGCGGATGTCATGAGGTTCCAGTCTAGTTTCTGCTGTTAGAATCTGCTCTCTACTTAGCTATATTTGATGAGTAGAGGAGAGGCTTCCAGTTACTGCACACATCCTGGGATTAGTGATTCACTCTTTAGGATGTTATTTCTTTTTTCCCCCTTTTCTGAGGCTGGGGTTAAGTGACTTGCCCAGGGTCACACAGCTAGGAAGTGTTAAGTGTCTGAGACCAGTTTTGAACTCGGGTCCTCCTGAATTCAGGGCTGGTGCTCTATCCACTGCGCCCCCTAGCTGCCCCAGGATGTTATTTCTAACATAGGCATTAGTAGATATTTTAGCAATTAGAGTGAAACATGTAAATTCATTTAAGTGCTGAGTATTTTTCTTCCTCTCCTCTGATAGTAGGGGAAGTTGGGACTAACTTTGATACCTTTTTTCCATTCTGATCGTCCCAAATCGGTGCTGCTTCAGCACCTTAGCTTCGGTGTCTGGGTCTAGGAAAGTCATGGGGCACCAACCGGCCAATATCTGCAGCTTCTGTAGTTCCTATTTTGGGTTGGTAGTCTTCCTGGTGATAGGCCCAAGGAAGCCCCTTGAATACCATCTCTAGGTAGTGCCATCCTCTGGATGGGTGCATGCCCCTGTTCTGTCCATGTGTAAGAGATCTAGCTGATTACTATCTTAATCATTATCCAAATAGAATGATGCTAAAAATGCCACCTCCAAAATGGGGGAGGTCCAAGAAGAGCTTCCCTGTTTGCTAGCATATTGGCGAGCTTTTCTGCTTTGCAGCAACATGTTCCTTTGTGGGGCTCAGGGCCTTTAAAATGCTTCTCCTTGTAACTAAATGTTTGCTTGTTTTCTTTTTTGACTCCTAGGTTCACAGTTTTAGAGTTAGAAGGGACTCTGATGTTGGTCTCTCTAGGTTTTTTTGAAAAGAGCCCAAAGAACAGGTCACATAGCTGGTTTTGAGCCCCCATTCTCTTGTTAGTATATCTTCATCACTCACACTTTTATCTTTTCCTGACAGGATTACAAACCGGATGAAGACCCAGCATTATTCCAATCAGTGAAGACCAAGAGAGGACCTTTGGGACCCAACTGGAAGGTACAATCCCCAAAGGGTACTCATGCATGGTTATTGACAGCAGAGCAACAATTGGGCAATTAGTAAATCTTGGGAAGGGACTGTTTAAGGGAAAAAATAATGGCTCACTGGAAGTTTGGTTCCATGGAAGCAACTAGTGGACACAGCTAGTCAGCAGCTGGGCAGCACCCCATTAACAATCAGCATCCCCATATTCACCTTAAGGGCAGCACCCTTTGGAGAGGCTGGGCTTTTTTGCCCGGGGAGGGGGGGTATCCACCAGATCAGACAATGGAATTCTTTCCTTGTAGACTTGTGATTTGGTTAGCCTTTAAATAAGTTATCTATCTAAAGTAGCCCATTTCTTTGGATTTATTGATTATACTTGAGCTTTCAGAACCAATACTTGTGTCTAATTGGACTAATTGTTCTGACCCAGCCAGCACTGCTGAGCGCAGCAGATCTAGGGGCAAAAATAAACTAGTCCCTGCTCCCAAGGGAACGCCATTTTCTGGGTATGCGGAGAAGTGTTTGAGGTTGGAATAAGGGGAGAGAATACTGGCAGGGACTACCAGGCATTTGAAGGAACCTTGGGGGAGTCACTGATGAAGGCCTGCTTTCCAGGCCTGGGAGCAGATGAGCGCCATACAAGGCTGGAAGTGGCAAGGAAGCTCCTGGGGCTTGCACCTGGGGCCCTGTACAAGGACACATAAGCAAGCAAAAGGCACATGGGAAAGCTTTGCAGAGATTTTATCCTGGAGGCAATAGGGATCCTCTTAAGGATCTCTTAAGAGAGGGTCCCGGAAGGCCAGCTGACAAGGTTTAGAGATTATTTTGAGAATTGTGTAGCATTGATTAGAGAGCCATTGGGTCATAGAACTGAATTAAAGTCCATCCCCTTCATCAGTACATGTGAGGAGACTGAGGTCCAGAGATAACCTTTGAACTGAATCTTCTGAGCCCAGTTCTTTACCTCCTTCAATTAAAGCTGCCATAGTAGTTACAGTGTGAGAGAATGAGATTCTGAAATGAGGGCAGCGGATCATGGACTACTTATTAGGTGCTCTGTGTGTGTAAGAGGAAAGAATTCAAATAAGGGAGATCACTGAAGGTTGGTCTTTCAAGGGAGTTTCAAAGGTAGGTTTGGTAGGAGGAAGGCCAGGATCTCCATCTGGGAGTGTCCATAGGATATCTTTAGGGAGGAGCCTATGTAGGCCCCTAGGAGGCAGGTGTGGAGGTAGAGTTTTTCTTCACCTGTGGGGAGAAGAATATTTCGACAGTTGTTGAAGTTTGTCTTATGCATTTCCCACATTTCAGAGTGCCCATGGAGTCATGTGGCCAGTCTGAGAGGAAGACAGGATGGATGGATGCTTATGTTTTTCTGGTCATGAGACCAGAAAAGCACGTAAATGTTCCCTATAATTAAAAATGCCCAGAGCAGATTTTCTGCCATCAGGGTTTTATTTTGCAGCTCATCTGTCTATTTTAAGCCATTCTCAGGCCATCTATAAATAGTGTGTGTCTAGGTGCCAGTTGGTGCTCGAAAATAGAGATTGTTGTGATGTTACAGCAAATAACTGGTGTGGTGGCTTATTAAAGAAGTCTTGTGCCTCTGGAGAGATTGGGCCCCTGCCCGATTCCTTCTCTGTCTGACAGTCAGTCTGTAGTCCTGCCTTGGGGCTGCTGTCTCCAAGACTAACCCAGGCACAGTTTGGGAAGAGCTGATAGAATTGTGAGAATAAAACATATTCCATCTTCAGCCTCTGTCTGACTTACTAAAATTCAGATGGATGTTTTCATGAAATGAATTGTACCAGTTAGGACCAGACTTCCCCAAAAGTTAGGAACGATTTCGTATGTAGGATTTTCTGTTATTTGTAAATTAGAGGAGATACATATTTTCCTAAATTTGTTTTAATATGTTCTTGAAATCGTCTTGCTCGTTTTGAGCTCTGTGTCTGCAGGGCTGAAGCAGGCCTGAAGGCTGTCACTTGTAAGCTCTGGCTCCTCCTTTTGAAAGAGAAGACCATTGTAGGGGCAGGTGGCAAGTCTGCTCGCTCTCCCGTAGTTGGGTTTTAATAGATCTCATAATATCTCATAGATACTGCCCTCTCTAGCCAAATAATTTATAGGACTTCAAATGAGCAACAGAGAACAGAGAATTGTGGGACTGAAACATTGAGACTCCCAGAGACTGATTAAATATTAATATATTTTATCATAAATTATCAATTCCTTTCAAATCTGTACTTGAAAAAATGTGTCATTATCTAGTGTGATTTCTGTTATATTTGGTGTCCTAATCTTTGGTGTAGGATTTCATCGCCAATTGTGTAATCAGGCATAGAGTTGGGTTGAATTACATATACCAGCCATTTTTTTTCCCCTACAAAATGGACTACATATATAAAATATTTAGTTTATTGTCAAAGAGGCTTAAGCTGACTGCAGTCACAATTACTATATATTCTGTAGTGTCTTAATGGCTATTGGAAAAATGGGATAAGTTCTGTCCTTGTCGTTTTCCTATTTTTCCCAGCAGTCTGTTAGTTTCCAAAGTGGGATGCTGTCAGTCAGTGCCTGTTGAACCCTCTACGTACCAGAGTGAGCTGGGCTGTTGGCCCTCTGGGCCAAAGGAAGTGGTGAAAACTCCCTGATCCCAGAATTTGTTTGTGTGGCCATAGCAGCAACAGCTCTACTAGAGGGAAAGTTCACGAACCGAATGTTGTGCTTGATAACATAAATAGCAATCAAATAGCATTTCTATTAAGCACCTGCTGTGCCCGGCACTGTGCTGGGAGCTGGGAACATGAAGATAAACATGAAGCTGTCTTTTACCGAAAAGGATAAGATGAGTGGATCTGAGTGCGTGCTAGGGATAGATGGAGTCACTTGGAAGGGGGCTCGGTCATCTCTGAGCAGGAAAGACCCAGCTAGAAGTTACATGGCATAGATGAGGACAGGCTGGCACAAGCCCTCCTAGGGACCTGTGAGGAGCTCAGGCCTGAGTGAAAGGGAGGAAATTGGAGTCATGTTGAGACTGGCTGTTAGTATCAGTGGCAGAGGAGCTGGTATTGGTTCCTAGGGGATGATGGGATCAGCTGGGAACGCTAAGAATATCGTTACTTGGACAGCGAGCTGGGTTTGGAGGGCAGACTGAAATGGATCAGAGCTGTTAGGAGGCTTTCAGAGGAGTCTGTGAAGGGGAACATGGGTACCTGATCAAGGGTCATGATTTATAGAAGTGCCTTCCCTTGAAGACACATTCCCCTAGTGGTTTATAATTTTTAAGTCATCTTGTTCATGGAATTGCCTTAGGTCTTGGTGAAGAGACAGAATCAGAGCCGTGCTGTGTGCTTCCTGGCACACCTGTGAGCAGGCGCTTCAGGACATTCTCTGTGGCCCATCGGGGAGGCTTTTGTCATTCGATGGAGAATGGTTTGCTTTAAAGACAAAACTGCTAGCTACCTAGTTGCCCTTCTTTCCTCATGGCTACAGACACCTTTCCTGTTTGCTTGGATTCAGTGAGCAGCAAGACAGCATGCTCAGACGTTTCTTCTTTCTGACCTTTGCCTTTTCCAAATCTGTTTCTCTTTTAGTTGAAGCAAGAAATTATCTATTTTTAAACAGATGAAACTCTTACTTTGATTTTTTTGGTTTGTTTGTTCTACTAAAGCTTCCTGTATTGGTTCATTTAAACCAAGTATCTTCCAGGCATCTGGGATGTCAGTAATTAGATAAATACGGTGACATTGGTTATACCTGGAGGTGCCTTTTTGTATAATGAGGACTCCTCCACATTTGTATTTTCAAGTCTTACATTTGTGCCTTTTCCCAGAAACCTCAAATGGGCCTCTTTCTGGTTGCCACTAAATCTTACTTAAAGGAAGATATTTGTGGAGTCTTTGATTCTATAGTGTAGTGGTCACCCCACAACATATTAGGTGGTGAGGAGGAACCTTGAAGCCAGCCTATTTCTTTGCCTGGATTAGGTAATTCTGAGAGAAATAAGCAGAATTTTGACAAATCACCTTATCAATGATCAGTAATGAGCTCTAGCCTGAGCCGCCTCTGTAGACAGTTATGGGATCAGTGGTGACCATTAGCCTACTCCCAGGCTCCTGAAAAAGGGAGAAGGCCCACAGGGATTGGGGGTGTCTGGGCAATCCAGGATTCTGACTGAGAGGGGGACAGAAAGAGACCCATCCCCAAGGGTTTGCAGATCTGGGGTACATCCCTGCTCCCTAATTTTCTGTTTTCTCTTCAGTAGAATGAAGGTGGCATCTTAAAGGCCTTTTGAATCAAATTAAGGGCAAGAAAATCCAGTGATTAGGGCAAAAGATCCAGGGATGAAGTTAAGGATAGAAAGAACTCTTGGCTGTCAAGGAGACCGCTCCCAGTTAAGAGCTGGGATGATGGGCCATGGAGTTGGCCTTAGGAGTCCAGTAGAGAGAAGTTGCCGAGAGCAGCGGACTAGAGACCGTGCATCTGCACCCACCTCTGTTGTTGACAGCTGTGTGGTGTTGGGCAAACACTTTACTCATCTGTATAATCTAGAGGCTTGTTCCACTTCCACCAGCAGGCTTTTTTTCAGTGCCTGCCAATGGGTACAGGGGACCAAGTGCCGGACTCGAATCAGACTGTGGTCAGTCATTTAACTGCTTCCCTG
Source organism: Sminthopsis crassicaudata (assembly GCF_048593235.1). Lineage (NCBI taxonomy): Eukaryota > Metazoa > Chordata > Mammalia > Dasyuromorphia > Dasyuridae > Sminthopsis > Sminthopsis crassicaudata. The sequence goes on from NC_133617.1 coordinate 15,830,063, forward strand.
TAGCAGTAATCCTAGGTGTTGGCTAGGCACTGTGTTGGGTGCCAGAGATGAAAAGTAAGAACAAAAATGTACAATTTCTACCACTCTCCCTTGAGGGGAAGTGCCATCTGTTTTAGATGATCTCTCAGTTTTGTTCCTGGCTCTGAAGTTCTTTGAATTAATGTATTCAGATCTGTTTGAAACCACATCTTCGAGGTGGGTGTTAAGAAAGTAACTCAAACATTTGCTTCTTGTTAGACCTTTTAAGACCATATTGTAGAGTTGACTTTGTTTTTTAAGCGCAGCTATTTTTAGAGCCCACATCTTCAGATATCTTTAAAGTATCTCTTGGAACTCAGCACTGAAACATGGGGTCTCTTGATAATGAAGAAACAGTGTATTAAGGGCCTCTTCCTATCTCGTGTTGACAAAACACTAAATCCTGAGATACGGAGACAAGATGAGCTTGACCCTGTGGGGCAGTCTGAGACAAGATTAGGCAAGTGTGGGGCTGTTCCCTACAACACAGCCAGTCTAGTCCCTATGGAAAGCTTGGTCAACTCGATGGGGACTCTCCAAGCCTGTTCTGGTATCTGAGGGTCCTGATCATGCTGAAGCATAAGTGGAGGCAGACATGATCAAATCAGAATGGGGTTGGGTGGGTGAGGATGGAGATAGTCCCAGCACAGGGAATCTTACCCGGATTGCCACAAACAGAAACTTGTCATGAACTGGTTAGATTAGGGAGTTACTGAGGGGCTTTGAATCAAGAAGAGGGATATCTTGAATTTCTGTGTCCTTTGGAACTTTCCAAGCCTTGGTTCACCCTTGGTTTTCAGATCTTTATCTTTATTGGTTCCTATCAGCTTTTTTTTTAAATTATTAATTTTATAATTATAACTTTTTTTGGCAGTACATATGCATTTTTTTTTTAAACAACATTATCCCTTGTATTCCCTTCTGTTCCGAGTTTTTCCCCTCCTTCCCTTCACCCCCTCCCCTAGATGGCAGACATTCCCATACATATTAAATATCTTATAGTATATCCTAGGTACAATGTGCAGAAACGAATTTTGTTGTTGTTGTTGCAAAGGAAGGATTGTATTCAGAAGGTAAAAATAATCTGGGAAGAAAAACAAAACAAAACAAAACAAAAAATGCTCACAGTTTGCACTCATTTCACAATGTTCCTTCTCTGGGTGTAGCTGATTCTGTCCATCATTGATCAATTGGAACTGGATTAGCTCTTCTCTATGTTGAAGATATTCACTTCCATCAGAATACATCCTCGTACAGTATCATTGTTGAAGTGTATAATGATCCCCTAGTTCTGTTCATTTCACTCAGCATCAGTTGATGTAAGTCTCTCTAAGCCTCTCTGTATTCCTCCTGCTGGTCATTTCTTACAGAACAATAATATTCCATAACATTCATATATCACAATTTACCCAACCATTCTCCAATGCATGGACATCCATTCATCTTCCAGTTTCTAGCCACTACGTAAAGGGCTGCCACAGACATTTAGGCACATACAGGTCCCTTTCCCTTCTTTAGTATTTCCTTCCTATCAGCTTTTGATAACTCTGTGTTATTGGTATATTTTCCTCATCAAGATATCTTAGGGGATGCCATTTTTACAAATTTGATTTTTATGGATATCTTTTTCTTTTTGATACCACCAAGTTTTCTTCTCTTCAGAGAGCCATCCTTTATTTTATATATGTGTGTGTGTGTGTGTGTGTGTGTGTGTGTGTGTGTGTGTGTGTGTGTATATATATATATATATATATATACACACATACTTAATAGTACTCTCCGTTCCCTTCCCCTCAAATAAAAGAAATAGGATATAAGAAATCAAACTAATCAGTACATTAAAATTGGTTGCACCTACCTGCTGAGGGAAGGTTGTGTTCGTATCTCTCTTTTGATCTTTCTCTAATGTTGCTTGTTCTGTGGAGGTTCTTTGTCAGCTCCTCTGTTATCTTGGCTCTGCTTCCTTTATGCTATGTTTCTGGTGAATCTTGTGATGCTTCTTGGTATTCATCATATTCCTTTGTTGTGTATGCAGTGGGGACATTCCTGTGCCCTAATTTGTGTAGCCAAAGCTAAAGCATTTGAAATGTGTGTAGATAGTGTTTTATATAATGAATTGCCCAAGCAGTGTGATGTTGGGGACAAGGTGCTGGGCCTGAAATCGAGATGTGGATTCTAGTTCTACCTTTAGTTCATAACTTGTGCAGCTGTGAGAAAGTAGTCACTTTGTGGGTTTCAAGCCCTTTTCCAAGCATTAGTAATTGGATCCCTCTTTCTCTTGACTATAATTTGCAGTCTCTGCTGAAGAAGGGAATTCCTAAACCAGGGCTTCCTGGTTAAAGTTAAGTGACACACTGAACTTTCATAGATGTGAGGATATAATATGAATTTATCTTAATAATTTGTCACTTGGAAACAATTCCATTGGATCCCCTTAGAAACTCAGGAAATCTTTAAGCCTTTAAAATATTAATTTTAAAACAGAAGATAGTTTGATGTCCTGAAGGTACTTTGATATTTTCAACCCCCTTAAGTTAGTCATATTTAAAATACCCACTTGGTTTTATGTGACAGTCTCCACAGTTACTTTACAGCCTGAGTTTGCACTCCACATTTCCAGGAGGAGTCGAGAGCTCAGGGTGCAATTTTTTTATGTGGCGTAGTTTGGAAGAACAGGACTGGCCACTAAACAGTTGAAGCCTAGAGGACATTAGCAGGCCTAATCTCTTGTTTAGTGAAATCTGGAGAGTCTTTTTAATCTGGATGGCTTTCTAGAAGACAGGGTGGGGAAGAACAAGAAGAAATTTAGATAATGTAATTTTAAAGAGTTGTCCTTTAAAGAAGGATTAATAGCTCTGCAATGGGGTCTGCCAAAGCCTATTCAGAGCTTCTTACTTTTTCACCTGCCACACAACTCTCAATGTGGCTCCCAGAAGTTGTGGTATGCTCAGTGACCTCACCTCAGCAACACCATCTCAGAGAGCGACTGACAAGTTCAAACCCCTGATTGAGTTATGGAGAAGTTGCCTCCAAGCACACAGAGCGCTTAGAACTTGTTTAGCCTGTAAGAAATCCTGTACACACGATTCAGGACGTTGCCCCATGATGTCACTGGTACTCTTCGGAAAGGACAAACAGCAATCTGCTTTGATGTCCTGAATCTGTAGGGAGAGTGGTGTGATCCATTTTACAGATGAGTAAACTGTGCCTTGGAATCTCATGACTAGAAACAGTCACACCTTTGTCATCTTGATTTCAGATCTGAGGCTCTGTTTGCTACGTTTTTGGTGATCAGATTCACTCTAGATTTGATCATGGAAAAAAGCTGAGATTCCTATCTATCTCTCTCTCTCTCTCTTTATTTATGAAGATACTTTTAAAAATGAGAGATACTCCCAGAATGCATGACCAGTGTCAAAACGTATGTGTTCTACAAAAAAGAAAGTCTGGGGCACACAGGTTGGGGAGAATGACTAATTTTTTCCCTCTGCTCTTTGAACTCTTGGCCTGTGTTCATTAGTTTCTTTGACTAAAATGTCTTGCACTAAACTGTTCTGGCTCCGTTGTGTTCTTCTTCCAAAGACTGATGCTCCTATCTTCTAGGTTACTCAATTCTAAATGCTGTGCTTCAGGCAGGTTCCTCTTAGAAAGTTTCAGGCCAACCTTATCTTTTCAGTGATTGCATGTCTTTAAACCTTTCAAGTAGAGCTGGCAGCAACGCCAGCGGGGTGTCATTTATTTTTAACTTGTAATTACTCTTTTCCCTCAGTGAGTTATGGAGTTGAAAACTTGCATTGCAAATCCTCCTGAAAAGGAACCTTTAGACAATTATCTAAAAGTAGTCCTCTGTGAGGGGATGTGAGCCCTATGTCCATTCTGGGAAAGGTTCTGGTGCTGGGTCTGAACTTGGACTCATAATAAGTGAAGACTTAACCCTGACAAGATTTGGGGACAAGAAATAAGTGTGTGGTATCAACATCCAATAAAAAGTTTTGAGAACATTGCAGTTTTGGAAATCGAGTTTCTAGTATCCCTCAGGATTCATTTTTCAAAAACATTTCTTTTCACATTTGTATATATTTATTTGTCACAGTTCTGAAAGGTGAGAGCTGGCGGATTAGACAGACTGATTGCACACCATACCAGCTAAACATACAGCTTTTTGTTTGATTATATTATGTAGCTTGGAGTATACATTACTTGCCCTAGGCCTCTTTCACATACCTTAGGGTAACCTAATATGTGTTGTTAAATTAAAAGCATGATTTGGCCTTTTGGGTTTCATTTCAAGTTAGTTGTGAAATTTAAGGAATTTGGTAAAAATACAAACTAAGTTGGGATTTCACAATTGGTTAGTCCTTGGGATATTATATTGGAATTGGAATTACATTGTGATGATTCACAATTTGGATTTGGGATTTTTCTATTGGCTTTGAATTAAAACTCAAGGGATCTTGTCTCTTGATAACCAGATGACTTTTACTCTTATTTTTGCTTTCCTGAATTTGCTTGTCTGTCTTTTTAGGTGTTTGCTTTAATCTTAACCTAAGTATAATTCCCATGTAGGAACCCATGTAGATTTGGGTGTTGTTCAATATTTTTTGTGGAGAAATGCGCATTTAGGGTTAGAGTTTGGAAAGCCAGCTATAAAAGTGTGTGAGTGTCTATGTCTTATATAGAATTGTCTTCATATCTTGTGGGTGATGGAGAGAAACCAAGTTTAGTGAGGAGACAGGGTATGGTGCCCATGGGATGAATGATCTTAGAAGCTGAGAGGAGGCGGCAGGCAGGAATGAGTCACTTACAGTCCTGGAGAGCTCCTCTTCCCGCTTTGCTTGCTTAACGTGTGTGTTCTCAGAAGTTAGTCGGCTGCTGGATTGGTGCCTTCTTTTGTATGTGACATTGGGGCTCATGCCCCTTGCGTATGAGACTCTGGCCATGCCATTGGCCCCTGTGCCCGTGTCAGACAAAGAGCTGTAGCTCATAGTGGTTCCCCAACTGCTCCGGAGGCAGAGGTTGTAAGTAAGTTTGGATTTGGACTCCCAAATCCAGAGCTTTTCATTTTCTTGCGTGAGAATAAGGTTCAAGGCTTTTGTTTATTTTGATTAAAAGCTCTTCCTTAAATGACATTCCTAAAATTTTGTCAGGAAGACCTGAGTTCAAATTCCTCCTGAGACACTTGTAATTGTGTGACCCTGGGTAAGAGACTTCATTTCTATGAGATCAGATGTGATACTTGTAAAGATCTTAGCATAACACTGAGTGCATAGTAAATGTTCTATAAATTATTAATTTGTTTTAGAGAATAACAACATTTTAGAGCTGAAAGCAGCATGGGTATCAAGCATTGTTGGGAATTATTAGGTAATGTTAAAAAGAAGCAGCGGCAAGGCTCTGTTGCATTTCTTGCCTCTTCCTCCTGTACTGGACCCATCCAGATCTCTTGGTTGGTTCTCCCTCTCTGAAGGGCTTTGCCAGCGCTGGATTCGGTGACAGACACACACATACACTCTTTACCAGTGGGCATGTGTTCTTCTTTCTCCCTCTTAGCCTGAGGGTAATGGTTGTAGCTAAGACTCCACTTTGCCTATTGCAGCTTGTCTTTGTGTTCTTAGTGTTCTGGCCAGACCAGCTCCTTGCTGTGCTTTTTACTTGACTCACAAACTTACCTTTTCCCTCTCTCTCCCTCCCTTATGACTGGAACAAACGCCTATTTTGATCTTTGCTTTTCAGATTCCTTTTTCATCAAAGCTCAGATCAGTGGCACTTTAAAATGTCAAATCTTAAGCTTGAGTTTAGATACTAGTTTCACACAAAAAAGAAATGGCAAGATATGGCTGAAGAAGATGAGGGGGTCTTAGTGGACTGCAATTCTAAATTGTGAACTACATTAAAACTACTATATTTTGCCAGAAACATTTTTTTCTACATTTACACGGTCTGTTTATCGGTTTCTAAAATGTCATTCCAGCCTTCAGGTTATATAAATTCACCCTTGTTAAGGTGTATGATCTTTTTAAATTTTTTTTTTTAAGCCTGTTGGCTTATATTTTATTCCATATTTTTTTACTCATTCATTAGAGGTGCTGCTTTCTGTTTGATTATCCCTCTCTTGCTTGGACAGCAGGACAATATTTGACTCATTGAAGCAATTTGGTTGAGTGTTTTCTTTCATTTCTCTCTCTCTCTCTCTCTCTCTCTCTCTCTCTCTCTCTCTCTCTTTTTGTCCACAAACTGTATTATTGCAGTTAATTTTTCTTTTCTTGGGATGTTTACTAGGATTCACTTGTAATTCCATCTGTTCCTGGGTTGTTTTCTTTTGGGAGTTCATTTTTATGACGTCTTCAATTTTTTTTTTTCTCTTAAATTGAATTATGTAAAATGTCTATCTTATTCTGATAATCTGGGAGTTTTTATTTTTATAAACTGTGAGGATGGCGTTAGCACCCTGGATACTTTAGAATCAGCCAGAGCCAGGATAAGCAAAAATCCTGGGTCTTTAACAGTAGAAGAGGGGAATGGACTCTCAGGATCTCCGTGACCTCTCTTCATCCCCTGCCCAAAAGTGACTAGCTAGTCTTATTCCATCCCCTAGTCCCTTCTACAGTTCTCTGTATATACCAAAGGATAAACTTCCTCACAGGGAGCTGTGATCAACAATCATAGCTCTAGTCCCAAAAAATCAGACCTCTTCTCATGATTTTGGTCATTTAGATTCTTTGATTGGTTTTTCTTTTAACCAAATAAAAAATTTTTGTAAATTCTTATGCAAAAAAAAAAGAAAAAAAACCCAAGACCCAGCTCTTAGTCTGAGAGTTTAATTTTTTGGCTTTTTTTTTCCCAGTTTCCTTCCTTCCTTCCTTCCTTCCTTCCTTCCTTCCTTCCTTCCTTCCTTCCTTCCTTCCTTCCTTCCTTCCTTCCTTCCTTCCTTCCTTTCTCTCTTTCTCTCTCTCTCTTTCTCTCTCTCTCTCTTTCTCTCTCTCTCTCTTTCTCTCTCTCTCTCTTTCTCTCTCTCTCTCTTTCTCTCTCTCTTTCTCTCTCTCTTTCTTTCTTTCTTTCTTTCTTTCTTTCTTTCTTTCTTTCTTTCTTTCTTTCTTTCTTTCTTTCTTTGTTTCTTTGTTTCTTTCTTTCTTTCTTTCTTTCTTTCTTTCTTTCTTTCTTTCTTTCTTTCTTTCTTTCTTTCTTTCTTTCTTTCTTTCTTTCTTTCTTTCTTTCTTTCTTTCTTTCTTTCTTTCTTTCTTTCTTTCTTTCTTTCTTTCTTTCTTTCTTTCTTTCTTTCTTTCTTTCTTTCTTTTCTTTCTTTCCTCACTTTTTTTTGCATGTTTCTTTGAGGTTTTTTGATTTGCTGCTTTTTTAACTTTAAAAAAACTAGATGTACACTTCTTTGACTTGTTTTCTCTGGTGTTTAAAAGTATTTAGAGAAAATATTTCTCTCAAAGAACTACTGTAATTTAATCCACCAAACTTTGGCATGTTATAGTTGCTATTTTCTTTAGTAAAATAATTGTTTCTACAATGTGTTCTTTTTCCACTTCATTCTTTAAGATTCTGTTATTTAATCTCCACTTAAATTTTAATCCTTTCTTCCACTTATTGAGTATATTGTGATCGGTAAAAGTTGTGTGTTTAACATTCTGCTTTTTTTTTATCTTTGTGAGGCATTTTTTTTGGTTTGGACTTAATACATTTTTGTAAAGTTGCCATGGAAAGCTGATACATATGCACACTACTCTCAATTCCTTTTCATTAATCACTAGATAACAGCTATCCGGATTACTATCCTAACTCTTAGATTCACCTGAAACATAATAAATTCTACTCAGGCCCTCAATTTAATTCTGTGAATCTTTGTTTCAATTGTGTTTCCTTTAAACAAACATATTGTTTAATTTTGCTTTCTAATCCATTTAGCTACACTTCTATTACCTGAAGAAATTAATCACACTCAAAGTTAACCATTGTTACTTGTATTTTCTCCTCATTTTTTTTCCCCCTTTTTTCCTTTGGCCTTATTGCCTTGAAATAAAGAAAAGCAAGGTAGGAAAAGAAAAGGAATAGGTTCAAAACCAGTAACCTGTAATTAATTGGAGTGGCTGATCCTATTCTTGTGCCCATCCATTCTTCATCAACCGCAGAGCCAGATCCCTGGTTCTGACCACTTGGGACCAGCCTTCTTGTTTGCCCTGTGGCTACTTCCCAAAAACTATCTTTTATGTGTGTGTGTACATATATACATACATAGTTTCTAGAGAGAGAGAGAGAGAGAGAGAGAGAGAGAGAGAGAGAGAGAGAGAAGAGAGAGTGTGTGTGTGTGTGTGTGTGTGTGTGTGTGTGTGTGTGTGTATCTTTTGAATCTGCCTTTTGGATAAGAAAGATGACTTTCTGAGTTTAGTTACAATAAATAAGTTTCACCTTCATTTCTTGTCTAGTATATTCCTTTCCTCACCTCCCTTTGATTTCTTTCAGAACTAGCAAATCAATAAAATCATAACCTGGCCCTGCCTTTTTCTTTGTTATTTCTTTGACCTTGAAGATAGTAGGACTCTGAAGAAATAGTTGTCTCTCCTCTCCAGTGATTTTGTAGTCATGTGATCATCCTTTAGCTCCTTAATTCCTCAGACACATTTGCCTTTGAATACTTCTTGTCTGCTGTGCAGGTTGCTCAGATCTTCTTTTTTCAAGGCTCTGGAGAATTCTCACACTAAAAGTCTTACCATTTCTTCCATGGAGGATGATATTTTTCTTTCTCCACATGAGTTATTCTTGGTGGTAAGTTTTCGCTTTTGCCTTTAGGATGATGCATCTAAGAATTTCTTTTCTCTCTAGTAATTGGCTACCAGATCCTGCCTACAGTTTCTTGACCCATGAACCTTTTCCTCCTTTCCCTGGCCCTGGAGGCCATGGATCTTGGCTGACATTTCTGGATGCTTTCTGGTTGGAGTGTCTTTCTCTTTACACTTTGTTCTTTCCTGGTGCTAGCATAATTCTGGACGGTTTTCTTGAAATAGTGTCTGAGGTTTTGGTTGGTTATGTGTTTATGGGAACAGAGGGATTATTTCTCCGAACTACTTTTAGGTCGGTTATTTTTTCCACAGTGGACGCCTCACTTGGCCTTCTAATTTTTCACACTTTTGACATTGTTTTTGTTCCTGGTTATTTCATTGAGTCATTTGAGTTACTTGTTTCATTCTTTCTAAGTGCTTATTCTCATGCCATTTCTCCTTTATGAGTTCTATTATTTCTTTTCTTTTTAAAAAAAATCCTTTGTTTTATTCTATCCACTTAGTTCTTGTGGCCACTCCAGTTCCCACCCCGAGGCTCTACTAGTATTTATTGTGGAATTTATTTTTCATCTTACGGATTTACTTTTTGATCTTCTCTTAAATCCATGGTATTTTTTTATTGAATTAATTTTCTTCTGTTTACTTGTGTCTTCTGCCTCAATTCCTGGCTTTTGACTCGGCAGCTAGGACCATTGTCTATGTGCTCTGAATCCAGGGCATAGCTCTGGTCTTGTTCTCATTGCAGTCTGAGCACTGTTGCCACTGCTTTGTTCTGGATGGTGGCTGTGACCTGGTCTCCTGCTCCATTCTGGTTTTGGAGGGAGAGCTGGGCCTTTAGGCCATCAGTCTGGCCTCTGTTGTGTCTGCATGTGCCCCGAGCACCTGTAGACTTGGGATCCTGGATGAGATGCAGGGGGTTGCTGCTGCTTCTCTGGTTTTGTGGAACCCCTGCTTCTTCGGACATGCTTTTTTCATCTTTGCCGAGATGTTTCTCAGACTTGGATTTGGCTGGAATCTTGCGTGTTGCCATCTTTCCATTACCAGTGTTTAATAGTTTGATTCAACTTGAGTATCCTCCCAAAATTCCAAGAGGGGTATAAACTTCATTAATTGTACAAGTCAGATGTATACGTCCTGTTCTTGGAACGTGGGTTTGTTTGAGCCATTTTTGTGTATTTTTAGCTTGCTCTTTAATTCGAGCCATACTTCAGCCTGCTGTTTGTACACAAACGTTTGACAGTTTTAAAGAGCCAGGATTTTGGAGGCGGCGGCAGCAGCAGCAGGCCTTGAGCAAGCTGTGCAGGGTCTCCGCCAGCCCAGGACCCAGGAGCTTCCACCTCTGCCCTGAAGCCTTTTCCAGCCAGAGTAGACCTGGGAAGTCCTTGGGTGCCTTACTTTTCAGATGAGGTTTCTTGTAATATTCGGATTCAGTGCTTTGTCCTGATAATATGATGCTTCATCAGCCTGACAGAGGTGTGTACACACACACACACACACACACACACACACACACGCACACACACGTTCTGACCTAGTCCTTTTTTTACAGGTAAGGAAATTGAGGCCCAGGGATTATTGTAAGCTCATCCAGGTAGAAAAGAGACTTGTTTGAAAGCCTTGTTCTTCCTGCTCCTGGATTAGCACTTGAGCCCCTGCCCTGGGGATTGTGGGTCCTTTTGTGTGGCCACAGCATAAAAGAAAACCTGGAGAGGATCCCTCAGGGAGCCAGTTGTGCTGAGGTACAGGTGTCATATTAAAAGTGACTGTGGTTCCGCTTTAAGAAGCCTATGTGGTGGGGCAGCTAGGTGGCGCAGTGGATAGAGCCTTGAAGTCAGGAGGACCTGTGACCTCAGATACTTAACACTTCCTAGTTGTATGACCCTGGGCAAGTCACTTAACCCCAATTGCCTCAGCAAAAAAAAAAAAGAAAAGAAGCAGCCGCCTATGTGGCCTTTAACCTTGGCCACTGGGCCTTGCTTTTCCTGCCCCTGATCCTGTCCCTAGGGGTTCTGGGATGCAAACAGCACCAGTCTGGTTTGGCTGGGGAAGGAGGTGAGCCTCTTGTCCGGTTCATTGGAAGTGAGTGGCAGGTCACTGCTGAGCCAGATCTCTTCCACACCCCCACTTACAGCAGCTGTGGTTGGAGGGAGCGGTTTTAGTCGTGTCCCACTCCTTATGAACCCTTCTGGGACATCCTTGGCAGAAATCCCAAAGGAGTTTGTCCTCGCCTTCTCCTGCCCATTTGACAGATGAGGAAACCAAGGCAAACAGGGCTAAGCAATGTATTCAGGTCACATAGCTAAGGAGTGCTCTGCACGATGGCACCCCCTAGGGGCCCTACAATTAGTTATTAAAGCTTTGGCCAAGGCCTCTTTGTGAGGAGATCTCATGAGGAAACTGTGAGTTTAGTACCAGACTTTCCATCTCATTACGATAAAAATATAGTTTTAAAAATGTTTGTCATTCCCAAAATTAAGTTAAAAGTAAAATATAAAGAGCCGAGAAAATGTTTCATTATGTATGAAAGTCATTATTTTGAAGGCTTTAGAATAAGGCCTTCTTGTGGGCGATGGCAGAACAGCTCACCTAGGGTTGGTATCCTGTTTGGAATTGTCCCCGCAAGGCTGCCTCCATGGGCTCAGTGAGCAGCGAAGCCCTGCCCCCTTCAGTTTTGAAGAAGCTGAAGGAGACCTGTGGAGAAGGGAAGGAGACTGCAGAAGCCATCCTTCCCCAGCAAGGTCCTTTTAGCTCTAGTACTCCATGAGGCCCCATTGATGGCGCTGCAGTTGCTCCCGGGACTCTTTCCTGGGCCAGAGTTCTCCACCAGTTCTTTTCCTATACTCCATTCAAATGATTGGTTAGTGTCCAAACCGCAGCTATGGTTCAATACAGATGTGATTTGGTAGCACTTATGGAAATTTGGTATCTCAGAAGCCTGCCTCTTGTGCTGAATGGCTTAGAACTCCCAGATACTTGAGCTGAGACATCTTTTCCTCAGTCTGATGTGTGATGCCTTGTATTTCTTGTGTGTCAGGAAATGTTGCCTTTCAGAGGGCAGAAACTATTTGAGTTTTGTCTCTGGTATTTCCTCTGGTACTTGCACATAGTACTAATGACCAAACGAACACACTAGGAACACAGCTAGGAGCTATGCTGAGGAAGCCCTGTGGATCCAAAGACAGAAGTTCTGTTCTCCCTATTTGCCTTCTAGGAGCTTACAGAATCATAGAATTGTAGATTTAGTACTAGACTTGGAGGCCATCATCTTCATTCCCTCGCTTTTTAGATGAGGAAACTAAGGCAAGAGAGATGAAATACCCTGCCTCGAGTTTCCTGGCTAGAATCTGTCAAAGATGGAGTTTGAACCCCAGATGTCCTGACGTCAGGTCCACTCAGTCATTCTACTTCTCAATACATTCTGATGTTCTGATTGTGGTCAAAGATCTGAGTGTTGCTCTAGGCCTTGGACTCTAGGAAGTAAGGGTTTGTCCCAGACTTTCTAATAGCCAAAGCAGTATTGATTTGATTATTGTTCCCAGATTAAGAAGAAGGCTTGTGGGATTGGGAAGAGAGACAGACAGAGATAGCGGATATCCTTGGCTGCTTGAGGCGGTTATTCTTGGTGGCCAGCTGGTTGCGTCTAAAGTATGGTCGGGGCCGATCTGCTGAGTTGCTTGTCTGCTGAAGTACCCATAACTTAGCTGCTCTTTCAAAGCCGAATGGATTAGATAACTCTTCTTTCCCTCTTCCTCTTCAGGGAAACAGGACATAGTAAGCACTTATTAAATGCTTAATGGAGATGGAAACTTAGAACTTTTGGATGCTTGGATTAGAATTTTACTTAATTTCCCTACTTTCAAGTACAATTAAATGATATTTTCTTCTTTCCATTTTTCCCATCTAGAAAGACCTGGCAAATAACCAAGACTCTCCCCAAATGTGTGCCTACAAGCTGGTAACCATCAAATTCAAGTGGTGGGGTCTGCAGAGTAAAGTAGAAAACTTTATCCAAAAAGTAAGTCGCCCATGAAAATGAGTGAGACCATATGTCACGCATGCTCCTTTCTGCTATAGAATTGGGATCTGTGCTGCCCTCCAGAGAGCCTGAATACCTCTCTGGAGTTGGACTATTGTGGGGAGGTCTCTCTCATTCCCAGCATTTGCAGCTCTGGGGGACATTAGGCTCTTCCCAGGACTAGCATGATGGCCATTGCAGGAGGGCCCGAGATGGGGGGTCTTGGAGTGGCGGCACTTGGACATAAATTCCTTGGGGGTCATTAATGTTCATGTACTGGAATAAAGACTTCTGCCCCACCGGCCTTGTAATGTACCTTTATCTCTTTCTTTTCAAAGCAAGAAAAAAGAATATTTACTAACTTCCACCGCCAGCTCTTTTGTTGGATTGACAAGTGGATCGACCTGACTATGGAAGACATTCGAAGAATGGAAGATGAAACCCAGAAAGAGCTAGAAGCTGTAAGGCTGCCTTCTTGTCTCGACTCTTTGTGAAAGGACAGGGAGCACTGGCAGAGCTGACTTTAGGCTAGCATTTTTTTCCTTGACCTGGGGTCTTATGAGGAGCTTCCCCCCTTTCAGAAGGAAATCTGGTGATGATGAGGGCCTTCCTAAATTCAGGCTTTTAAAATGTCACATTTCTGGTTTTTGTTTTGTTTTTTCCCGATAGCCATTGGAGCCTTTCTAGAGCTCTACTTTTAGACCATCAAACTCAAATTTCAATTCCATAGTTCAAGAAGATCTTTTTTCCCCAACTTCAGAATTTTCTCAATTTTGTTAGTGATGGGAGCAGATAGGCAAACTAAGGAGAAACCAAATTTTCCTTTTGGTCAGGTAATAGAATAATAATTTCCCCCATTTCAAAATGTCAAGGTCAACCCGAGAGTACATGTCTTCCCTTCTTTTGGAAATGTAAACTTCCACAATGGCCTTTTTTCCCATTCGACAGACCTGACTAGAGATTAGCAGTAAGTCAAGGTTTGCTTGAGCTGACGAAGGCCCAATGTGGAAGTAGATCCAGGAGAGGTTTCCATAAAGTCATCCCAGGTACATGCAGCTAATAGCAGTGTTTAGAAATATCATCAAACAAAAGGACCATGGAAGCAATTCTATTTCTCTGACACAATAGAAAAGGAAACTAAAGCTGTTGTGTTTCAAATTGCTGGAATTTTTGTAATTAAGGAAAATCTGCTCCTAATTAGTTTACATGAACCTTATAAAGGCCTTGGAAATGTTTGCTTTATAAGGCAATAAACTGTTTTAACCTTACCCTTCACATAAAGTAAACTACAGGCAATCCCCAAATTACAAATGGATTGTGTTCCCAAGTGCTTTTTGGAACTCAGAAAACCTTTTCCTCTAGAAACTTATAAAGTGCAGTTACGTTCCTGACCCAGCCTACAAAGGGCTGCTTAACACAATTCAACAGACATTTATAAAATACCGAGTATATACAAGGCCCTATATTGGGCACAGAGGCTACATGATTAGATGAAAGAGCGCCATTCTTTTGTCTGCATTGGGAGTTCCCTTTACCATTGCCTATGCCATCCTGCTTCTGGGTTAGGAGCTAACTCGTAAGAACTTGTAAGAGGCCAAAATACGCACTCAAAAAAGTACTGAGAATTTTTAGTTGGAAGGACATCTCAGTGGCCATTTATACCTTGAAAAATGTCCTCTGTCCAGCCCCTTCTGGAAGGGCTTCAGCGAGGGGAAAGCCTTCCCAAGGTGGCCCCTTCAAGTTGGGCTTACCTCGGCATAGTGGGGGGACACTTCTCCTTATCCACTTTTGCAGTTTCCAGTTATCCCTGAGGCCAAACAGAAGTTTATTGTCTTTTTTATAACTCAAACCCAGATAATCTTATTCCACAGAAATCTTTTGTTTTTCATACTGGCTGGACAATTCCATCAACCAGTCTTCATCCGCCAATGGCCTTTCCATTCTCACACCCCAACTGATCCCAGGATTCCTGCTTCTTCACCCATATGGACTTCTGCTTCCCCATCTGTGATATGAAGAGGTGGCCTCTGGGGTCCCTTCTTTAATCATAAAGAAATCTTATTATGTGGGTGGGTCCTAGTCAGAGAGGAGGACACACAACATGGCTGAGAGCTTTCTAATTTAAGATTACATTAATTTTCTTGCCTTGTTGTGTTCTCCATCTTGTGCCTGTGAAAATGATTTACACTCAAGTATCCCTGCTTGATTTGTTCTATCCCAATTAATCCCAGCTAGTCACGTCACTTGGGGCCTCACGTCTTCACCAGTTTATTTTCCTGCACAAAAATACGAGTCGTTGTTAAGGAGAGAGTGGGATAGAATTCACTCACTCTGAGGCAAAGGTGACAACCACACAAAAGGGGGCTAGATTTCTTTTGAAATGTTAAGTCATACGGGTTCCTTATTGTGGCAGCTGGAGATGTAACCCACTGAAGTGAGAGATTTCGGCAGTGGGAGTAAAAAGGCCCATGTACCAGGGATCTATCTTTGATCACTTCTGCCTTTAGGGTCAGAAGTTTCCCAGCTTTTCTCCTCCTCCTCCTCCTCAACCCATAAGTGCCTTAAAATCTTCCAGGCTGTTTTTGGTTTGTTTCACTGCACACTGGCCCTCCTGATAGTAGCACTTGCTGCTGGCTGGCAGGCTGGATTGTTTAGAAGTTGGGGTCTGCCTGCTTATTACCAACCCCGGTAACTGGTGAGATAGACAAGCAATTATGTATGCAAGTTCAATTATTAGAAGGTCTTATATAGCTCTTAGTTTTAAGCTTAAGTTTCCATTGCTTTCCATAAAATGGAAGAAATTCTATGTGGGTGTGGGTGGACTGGGAGTGAGGGAGGGGTATTTTGTTGTTTAATGTTTCAAAAATTCTAATGAACCCTTTTTCTGCCTCTGCTGCTCATCTTAATGTGAAATCCAGTTCTTATGCTGCTCAATGCAATGAAAGAGTGCTTTATGCTAGAATTTCCTCACGTTGTGTACTAACATAATATGTCTTCCAACATCCACGGATAAGGCAGACAATGCCTGAGGTTACAGGTTCCCTTTGCAGACCCCCTACTTAACAAGCAGGTTTAAACTTGCAAAGCCTTCTCTTTGATAGAAAGGAATTTCAGTTTTAATTCCACTGACACCTGATTGAAGTATTTTGGACAAGTGTAATTCTTTTTAATTCACAGATATTTTAGGAATTAAAATCTCTTTTAGGATGGGCATTGGCCCCAAAGAGAAGGGCCCAGAGATGGGCGGTGTCAGGCGTGAGCAGAAGGCCTTTGAGCTTCAGGCTTTAAGCTTAGCAGCAGTTCAGTTTTTAAGAGAAATGTGATACCTTGTTTCCTATCTTTCCCCCCAACTAATGTATGAAAACACGAGAGAAAAGACAACACAGTCATCCTTTGACATTTGTAGGTTCTATATTTGTGGTTTTGGTTAATTGAGCATTGGTCATCAATTTTTTTTTTCCTGAGGCTGGGTTAAGTGACTTGCCCAGGGTCACACAGCTAGGACGTGTTAAGTGTCTGAGACCAGATTTGAACTCGGGTCCTCCTGAATTCAGGGCTGGTGCTCTATCTACTGCGCCACCTAGCTGCCCCCGGTCATCAATAATTAAAGGCGATTTTTGCAACATTTGTAGCATACTGTGGAAAATTGCAGATGACTTGCATATGTCAGATATATAATATATATTATTAATCTGTTCTATCATTTACTACCATAAGTATGCCTACATAAACTTATTATAAACAGTTAAATTTTGTTCAATTTCACCATGTTAAAGAAGTTATTCCCTCTTTTTGGAAATGCCTCCTCTTTGTTTCATTTTTCATCATGTGACTTCCCTCCCACCTTGATTGATCCTTGTATTTTGTGCTTGGGGGAGGAGAAGGGAATTTGTGCAGCAGTTGATGGCTGCTGGACTGCGGTGGCTTTGAAGACTGCATAGTTTGCAAGACACTAATGTCTCTCATAAAAGCTGCAGCTTTTTGCTGGGTGTCATGTGATTTGTTTTGTATGTTAATATGACCAGAATTATTAAAAAAAAAGGTCTGGCATAGTCTAGAATTATTCTCAGGGGTCTTGCACCCTAACTCCCACGAACACTAAAGGATGACCGTGTTAACTTTTCTTCTCTTCCCTATCTGTCCTCTTCTTTCTCCTTCTTTGATCGTGACTGAGTTATGATTCCATGGAAGTCTTGGTCCATTTTCACATTTCTGCTCTTCAGCCTTCCTTCATTCACTTGCAAGTGCCTTGTTTCTCGGCTCCTGTCTTCTTTGTAACTCTTGTTTTCTTTCTGATCTTTTTTTTGTCCCTTCTGCTCCTTTCCTAAGCACACCAAGTGGGGTGTGACACTAATGGCTCTTGAGTGAATTATGCCTAAGGAGCTGCTTTTGTCAGGTCGAGAGCAGCTGGAAATTCCCCGTGCCCATTCTTTCCTCTCTAGCCTCAGCAGCTGTGTAAGAAGGGCCCAATCTGACCTTTGAAGGCTATTCAAAGAAATAAGATAACATTAGTGGACATTTCCTTTTTTAAAGGCTATTTTAAAAATAATTTCACACCAACATTTTCTTTGAAGCACTCAAGGACAGCTAAATATCTGACATGCTTTTTGAGAAAAAACTCCTTAAGAATTGCCCTTAGATTTGAGCTTATTGGAGAGACTTAGAAAAGTTCTCCCAAATGTGGATGTGTCTATAATTGCAGCTCTCACTGTGGAGCATCTTTGCCTTCTTGCTTACTAACCTCACGGTTCAGAGTCTATGATTCAGTAGCTCACGGTTTTATTTTACGTTTAGATGCGTAAGAAGGGTACCGTCCGAGGCACAACGGCTGCTGATGTCTAGATGAATCTTCTGTAGGGTCAGAGGCCATATCAAGCTGTGTAAGTGAAGGGCTGGGTGAACAGGATGCCACCTCAAATTCCCACTTTGCTGGTGACGGAGAGTCATTTGATGAGCACAGACTCTCCATATTCTGATGGTTTCATTTCTAAACATGAACAAACCCCCCCATAGAATAAAAAGCATTAGCATTAGAACTCTCAGAACTTCCGTCCTTCTCATAGAAAGACATCTGTGGCACAGGTTGAGATCAGTAATGGAGTAATAGCCACATGTACAAAATGGACTGAGTGTGCTTGAGTCCCACATGGCTGGGCTTGGGAGCCAGCTTTTTGTTCGTAATGAAGAGACTTTGATGGAAGGAGAGGAAGTGAGTTGCTTGAAGTCATAGAGATGATCAGCTGGTAGAACTGGGATTCAAACCCAGGCGCCCATGTTTGTAGTCAACAGTTGCCCCACATCCTGGTGCCTTTGAATGTTCTCAGGCTAGTACTTCAGGGGTGGCGAAGCAACTCCCCTGCCATTGTGTACCAGCTGAACCAATCTCTCCCTCCTTCATCCCCCTCCCAATTCTCTGGCCTCCCAAATCCTTTAGCTCTTAGGTTCCTAGGCAACTCAGTTCAGTTCTAATATCTGTAACCTCACCTAAGTTGAATTTGTAATGTCCATTTTTCGGTAGTCTTTGGCGTGGTGCTTCATTGGCTAGAGCATTTGTATCTAGCAAGGAATGGATGACTTTGTAAAAAGAGAACGGCCATCACAATTTACCCATAAGCACGGAAGCCAAATAGGGCAACATAGAACTTTATTCTGGAGAAGAGCAAATACAGGGGTCCTTCCTCCCTTGCTCTGTGGCCCACATTGTGAGGATCTTCTGTTTGGGCCAACTCTTTTCATTGTGTACCTAAGATTGAATAAACTACCTGGATATGAAGGAGGAGCTTCAGATGATCTCACACCCTTCCCTAAATGCACACTGCAGCCCACGTTTGGTTTGTCCAGCTTTTTTGCTGTCCCTTTATCACTTGGAATAAATTCTTAACAAAGTTTAGTGACCTTTTCTGCAGTTAATTTGCTTAATTTCTCCACTAATGGGATAGTGTTATGCCATTTATAAGATAAGTCTTGATTTATTTATTTATTTTTTAAAGTATAGCAATCTATTCAACTTCAATGGACTTTCTGATAAAAGGTTTTGCCATATTAAGCATTTTTTTTCTGGAAAATTGATAAGTCTTACAGTGTTTAAAAACTTAATTTTGTCTCCTTTCTCATACCCTTCTCTTTCCATTTTCCTACAGTTACGTAATCAAGGTCAAGTGAGGGGAACCAGTGCTGCCCATGACGAATGAGGAAGGATCTGACC
This sequence comes from Sminthopsis crassicaudata, assembly GCF_048593235.1. NCBI lineage: Eukaryota > Metazoa > Chordata > Mammalia > Dasyuromorphia > Dasyuridae > Sminthopsis > Sminthopsis crassicaudata. The sequence goes on from NC_133617.1 coordinate 15,849,084, forward strand.
AGTAACTTGCAGTGTTGACGTTTCACAGACATGTGCGTGTGACGATCTGTACACATGTACCGCTATCCAAACACGTGTGTATATATGTATATGTGTGTGTATATCTGTAGCTGTATAGAAACCGCATGTAGAGCTATAGATACTGATGCACGCACTTGTGTATATATGTACATACATACATACATCTACTTAGGGGATTAGTACAATTTCTCCAGAGTACTGTACCTACAGCAAAAAGGCAAAGGAAAATATTTTCATTATATATACCTGAAGCAGATTTTAATAATTATCAGAGTAATGCCATTAATGGATGAATTGACTACAATGTAATGCTAGCTGGTATGTTTCATGGATGTCAAGTTGTGGACCAATATATACTTTTTTGTTGTTCTCTTAAATGTCTGTTAAAAACTTTCTATTTTAGTCTCATGAGTAAACAGACTCCCAAAGCAAAAGTTTATTCTGAATTTTTTGTTTTCCCTCTGATTCTGGAATGTAAACTATGAATGTATTTATAGCTATTTATTTCTGGATGGTCACGATCTTACAGCCAACTTTGAGGATTTCTATGAGTAAGGAATCTGGCTATAATTTCATTTGTACTTGCCCTTGAAGGAAAAAAAAAATCCTTAAAAATTGTACCTGTTTTTATTGGATTTTTGTACATTTAAATTTCAAGTATTTTTCTATATCAGAAACTGGCAAAAAAAAAATGGGGGGAAGACACTGGCTTGTGATTTATAATAAACACTAAACATTTCAGAGAGCCTGTTAGGCACAAAAGAAATGGGTGATACTACTATATAATCTCAATAAAAAATACTGTAGGCTCGTTCAAGAAGTCGGAAGTGTAGCACTTCCCTTGAGTCAAATTTCTTGTGTCTGAAATGACTATTTTCTAAAACTGCATTTTGGAAACTATGCAAATGGCCTCAATTTCTCACAACTTACACAATGGAATATAATGCTGACTTTTAGCTCTTTTCATGTTGAAAATACATTTTAGACGAGAGATCATTCACTTTCAGATGAGATGAAAGTGTAGAGCATGGCCAGCCTTGGGTCTCTCTGCGCTGTCTGAAGACACGCTATGAAGATGATGGTATAATTCCAACCCTTTTGTGGATGGTCCTCAGATCTTCAGGATTTTTTAAGAAAATACTCACCTGGAGCCTCTCCTAGATATCTATTAAAATGCTTGTTAGATAGAAACAAAAAAAGTTATTTTAGGAACAACACATAAGTAAGATTTTTTTTTTTTTTTTTTAAATTGGGTTTCTTTGTCAGATTCCAACTTTTTTCTCCTCAGTCCTAGAAGCTTGTGTAGGACAAGGATTTAAGCCTTGATGACTGAAAATCATGCTCTTTCCCACTTAAAACATGCTCTTCTGCAGTAGAAGAACCCTACTGGTCATTTACTTTGCTGAAGGCCCAGCTAGCTCCCTTGCATCTGTCCACAGTGATTTTTTTGTCCCCTCTCGAAATGATTGCCACGATACGGCAAGGGGCGCTTTGCATCATGTTGTCCCGTTGGCCCCACCCCAGCTGCACTTCACACTTTTTCTGTGTACTCAGGATGAACACCAATGTTTACTCTCTGTGCATCGTTGGAACGGGGGCTTGTCAAAGCAAGATGGTTTGTCTGAGGAGAGTTGTTGCAAGGAGGATTATTATGGCCGACCTGTCAGCACAAAGGGTCTGGCTCTTTCCATTTCACGGACTCAGTCCTCAGTGGCACCTGTGGCATCATGGGGAGTGTGCTCTCGCATGGACAGAGCACCTGACGCATGGATTTTAATGGTTTCTTGATTCGCTGTGGAAATTGGAGGGATCGTATAGTGACTGTAAAATAACACGTTTACTCGACAGTTTCTTGTGTAAATTATAGTAAGGCAAAGTAATTGAAATTGGAACTGAAAATAAATTTGATCACAAAATGCCACTGACGTCTCCACATGGGTCGTTGTTTTCTCTCTGTGGTGTTGGGTTTGGGGCATCACTCCGTGCCCCCCTTGATAGTTGGATCGAAAAGCGAGTGCTCTGCTCTGCTCTCTTCGGTATTCTTGAGCCATTTGTCCCGCCTGACCACGAACTTATCACAGAATGCTGGTTCCTCATGTCCATGTCTACAGAGTATAAGTCCTCCTTTTCTTAAGTTGTTTTTTCCCTTTTGTTTATCTCCTTGTGATAAAAGGGATGAATCCCAAGTTACCCAAGGCTTTTCCTTTCCCAATGAGGTGTCTCGTACTTCCCATCATGGAGAAACATAATCCATGTATTGTTTGGGCCCCACACTCTGAAACTAGGTCAGAAGTAGGTGCGTCTTTGGAGCGGGCTCATGGAATCTTTTGCTCATGCCCCAACCCAAGGAAATCCTAGCAACTTCAACATTTGCCCCAGAAGGGCTGGTGCAGGCCTTTACATGGGGAGGAATACCTTTGAAACATCTGTGTCGCTTTCTCCTTTGGAAGGACCTTTGGCTTCTCTTAAAGCACAAAATGTCAACTGAAGGACAGAAGATGCAGGGCAGAGGAGTAGGCAGCTCCCAGTACCCTTCACCCTCCGAAGCCCGGGCAATCCCATCCAACTTCCTCCTCTGTCCCTTCCTAATTAGTAGAGGCAATAATCACATCCACTCCTGGGCTTCAGGGGATCAGGCACCATGACCTGTGTGTCCCAGGTATCGGATGAAGATCCGAGGTTTGAAAGTGGGTCTTGCTACACTGTGCCTTCCAGCTCTGGTGTTTGAAGGGATGTTTGTGGCACTAGGCCATGCCAACTCAGCTGATTTCTTTCCCTATGGCTGGGAAGTTTCCATCTCTTACCCCATTTCCTTCCATTGGTGCTCACAGGAACCTGACTTTCTTTAGAAGATAACCCCTCCTGGCACACCTGTTTTAGTGCAGAAGGCTGCAGAAGGCATGAGGAGGAGTTGCCGTGTACCTTGTTCCCCACTGTCCCATCAAACCTCCCTGCTACCGTCATTGCAACCAGCCTTCCCTTGGAAGTGGTCTGGTCCTTATGTCCTCCTTTGGGTCCCTCCCAGATTCTAAACCCAACCCAGGCCCCCTGCTTAGTTAAATACTCAGAACTTCAGACAAACACAGGGTTGTCCCATTGAACACTGGCCTTAGAGTTCATCTCCCAGTCTCAGGGTTCATTTTTTATTCCACCTCAGCCTGGGTAGTCTACCTTAGATATCATCATCGCTCATAACTGCCAACTTTCAGGGTATCTTGCACTGGGCCTGGAAGACAAGTTCAGATCCTCGTACGCGAGTCTGGGTAAGACCACCTCAGCTTGCACATCCATCATCCATCGGCTTTAATGGCTCCTGAGGGCTCTTCTGTCACCAAATCTTTGATCCTGCAATCTCTCTGTGCCCTACTCCTAAACCTATTTTTTTTTTTTTTTTTTCCCTCTGAGGCTGGGGTTAAGTGACTTGCCCAGGGTCACCCAGCTAGGAAGTGTTAAGTGTCTGAGACCACATTTGAACTCTGCTCTTCCTGAATTCAAGGCTGGTGCTCTATCCACTGCGCCACCTAGCGGCCCCTAAACCTATTTATTTTCATCATGACCTCCAGTGCCTTAAATCCTATTCTAATCTGTCATTCTACCCTTGTCCTTATCCCCCCTTTGAACATTGAGCCCTAGAGTTAATTGGTCATTATTGCCCATTGTTGAATCCTTTAGCTCCCATCTTCTCTCCCCACTCTACTTTCTTTGATCATTCTATCGTGCTTGAGGAGGTCCTGCAGCCTTTCTACCATCTAGATGCACCACAAATTAATTTCTCTAGTTTCAGGAGAAACTTCCACATGGTAGCGCTCAAAATGTCCCCCATCCCTCCCCACCCCCAAGCCCTCTACATTGTTCCCAACTCCTTTCCTCTTAGCAGATGACCCGACAGAGAAAAGCCATTATCCTGAGCCCTTTCCCACTCCTTCACATTTTTACCTTTCTTTTAGACTTAAGTTTAATGCTCCTTTGATTGATCTATTCCCTCTATTTTCACATGGAGCTTTCCTCCCCTCACCATTAACTCTCCCTTTCTTCTGCTTTCTTCTCTACTGTTTATGAAAATGTTCAGTTCTTCCTTAACCTTAAAAGAGCTATTTGGCCCTTCTATCCCCTCAACTTGTGAGCCTTTTTCCTCTTCCTTTTACTATTGAAATCCAAGAAGGTTGCCTGAGGGGACGGCCTTAACTTACCTCCTGCTGCTTACTTCACTTTCCTTACAGTTGAGCTCCTGACCTTCCATGCTACCAGAACTGCTGCGAGGAGACCGGTGACCTTTAATTTCTGTGTCGATTTTGTTGCTATCGACCACTTCCTCTTGGAGCATTTTCCCTGCTTGACTTGTGGGATGCTGCTTTTTTTTTTTTTTTTTTTATTCCATTTGATCATTCCCATTTCATACTTTCCCTACTGATTCAATCTCTTCCAAGGATGGGTATACCCCAAGACTATCTTGAGCGCTTTTTGTAATGTTCTTTTTCTCTTGTCTAAATTGTAATCGTTTTCTTGGCAGATTTTCTGGAGGCAGCCTTGGCTTCAGTTCAGCTCAATAATCCCAAAATGCAGCCAGGAATTAAAGTCCAGATCCTCGATTGTGTCCTTCAAAGTCTTGAATCTTTTCCTGGGGTCCTCCTAGCTTTCTCACAGGCCTCTCTCTCCTTGGTTCCCCAATGAGCTCTTGTCAGAATGTCTCCAGCCAGCTTCAATCTCTGGCTCCCTCTAAATCCAAAGTCTCCAGCCAGCATGAAGGTAGATGTGGGAATGAATCAGGCTCTGCCTCCGAGAGTGGGATTGTGGATTTCCCAGAATTCAATCCTAGATGTGAATCTCCCAGAAGTCCACGAACAGACTTTTCCTTTAGGCTTGCTAATCCACTGAATCCTGGTTCTGAATCTCCTCCAGTTTCCCTGAAGTTCTCTTGACTTCATCCAGACTGACTGACTCCACTGAATCTTGGTGCCTTATATCCTCCCAGAGAATGGGCTTGTGGGTACTCCCTGGGCTTGTGGGAGCTCCTTTAAAGGTGTAAACTCCTTCAAAGGTTTCTCAAGTTCTGGCCCATAGCAAATGTAAGAATCCTAACAGCTTTTCCTTATGCATGTATTCCCATGTGAACTCCCATGATTCAATTTTGTCACATCATAGATGGTTCCCATGTAACTGTATTTTAGCTATCTGCTGAACCTCACCAACTGAATGTCCCTGGCGCATCTCAAATAAAGCAAAATTCTTTCCCCTCAATCATATGACTGCTGGTCACCCAGCCTTACTACCTAGAAGTCATTCAAAAAACTTCCTATCCCTTAAGTCCCTCTGTCAGCTGTCTCTATTTTTACTCCTGATGTCACTTCTCTCTGTCCCTTGCTCATATACCTATCATCCTCAGACCCTCACCAGTGCTCATATACAGTAATATCCCTCTTCTAGACTTTCTCCTCTTCATCCTCCAAACAGCAGCTAAAATGATCTCCCGACTTGGACCGTGCCATTTCCTGACTCAAGCCTGCACTAGTTCACTATTGCCTGTAGGATAAAATAACTCAACATGGCATTTAAGATCCCTCACTGTTGGCCTTTAGATTTGAGGTTGAGTTCAAACCCCAGCCCTGCCAGGTACCTACTAGCTGGATGCTTTTAAGCATGTCTGCTCTCTGGGTCTTGTTTCCTTATCTTTAGACTAAATAAGCCTTAAAGGCCCTTCCAACTCTAAAGCTGGATCGTAATTCGTGACCCTTGCCCCCTCATGTACTTTTCTATCCATCAAGATTGGGAGTGTTATTTCCACCTCTTATTTCTGCCTTTGCCACCTGGAATGCTCCATTGCCACTCCTTAGAATTCTAATTTGTCAAGTTTTCCTTGACAGGTATCAATATTTTCATCTTCCACAAATGTGTATAGATTTGTGTCTGCATTATAGATCATTCCCCCTTTGCCCGTAACAGCAGTAGACAATAAGCTCGTTGAGGGCAGGGGCTGAGAGTTGGAGAGTTTTGTGTTTTGTCTTTGCGACTTAAATTGCTTGAACAATTTCTGGCACAGAGTAGGTTCTGAGTGTGGATTTAAATAGAATGTTGCGTTGAAAGGTTTGCTTAAGTTGTCATTGGGGGTTTTGAGTTTTGAGTCCTAAGCAGCATATAAAAATTCCCAGTACTACAGTAGTTTCCTTTTTGCTAGTGAGGAAACTATGCTCTAAAAAAGTTGTTTTGGGGGTTGGGGCGGGGAAGAATAAGGGGAAACTATAGTGTTCTCTCTAAAATGTAATGTTCTCTGTGGAGATTTCCTAGGGGTCTCTGGGGATCTTGGGAGTAGCCTTCGTTTCAGTTCAGTAATCACCACAAGTGCATCCAGGAGTTAAAGTGTAAATTTCCTAGGGGTCTCTGGGGATCTTGGGAGTAGCCTTCGTTTCAGTTCAGTAATCACCACAAGTGCATCCAGGAGTTAAAGTGTAAATCCTTTATTGTCTCCTTCAAAGTCTTTTCTCCTTCACTTGGGGCTCAGCTGGTTTTCTGGAGGCCTTCCGGAGTCTCGGTTTCAATGGAGAAGCAAAGGACAGCCTGCCACCAAGGTGGTGTGACATGGGATAAATCTGTCTGAGTCCAAGGGCTTGTGCTACAGCTTTCAGCCTCCAGCCTTCTCTTCTGTCTGCTTGTCTCTGAATCTCTGAATCTCCCGACTGAGGCTTCTAGCTTATATCCTCTACACTGAGTACAAACCAATCATATCAGTAGGAAACCATGATTTGCTGTAGGATTAAATCAATGCTAAACTAGATTTAACCATTGTCTCCTCAATTCCACTCAGTACCTTGTTTCAAGTTCTGGCCCATAACATCTCCTTGTAGGATTAATCCTACTGAACCGTGCTAACTTAGATAACTATTGTCTATCAATTCCACTGACTTAGCCCCTTGTAAGAATCCTTTATTTCAAGTTCAGAGTTCTGGCCCATAACAGGAAACCAGGCAAGGAGGGATAATTTGAAGCAATTCAAGAACGTGACAACTTCATTTGAAGTTCAGGATGATGGAGCCAAAGGGCCAACTGAAGTAGAAGAGGGGAGCAGGGGCAGATAATAGTTAGCTCCAGATAAGTAAAACTTGCTAATAGTAAGGGCTACCTAAGGGTGTAATGGGTTGCCTCTGAAGGGGATAAGCACTGTCTTTTACATGGTGTCTCCAAGTAAGATCTGGAAGACCACTTGTGGAGACATTGTAGAGGGGGTTCCTGTTGTGATACAGATGGGAAAATACGACCTTTGAGGACCTTTCTGACCTGATGGGGACTACTCTGAAAAGTGTGGCAGAAATGGCCAATCTCAAGCCGTTTGGGTCATAGAAGGGCTCCTTAGAGTTAGAACTGAAAGGAATCTTTGAGGTTCATGTTGCCTTCCTGTGATGGAGGCAGTTCATCTTTACAACAGTGATGAAGCTCACCTGCTCTTCTTCCCTTCCAGATGGTTGTGCCCAGTTGACTTGTAATGTTCGGGTTAGCTTTCTGGAGGTCCTTCAGACAGGCCTTGGTCTCAGCAGGATGGAAACCACAAGAATGGACAGGAATAGTCTAGAGCCTTTATTCTGGCCCAGTCTTGATCTTAGTGGAGGAGCAGGAGTCAGGAGTGCCACCAGGAGGATGATCAAGGATGGAATGTCTCATTTCCAGCCCTCTCAGCCCTTAAATACCCTATGACAATACAACATTACAGCCCACTGAGCATGTGTGAACTAGAGAACCATGACATCACCATGCTAAGTACTAAGTGTATGTGAATAGAGAACCATCATCTCATCAATCCCACTGAGTTATCACCTTGTTGTAAGTATCCTTGTTTCAAGTAGACTTTTCCCGAGTTCCTCTACATTCAGTAAGGCTGTGACATGTGCCAATGAATGAATTCATGAGGGTTCCCCATAGAACTGATCTGCCCATCTGAAAGGGCTTTCCTAGCTATCATTTGAGTCTTGAAAACACATGAGGAGGCAGGAAGACAAGAGACACATGGCACGTGTTCCTACACAGACTCTGTTTTGGTCATTTTAATGTATTTCCCAATTTTGGGAATAGAGTTTGCCCAAAGTCCTTAGCAGCTTTATTATGGTCACTGTTTTCACCGGATAGTTTTGTATACTTGTCTGTTGTTTTATTAGGATTAAAAAAAAGGAATTTAGTATTTTAAAGTTCTGGTTTCAGGAATACAGAATTCCCTGTGGATGTAGAGCACACTCCCCTTCCCTCAAAGCCACTAGGCTCTGATGATTCTGTTAGAAATTGCTAGATGCTGGGGATACAAAGACAAGACCAAAGGTAATTTCTGCTTTCAAGAAGGTTCCGCATCGTAGGGGGGCATGATCATTTGAGGAGAGCGAGCAGGAAGGAAGCGGGAAAGACTTCCCATCGGTGTTAAGACCTGGATTCTGGCTCTGGGGCTGCCCACATTGGCTTTGGGCCTTTGGCTTGGGCAGACTGCTGGTTTTAATTCAGTTTCTTCATCTATAACCTGAAAGAATGGGTTGACATGGCCCACAAGCTGTTCTCCAGCACTGAGATTCTCTGATGCTGATCCACTTGAGCTCTTGTGAAGCCTATTTACCCCAGCCCATTCAGATTGGAAACCCCTTCCATCATTCCATCATTGGCTATTCCCCATCTGTTTTTGTGGGTCTTCAGTAGGAAGGATGAAAGGCCTATCTATCATAGGCTTTGACTTGTCTTTGTGATTGCCTAAAGGAGGTTGTTCTCTGGTTCTAGGGCATTGTTTTCTCCCAAGATCCTCAGGACTGATGTTGCCAGAGCTGCGGGCTGTGCCGGTGATTAAATCTCATGGAATGTTTCCAGAATATTTTACTAGGACTCCTTGAGAAACTGACTTTTAATTCTAGATCAGCTATTTATTATTACCCGGGGCCCTGAATGAATCATTTAATTTGACCCAATCTCTTTCTTGATCAGGTCAACAGTCATGGTCAGATGGACTAAATGCTGAGAGATCTGTTCTGCTTGTGAGACGTTCAGTGATGCAGGGGATTGTATGATGCCCTTGGCAGCAGAAAGGCGAGTTCGGATTCTGCTCTAGCTATTGACTAGCTGACAAACTTCTCATATGAACCGGGCAAAATAACAATAAAGTATTTCCCTCACAGTATTGTTTTTTTGTTGTTGTTTGTTTTGTTTTTAACAATATTGTTTTGAGGAGCAAATGAGATGATTTATATAAAGGGCTTTCTAAACCTTCAAGTTCCCTAATAATATCTATTATGGTTATGAAGAAGTCTGATAGCCGCAACTAGGCAAGAGCATCTAGAGCTGTGCTGAAATTTAGGGAGCTCTTACAGCATGTAAGGTGGGCGCTCTCATCCATCAATACCCCGATCCTTCCCTTAGTGATGGCCTCTTTGTGTCCAAGGCTCTCCAGCCATGAAGCACCTCACATCTTTGTCCTTTGACCACCAGCACTGTATGAAAGTCTCTTCTCTCACGGGGCCATGTTTCTCAAAGTTCAAACTCTACCTCCCATCTGAATTTATTCTGAAGAGTTGAGGTGAAAACAACTTTCATGGAGCTTACCGGAGATATCAGACTTTCTAGTTACGATTCTGCACTGCTTTAGTATTTTTATAGAACTGACTAGTTAAAAAAACTTAAAATGGGATGATTTGGGGATTAGGAGATTGGAGGATTTTACCTAGATTACAAAACTGTTGCCTCTTAAAAGCCCAGCAGGGCAGGAGTGTTTACCATCATTTGAGGGATTCGGAAGCTTCCTAAGTAGTGGTGGAGTTGGGAGGGGACTTTAAGGTCTCATAAGATTGGAATGGTGGGGTAGCTAGGTGGCACAATAGTGGACAGAGTACTGACCCTGGAGTCAGGAAGACTCAAGTTCAAATCCAGCCTCAAATACTTGAGATTTCCAAGCCTCTCAAAAAAGAAGGATTAGTATGGTGAACCCCTCTGAGTCTGACCTGGCTGCTTGTCAGGTGTTGCAAATCAGGGTCACTGAAGTCCCTTCCAGGTCTGAAATCCTGTAACTCTTCGACTAAATCTTTGGTTCTCTCCACTGCCCCACACTATTGCCCATGTTAGAGAATTTAGGTACCATCCAATCCAGTGTCCACAAGGGCCACTCAGGCCCTGGATGCATCACGGGATGAACAGGTGCAGGGCTGAGGCCATCTGACCCTAAGTCCAAGGCCTTTTCTATGGCACCAGGCTTCTTTCTCTCTTTGCATGTCCTTTTATTCTAAATTATTCAGTATTAGGGGCTTCTGGATGAAGAAACTACAGCATGGAGGAGGAGGAGGGGTCACCCAGCCAAGAGCAGGGTCCAGCCTTTCTTTAAGGCTTGCTCTCTATTCACTTCCGTTTAAAAGTGAACCTAAATTTAAATTTATTTGATATAGTAATGTGTAAAAACAAGAAGCTGGAAGCAAAATTATGTGCCCAGCAATTATGGGATGACCTAATCAACCTTTGTAGGCAAATCTAATGAGACCAATAAGTGGCTGCTCCCCTTCAGGAAGGAATGGACCAATCTAAATGACCAACCAACTTTGGAAGGCTGGTGTGAAGCAAGGCAGAGAGAAGAAATCGGACAAAAGAGCAACAAACTGATTAAATTATAGAAGAAAGAGGCCACATAACTAGTCACATTCAACAGTATTCTCCCTACTTTGTGTCTATTTTGTAGCAATGCATGTGGATACCTTTTGTTTCTCTGGATAGAATGCAAGGTCCTTGAAGACGCGAGTTCATTTCATTTTTTGTCTTTGCCTCTATCCCATTGCTAACCTGGTATATGGGTTAGTCACGTAATCCTGTTTGCCTCAGTTTCCTCATCTGTAACATGAGCTGGAGAAGGAAACGTCAGATTACTCCAAAACCACTCCAGTCTCTTGACCAGGAAAACCCCACCTGGGATCAGGAAGAGTTGGACACAGCTGAAACCAACTGAATAATAATAAAGCAAAGTGGGGGCTTTAAAAATGATTATAATCATTTATATGGACCCAGTCCTCCCTTTTGTTAGTTTAAACAATAACTCTACAGTTTAGGGGCAAGGAAATTTGTTAGGAAGCAAAGATCAAGCAAAGTCAAGATACGTGAGTCTTTTTTTTTTTTTTAAAGTTTATCTGACACCATCTTGAAATAGTTGAGATCCATTCGGTGTCTAAAATTATTTAGTGAACAAAAAAAAAATTTCCTCCTCTGAGACCAGATCATGCAACTGGTTCCTAAGGAGGCTGCAGGTGTCATGAGCACTAGTCCCAACTCATTTCCCTTTTTTCTAAAATGTTTTCCTCATCTCTAAATTGTGATGTTGCCCATCTCCAAAGGTCATTCATTCATTCATTCATTTATTTACTTATTTATTGGCTGAGGCAATTGGGGTTAAGTGACTTGCCCAGGGTCACACAGCTAGGAAGTGTTAAGTGTCTGAGACCAGATTTGAACTTGGGTCCTCCTGACTTCAGGGCTGGTGCTCTCTCCACTGCTCTGCCTAGCTGCACCCTCCAAAAAGTATTTAAATAAAGTTTGGAGGGAGGCAAATAGGTGGCGCAGTGGCTAGAGCCCCAGCCCTGAAGTCAAATCTGGTCTCAGACACTTAACACTTCCTAGCTGTGTGACCCTGGGCAAGTCACTTAACCCCAGCCTAAGGGGGGGGGGGAGGAAATAAAGTTTGGAGGAGAGAAAATGGATAAAATATGGTGTATGGTAGATGGTTAATAAATGCTTATTGGTGATTCTGTAAAAACAAGGAAAAAAATGGACAAATTATTGGAACTCACGCTTACTCTCTTTTTTCCCCCCCTCTTTTCCTCTTTTTTTCTCTCTACTTCCTTCCATACTCCATATATATATCAAATTACTCTGCCTCTTTTTTTTATACGATGCAGTTCAAGATCATCTGAGCCTTGTCCAGGCTTCAGATTTATATTTTTTGGATGGGGAAGACTGAGATTCAAAGGAAGGAGGTATCTTTGCCAAAATCATCGAGCTGGTTGGTGGCAGAGCTCGGCCTTGACCCTCTCAGCTTTATATCAGGGGGCCTTCCTCGATGATCATTTGGGATATTTGTTTCAGAGTATGATGGCTGTCCCCCAAATACCATCTGTTGCTTTGAATTTGAGAATTTTTTGTTCACGTGAAAGGTGCCCGAGTTCCTTTACCTCGCCCTTTGGAATTTGTAAGCCATGAGGTAGAATGCTAATGGGCTCACCTTCGCCTCAGGTGACGGCTCCCTTGGACCAGGGCGCCCAGACTAGGACCAGTGAGAACGGCCCCAAGTTTGGCTGAGTCGGAAAAACTCACCTGGCTATCATCACTGTTTATTTGTGCAGCGTTTGAGAGGCGGTGGAAAGAACATCGGGATGGCCCCATGGCTCATTGGCCCCTAATATATTCTGACACTGCCTGTTAGTCCTTCGATAGCAAGATCGCCCAGCCTGCCGACTGGGAGGGAGCTTCACGAAGCGGAACCGGAGAGTGACTGACTTACCGTGTTTATTAACGGAGGTGCCGAGCTAAAAGGTTTGCCTCTGGGCATCACTGCATGGCAAGCTGGCTGGCAAGGTTAAGGAATACTGATTACCCATTCTCCTAGCAGTGGGCCCAACCGGCCTCCTGTTGCCCAGTGTTGGCGTGTGAAGGTGCGTACCTCAGGGGTCAGTTCAAGCTTCCCCTCAGTTAACAGAGGAAATCTAGTAAAGTGAAGTGAAGAGTTCGAATCCGGACCCTGCCCTCTGCAACTTGGATGAGCTAGGCAAATTACCAATATAAAGTAAGGGGGTTTGCGTGATTTAGCCCAAATCATGCACGTTGCAAGCAGCAGACACAGAATTTAAGCCCAGGACCTTTGACTCCCAGTGATTTTTCATAAGAGTTAGGGAAAAAAATCAAAACCTTGGCTCTGGAGCCAGAAAGTCCACCTTGTTCTTAGTGCTTGTGTGACGTGGAGCAAGTTGCCTCCATTGGGGGGGGTCCTCTACATCATCTACAGAAGAGGAGGCTGTACAAGAAGGCCCCTGAGGCCTCTGTATCCCAGGATTGAAGTCCCAGGGATGTGCAGCATGGCCCTCTGGGAAGCAAGTCACACTTAGCTTCATTCTCCCTGGTGGGAGCTGGTGGGGAACAAGAATGTCGGCTTTCCGAGTCGCAAAAACTGGTTTCCAACTATCTCTTGCCATCTGTGTGACCCAGGAGAAGCCTTCATCCCTCCAGGTCTCAGTATCCCCACCTGTAAAATAAGGGAGTTGGATATAGATTTATAAAGTCTTTTCTGTAAGTCTTTGTTACTGTGGAATTGGGATGGAGGAGTAAGTGAAGAGCTTGAGGGTCTAGAGATCATGTTCTCATCCGATTGAAAGCTAGCTGAGCCCACCCCCTGCCGTTTTGTAGATGATGAAACAGATCCGAAGAGGTTACTCCGAAAGTTCACGGCAGGCAAGAGGTAGAATTCCGATCGCTGTGCAGCTCAGCCCCCCATTCAGTGTTCTTCCCTCTTGCTTTGTGCTCTTGGGGAAGTCCCAGCCTCTTTCTACAGATTGATTTCTGTGGATTTGATGGGTTCGGACTCGTTGGAATAAAGATACTCATGCTGAAAAATAAGTGACCTTAAAGTCAAAGTACTTGATATTTTGGTGAACGCCCAGCAAGCAATTCAGCCATTGGGAGGGCTGTATGGAGTTCTGCAAGCTTCCTCCTTCCCGCTGTGGTTCTGCTCGTTGATTGGCATGGGGGTCAGGGTGATAACACAGCTGGGACATCCTAGGGGCGACGGATGATCTGCTAAGATCCCATCTACCGTTTCCATCTCGCATGACTGAAGGTACGCGATCTACAGGTAAACTCTCCCTGGAACCTCCAGGCCTGGCTCTTGGCGGCGACCTCACAAGACAACAATGTGTCCCTTGCACTGATCCTGCTTGCTGGCCCTGTCCGTGAGGCCCCCACCAATGGGTGCAGGCTTAGTCAAGGAACTTTTGGAGAAGAGCAAGACTCTGAGCTACTTATACAAGTCCTCCCAGAACCTGTGTTTGTCTGGGTCCTTCTCTGGAGTGTCTAAAAAGGAAGTCTGTCACTTTCCAATAGCTTTGTTCTTTTAGTTACTGTAACGCGCTGTTGTCTCCAGAAGCTGCCGATCGCTCTCTGGGAGATCTGCTGTGTCAACTCAAATCTCTCCGACAGATTCTTCTTCCTGTAGAGAACCGTTGTCTCCAGACAGTTGCTGCCAACTCTGGTCCAGAGAAGTGACTTCTTCTTCCTCCGGAGAACCGCCTCAAATCTGGCCCAGACAAGAGACTCTCCATCTCTCAAGTGCGGCCCTCTTTTATCCTCCCAGAGAATGGGCGTGGGATAACGCAAGGGCTTCTGGGAAAAATTACTTCAACCAATGAACTTGCTTCTCCCCAGGAGTTCACAAGTAAAACTCCCAGTAAAGGCCGGAACTAGAGAATTGTCAAGTACCGACTTAGCACTTAGTAAGAACCTAACAAGTTACATGTTCCCAGGGAGCATGGATCAGGTGGGACAATGCAGGACCTCACTGAGATGGATGTCTCACAGTCTGAAGGCCTCTTGCCCATCCATAACCCACCCCCACCCCCACCCCTCTTCTAAGAAGAGGTCCATCCCATGTGTTGGGGGCTTCCCTTATCTCTACTGACTGTGGGGAAACCGGGCTCAGACACCCTCCTATCTCACGGGGAGCCTGCCCTCCCTTTCATACGTTTCCCTGATGCCATCTTTGTATATATTTCACTTCACAGTCCACAATGGCCTGTTCCTACCTGCCCCCTTGGGGGCCTTAATTTTCATTTCTTCAAGACTGCAGACTGCAGGAAGAGCTGGGAGGAGCCAGCTGTCTGCCATGTCACAGGTGAGGAAATGGGCTGCGTGAGAGTGGACGACTGGTCCAAGGTCACCCAGGCGGGAAGCACCAGATGAGATTCAGGGCCAGGTCCCAGAGATGTGGCTTTCCACGGAAACCCACGACCTCTGGGACCACCTGGAATCCATGACAGACCAGGGCCGCCTCTGAGGGGTCACGGCGGGTGGCAGAAGCAGCAGAGGTTCTAGAACCAGAGGCCTTGGGTTCAAATCTTAGATAATTGCAACCTCTGTGATCTTGAGCAAGCAATAATAGCTAATGTTTGTGTATAGTGCCTACTATGTGCCAGATACTGTGCTGAGCGTGTTACAATTACCTCATTTGATCCAACAACCCTGAGAAGCAGGTGTTATTATGACCCCTTCTTTACAGATGAGGAAACTGAGGCAAACAGTGAGTGACTTGCCCAGTCAGTATAGGTGTTTCTATCTTTAGGCCCAGTGAGCCTCCCTGAGCCCGTTTCCTCACCCATAAAATGGTGGAGCCGGGCTCCCAGATAACAGTCTAACAGTGGATCCAGTGCTGGGGTGGGTGGGGAGAGGACCTTAGTTTCCTACAAATATGGCCTCAGACAAGCCATCGAGGTTCTCTTTCTCCCCCGATAAATGAGGCGGGGGCTGGCCTTGATGGACCTTCGAGACCCCCCCCAGGGCGTGACCCTGTGACCGGACGGCCATCGGCGCTCTCAGCGTCTGTACGTGTCCCCTCGGCCGGGAGGCAGCTTGGCTGCAATGGCCGTCCCCCCATGACTTTGGGCCATGCCTCAGTCTCGGGCGGATGGTCCCAGAGTGGGCCTTCCCTGCCTCGATTCTGCTCTAAGGCTCACATTGGTAGCCCAAGCGTCCCCTGCAGGCCGGAGTCGGCTTCTCCAGGATCCACCGCAAGGGGCGGATTTTGAGCAAATGGTTGAAGTGATGGGAGGTGAAGGGGGGCCCTTCCAGGGGCTTATGAAAGAACAGTCATGGAGTGCCGGGCCCTGTGCTAAGTTCTGTCCAAATATCTGATCCTCACAACAATCCAAGGTGGGTGCTGTTATTGCACCCACTTTACAGTTGGAGAAACTGAGGCAGATTAAGGGACCTGTTTAGAGTCACAGCTTGAACTTGGGCTCCCTGATTCCAGACCTAACATTCTGTACCCTGGGGTGTCCCCAGCTGCATCTGCCCATGTGGCGTGCCAACTGCTGTGCAGAACGTGGGGGTCACTCATCTTCCCAGAGCCTTGTTCATTGAGGGGAAATTGTCCTCCCTCCCTCCCAAATTATCTTGTATTCATTCTGTACACAGTTCGCATTTATGTATCTGTGTACACTCCCCCCTCCCCCCAAATGAGGCAGGGATCGTTCTCCTTTTGGCCTTGTAACTTGGGTCTTAGCACAGGACCAGGCACGCAGTAGGTGCTTACAGTGTTTGTTGGTTTTTTCCAAGGATGTCAGATAGTAATCTTCTGTGTGAGAGGAACCGGGTATGATATAAGGAGCAGAGGCTTGAGCCAGGAGTCAGGAAGCACTAAGGCCCCTCCCAGCCCTGACATCCCCTGTTCTAAGGCCCCTCCCAGCTCTGACATCCCCTATTCTAAGGCCCCTCCCAGCCCTGACATCCCCTGTTCTAAGCTCCCTCCCACCTCTGACATCCCCTGTTCTAAGCTCCCTCCCAGCCCTGACATCCCCTGTTCTAAGGCCCCTCCCAGCTCTGACCTCCCCTGTTCTAAGCCCCCTCCCACCTCTGACATCCCCTGTTCTAAGCTCCCTCCCAGCCCTGACATCCCCTGTTCTAAGGCCCCTCCCAGCTCTGACATCCCCTGTTCTAAGGCCCCTCCCAGCTCTGACATCCCCTGTTCTAAGCTCCCTCCCAGCTCTGACATCCCCTGTTCTAAGCTCCCTCCCAGCTCTGACATCCCCTGTTCTAAGCTCCCTCCCACCTCTGACATCCCCTGTTCTAAGCTCCCTCCCAGCCCTGACATCCCCTGTTCTAAGGCCCCTCCCAGCTCTGACATCCCCTGTTCTAAGGCCCCTCCCAGCTCTGACATCCCCTGTTCTAAGCTCCCTCCCAGCTCTGACATCCCCTGTTCTAAGGCCCCTCCCAGCTCTGACATCCCCTGTTCTAAGCTCCCTCCCAGCTCTGACATCCCCTGTTCTAAGGCCCCTCCCAGCTCTGACATCCCCTGTTCTAAGCTCCCTCCCAGCCCTGACATCTCCTGTTCTAAGCCCCCTCCCAGCCCTGACATCCCCTGTTCTAAGGCCCCTCCCAGCCCTGACATCTCCTGTTCTAAGCCCCCTCCCAGCCCTGACATCTCCTGTTCTAAGCCCCCTCCCAGCCCTGACATCCCCTGTTCTAAGGCCCCTCCCCTCTCTGACATCCTCTGTTCTAAGCTCCCTCCCAGCCCTGACATCCCCTGTTCTAAGGCCCCTCCCAGCCCTGACATCTCCTGTTCTAAGGCCCCTCCCAGCTCTGACATCCCCTGTTCTAAGCTCCCTCCCAGCCCTGACATCCCCTGTTCTAAGGCCCCTCCCAGCTCTGACATCCCCTGTTCTAAGCTCCCTTCCAGCCCTGACATCTCCTGTTCTAAGGCCCCTCCCAGCTCTGACATCCCCTGTTCTAAGCTCCCTCCCAGCCCTGACATCTCCTGTTCTAAGGCCCCTCCCAGCTCTGACATCCCCTGTTCTAAGCTCCCTCCCAGCCCTGACATCCCCTGTTCTAAGGCCCCTCCCAGCTCTGACATCCCCTGTTCTAAGCTCCCTCCCAGCTCTGACATCCCCTGTTCTAAGCTCCCTCCCAGCTCTGACACCCCCTGTTCTAAGCTCCCCCCCAGCTCTGACACCCCCTGTTCTAAGCTCCCTCCCAGCTCTGACACCCCCTGTTCTAAGCTCCCTCCCAGCTCTGACATCCCCTGTTCTAAGCTCCCTCCCAGCTCTGACACCCCCTGTTCTAAGCTCCCTCCCAGCTCTGACACCCCCTGTTCTAAGCTCCCTCCCAGCTCTGACATCCCCTGTTCTAAGCTCCCTCCCAGCTCTGACACCCCCTGTTCTAAGCTCCCTCCCAGCTCTGACATCCCCTGTTCTAAGCCCCCTCCCAGCTCTGACAGCTCCTGTTCTAAGCTCCCTCCCAGCCCTGACATCCCCTGTTCTAAGCTCCCTCCCAGCCTTGACATCCCCTGTTCTAAGCACCCTCCCATCTCTGACATCCCCTGTTCTAAGCCCCCCCAGCTCTGACATCCCCTGTTCTAAGCCCCTCCCAGCTCTGACATCCCCTGTTCTAAGCTCCCTCCCAGCTCTGACATCCCCTGTTCTAAGGCCCCTCCCAGCCCTGACATCCCCTGTTCTAAGGCCCCTCCCAGCCCTGTCATCCCCTGTTCTAAGGCCCCTCTCAGCCCTGACATCCCCTGTTCGAAGCTCCCTCCCAGCCCTGACATCCCTGTTCTAAATCCCCTCCCAGCTCTGACATCCCCTGTTCTAAGCTCCCTCCCAGCTCTGACATCCCCTGTTCTAAGCTCCCTCCCAGCCCTGACATCCCCTGTTCTAAATCCCCTCCCAGCTCTGACATCCCCTGTTCTAAGCTCCCTCCCAGCTCTGACATCCCCTGTTCTAAGCTCCCTCCCAGCCCTGACATCCCCTGTTCTAAGCTCCCTCCCAGCTCTGACACCCCCTGTTCTAAGGCCCCTCCCAGCTCTGACATCCCCTGTTCTAAGCCCCCTCCCAGCTCTGACAGCTCCTGTTCTAAGCTCCCTCCCAGCCCTGACATCCCCTGTTCTAAGGTCCCTCCCAGCTCTGACATCCCCTGTTCTAAGGCCCCTCCCAGCCCTGACATCCCCTGTTCTAAGGCCCCTCCCAACCCTGTCATCCCCTGTTCTAAGGCCCCTACCAGCCCTGACATCCCCTGTTCGAAGCTCCCTCCCAGCCCTGACATCCCCTGTTCTAAGGCCCCTCCCAGCTCTGACATCCCCTGTTCTAAGCTCCCTCCCAGCTCTGACCTCCCCTGTTCTAAGGCCCCTCCCAGCCCTGACATCCCCTGTTCTAAGGCCCCTCCCAGCTCTGACATCCCCTGTTCTAAGCTCCCTCCCAGCTCTGACATCCCCTGTTCTAAGCTCCCTCCCAGCTGTGACATCCCCTATTCTAAGCTCCCTCCCAGCTCTGACATCCCCTGTTCTAAGCTCCCTCCCAGCTCTGACATCCCATGTTCTAAGCTCCCTCCCAGCTCTGACATCCCCTGTTCTAAGGCCCCTCCCAGCCTGACATCCCCTGTTCTAAGCTCCCTCCCAGCTCTGACATCCCCTGTTCTAAGCCCCCTCCCAGCTCTGACATCCCCTGTTCTAAGCTCCCTCCCAGCTCTGACATCCCCTGTTCTAAGGCCCCTCCCAGCCTGACATCCCCTGTTCTAAGGCCCCTTCCCAGCTTGGACGTTTTGTATCCTGGGTTTCTCTCGGCTATCACCCTCTGCAGTTTTGACCTTGTACTTTATAACGCCTTTTTCTCCGCTTTGGCCCTCTCTGGCTCCAGCCAGGCTTGCTCTGGCTCTGGTGTCCCCGGTTCTCTGATCCCGGCGGGGGCTCGCTCCCTCTCTCTTCTGTCCTGGAGAAAGGCGCTCTCTCTGCTCCCTTCTGAGTTTCCCCCTCTTCCCTCTTAAGTGATCTGAATGGATGAGCGGGGCCGCTGCAGGCGGGTCCCGATCCGCCCTTCCCACCGTCACCCGCCAACCCTCTCCGGTCGCCGCGCTGGCTCCTATTACAGTAATTGGCATCAACATGAGTCTTTGCGGGGAGAGTTTGCGCCTGCTGAGACTGCATAACCATCTGCCATAAATTGAGCCTGCTACGGCTCATTTTGGCGAATGCAAAATTGGATCCCATTCTTTACTCCGCGGCCTGCTTCAGCTTCCAGATGGCTAATCCCCATGAAATGATGGAACTGCCACAGAGTTCTGTTTAACCGAGGGTGTAGACGTAATATTGATGCCCTGGCAGGGAGAGCCGAGAACAGCATCCCGGAAGCGCCGTGATGGGTAGCTTGGCAGCACGAAGGCATCTCGCTGTTCCGTGGGAGTGGCCGGGTCCCGCTCAGCCGGCCAGACCCCCGGCCTACGCTGCCTCTGACCGGGCCCTCGTCTCGGGGTGGGACTGGCACCCTTCTGGGCTGGTCCCCCTCAGCTGAAACTCCCCACGGAGCAGGGCTGCGTCCGTTTTTACTTGATGCCCACAATGGCTTCCACTAATGCCCGCCTCAAGAGCTGCAGTATCTACCAGGCTGGCATCTTGGTCAGACCGGCCTTGGCCCCAGCCCAGAGTCGCATGGGGCGCAGCTGGCGGGAGCCAGGACATGCGGCCCAGCAGCGTCCACAGTGGGGGGCTTCTTGAAGCAGACAGTATGAGAACTCTTTCACTGTTCTTTTAGGTTTCCTTTTCATCTGCAGGTTGGGCGTCCCCGGGCTTTGCTCATCAGGGAGTTGAGAATTTCCTGCCCCAACTGGACCCAAAAGCTTAAGTGTTGAGATTTGTCTTACGTCATCTTTAGGGTAAGCACTGGATATGGAGGGGACCTGGCATGGAGCACTGTGTGTGTGTATGTGTGTGTGTGTGTGTGTGTGTGAATGTGAATGTGTGACTGTGATTTTGTGTGTGTGTGTGACTGTGAGTGTGTGTGTGTGTGTGTATGTATGGTTGTGTATGGGTGCACACACAGGTATAACTCCTCCCTACTCCCCTCAGGAGTTCTCTGACAGAATGGTTGACACCAAATCTCAGAGCTGAGGGAGCCCTCAGATCCACCCTGGACTTGCATAAGGACTCGCACCATGATCCCTGACTAGGAGTCACGTGGACTCTGCTGAAAGAGGCCCAGAGAGATGACTGAATGGCTACTTCCATGAGGGGCCCAGACAGCACATGTGGGCTGTAAGGTGCAAGAAGACAGGAAAGAAAGGAGGGCGTGAGGTTACAAAGGGCCTTGAAGTAATAGGCAGCAGGGAGCCACTGGAGCTCGTTGGGTTAAACTTGATTTTTAGGAAGACCACTTCAGTGGTTGAATGGGAGATGGACTGGAGTGGAGAGAGACTTGTGGGAGGCTGACCCAACGGCAGCCGTTGTAATGTCTAATTGCGAGGTGATGAGAAGGCGAGGTGGGCTTGCAAGAGAGGGAAGGGGAAGGAGACTCTGACAAGAGGAAGGGAAGGGTTATATTGGGAAGAAGTTGCAGAAGTAAAGTGGACAAGCCAGGGCACCACCTTGGATATGACGAGTGAGAGATGTCCAGGATGACCCCAAGGAAGGGGGCTGGGAGGAGGATGTTGCCCTCTGCAGGAATAGGAAGGTAGTGGGGAAAAGATAGTTTGGGTTTGGACATACCCAGATGAAGACGTCTACTTGACATCTAGTTTGAGATAGATAAAAAGCAGTTGGAGATGGGACATTATGGTTCTGCAAAGCGATAGGAGCATGAAAGGCAGATTTGAGACTCTTAGCATAGAGGTGGGAATTATGGGAACTGATGAGATCACCCATAGTCCTGAGGGAGAAGAGAAGAAGCCCCAGGACAGAACCCTGAGGGATACCTATGGTATGAGGGTGGGATCTGGGAGAGGATCTAGCTAAGGAGATAGAGAAGGGGCAGAGGAGGAGAAGAGGACATTCTGAAAAGCTAGAGAGAAGACAGTACTGAAGAGAGTGGACAACAGAGTCCGCAGGCAGGTCAAGGAGAGTCGGGATGATGAGAAGGCCATTGGATTTGGCAACTAAGAGGTCATTGGTAACTGGAGAGTGTGGTAGTGATGGAATGATGGAGACAAAAGCTGGATTGTAGGAGGTTAAGACAAGAGTGAAAGGAGGGAAAGCGAAAGTCCCCATTGTAGATGCCTTTTTGAAGAGTTTAGCTCCCAAGGACAGAAGAGAAATAGAACAGTATTTAGCAGGAATGGAAGGCTTTAGTGAGGGTTTTTTCAGGATAAAGAGGGAATAGTTCCAAACGAATATCAATAATTAAGAGAAACATGGGAAGATGAATATTAATGAATACAGAACAAAACCATCAAAAGAGATGCACAATGACTACAACGAAATAAATGAGAAGATAACTAAGAAGATAACTGGAATTATGAGTAACTGAAAAAAAAAAGCCCCCTGAAAATCCTGGAAAACAGAGAATGACACATGTCTCTCCCCTTACTACAGAAAGATGGATGCTTTTGGACCAGATAGTTTCTATACTATCACGTTCAGTAATTGTTTTGGATGTTTTGCTTTCTGTTTTTTCTTTACCTATGCGAAGGAGAGGTGATATTTAATAGTAAAAATCTGGCTGGCTTTGAAGTTGTGGGGCTAGTCTTGTCTGTGACACACACAACTGTGTAGTCCTAGGCAAGTGAGCAAATCTCTTGGGTATCCAGGCAATTTTCTACTATTATAAACTGCAGAGAAGGTGCCCACCTGCATACGTAGAGGGAATTTCTTCACCTGGAAACCCTCTAGACTAGTAAAAACATAGATCGTGTCTGTTCCCATCTTTGTGCCAAGAGGTATTGAAGCTGGGGACAGGCCCCAGTACACTCAAAACTTGTGAGTGAATTTGCCAATAATTGAAACCATCATGACTATCCATTCCTAGTGGATAGAACTAATAGACATTTATTAGGTGCCTACTATATTCCAGGTACATAGCGGATAAAACCAATAGACATTTATAATATACTAAGTATATTATACATATACTATACTATACTATATACTATACTATTATATACTATAATATACTAATAGTATAATATAATATACTAAGTATATTATATATAAAATAATAAGTATAATACATATACTTACTATATACCAGGTACTGGGAAACATGTAGTAATCTAAAGAGGACTGGATTTTGAATCAGAAGATCCGGATTCAAATATTGTCTCTGCCATTTACTACTCTGTGACATCGGACAGTAATTAATATCTGTGTAGCGCTCTAAGTTTCAAAATCCTTACAAATAGTTTGATCATCCAAACAACCCTGAAAGGTAGTCCCATTCAACAGATGAGGAAACTGAGGTTGAGAGATATTAACTGACTGGACCATGTAAACAAAAATAGTAGTTGTCTGAGACAGGTTTGAACTAAAATTTCCAAATCAATCACCCTTTGGCTTCTCAGAAACTCATTCTCTTCATTTGTGAAATTAAGGGATCAGTCGCGACTGTCCCTGAGGTTGCTTCCAGCTCTAAATCTTTGATCTTTTGTTTGGGATTCAGCCTTGGAGACCTTAAGAGATGAACCAAAAAGAACTGACTAAAAGTAGGTGAAAAAATAAAGGAGAAAAAGGACTGAGCAGAGGCAGAGAAGGGAGAGACCGAGAAGTGCCGTCCAGGTATTTTAGAGCAGAAGAGTCAGGCAGAGACTACCAGTCTAACCCCTCTCCTGAAGCATTCATCTTTAAGACCAAGGAAAGTTCTCAGTCTTTGTGAACTTCTCCTTCTAAGGAGTGCCCATTAACAGAGTACTATATTCTGCTCACTTCTCTACCCAAACATTTATGGCAACCTGAATTTTGTCTCAACCACAAAGAGTTCGGGGTTAGCTAGAAATAAATATAAATTTAAGGCAGAGAGCCAGACCTTGCATAAACATTAGGAATTTTCCTAACTGGGGGTTGTGAGCAGTTGCGATTGTTCACGTGGACAATTTGTGCCTGACCTGAAAACTCGTGTTGCTCTGATCAGTCAGAAATAGTCATTTTGGTCCTCTTCAAACTCAAAGGACAACAAGCACCCATTGTAACAGGTTGTGGCTAATGACATTTCCAGAGTGAAAGAGGCTAGAAAGGAAAGGGCCGGTCACCTGCCCTCTCTACAAGACACCAGCATCCACTAAGGTTACATTTATAATACCTGCACTTTTCATAAAGTTCTGGTTGGACTAACGTTTAATCAACATGCGCTCCAGATGACGATTTCCGAGGAAGAAAATCCAGCAAGCCTTTGATTTACTCATCAATCTTTGACTAGTGGTTTATATGTGTGGGGAGGAAAGTTCAGGCTTTCTCTGAGGCAAACTAGGAATAATGAGAAGCTTAAGAAAGGTGGATTTAAGCTTGATCGAGGGAGGAAGTTCTTCCTAAGGGGAGATGTTCCACAGTGGAATGGCCTGCCTCTGAAGCTAGTGAACTCCTCTTCTTGGGGGAGATTTTTCAAGCAGGGACTCAAAGACCACTCGTCGCAGATAATACAATGGAGAGTCCAATGCGGATGTCTCTTCCAACTCTCAAATTTTGTGTCTGTGAAAAGAGTAGAAATGGGAGTTTGTGATAATTTTACTTTATTTTTGTAGTTGTTGCTGTCATGGTTCATGATTTTGTCCCCAACTCCCCACGGAGCCTGAAACCAGTTGGAATGCCCTGAACTTCCCCTGACTTCTTTCCTTTTTTCTTGTGACCAACAAATCAGTACCTAAAGTGCAGTGTGTCAGCTGTGGAATGTATAGGGAATGCCCCGGGAACTGAATCTATGTTAATCGCATCTAATCCAGAGACATTGCATTAGAGGCTTTTGTGATTTCCGGAATTTCTGCAGCCCCCATAAATCACAGCGGGGATGATCCGAAGTGCATTTACCGCCAGTGAGTCTGACCAGCCGGGACGCCAGAGATAGGAGACAGTGACTCCTTGGGGAATAGTACTGATAGGCCAGGCAAGATCTGGCTCCTCGAGCTGCTTCTGACCTTGGTGATGGGAATAACAGAAAGAGGCACTCCACCCACAACGTCCCCTTTCCACATTTGGCCATAAGTAGTCTTTGTTTCTCTTCCTTATGGTACATCTTCCATAATAACATTTACTATTTATATCATCTGTAAGGTCCCTTTCTTACAATAGCTCTCTGTGATAAGTGCTAAAGGTGATATAATCCCCATTTTGCAGATGAGGAAACAGACTCAGATTAAGTGACTTGCCCATGGTCACACAGCTATTAAGCTATTATATATTCAAGGCAAAATTCCAGAAAAAATATTTCTCTTCTTACTCTAGCTGCATTGATTTTGTTTACACAAAATTATTTTTTAAATTCATATGATAGAAATTCTCTCTTTTTATCTTTATGATCAATTTTCTCTCTTGTTTGGTTGAGAATTTCCCTTCTGGAAGCAACCTCAGAACCTCCAGATTCTAGAACCTTTGGTGGTTCTATTCCAAAGTATGGCTTGAACTCAGTTTCTTGATTCACCTTTCTGTTTACTACATCGTGCTATCTCATGGGGCCATTGTATCCTACATCTGGAGCTGGGACATCAGAGGCTATCCAGTCTATCATTCCTATTTTACAAAAGAGGAAACTGAGGCTCAAAAATGTTAAGTGAAAGACTATACAGGTAGTAAGAGTCATTGGTGATATTTGAGTAGCGGAATCATAGTTCATTCTTTTTTCCTTCTTTTTTTTTGGAGAATAAATCTCTCCATTTCATCTCAGTTTGAAAGACATCGACCAGTCACAAAACCTATCCCAATGCTGAGAAGTACTAATTTTTTTTAATTAAATTTAATTTTTTTATTTATTTTTTAAATTTATAATTTTTGAGAAGTACTAAAATTTTAACCTGTTCCATTTTTTCTCTCATATGTCCCTTCTCTTTTCCCTTGTTTTCCTTTCTCTCCCCTTCCTTTTCCTCCCCTCCCTTTGCTTTGCCTTCCTTTCCCCAGAACTCTTTGCACTTGGGAGGCTCACTATATCATCCTAGACTTACTGTGGACACCCGACTGACTTTAGCCCAGAACCTCTAAACTCAACTCGTCCATCAGCCTCTTTCTCCTCCGTTAGTAAAGATTTTACACATATACCACATGCCCAGCATGCTCTTCTCATGGTCCCATGCTACTTCCCAAGACTCATGTCATCTTTATTTTGAGTCACTCCCTTTTCAGGCACCTCGGGTTCATTCTGTTGCTCCACTTTTTAGATGTGCATTCGTTTTCCTTCTGACTAGACACCATATCCCTTAAGGGCAAAATCATATACTAAATGGTCACCCCAACAGATGCTCAGTAATCTTTGCCTCCCAGACGTGGACCTCTCATTTCCGTCTTTCTTTTTCCCCATAGCCCCACCATTCACCGAGGGCTGATCTCTCATGGTCAAAACCTTGGAATTTATGTTCAGCCCTGTCAGACCCAATCAGGTACCAGGTCCTATTAATTCCAATGATAAAGCCTCTCAGTTTTCCCATCTGCCATTCTGGAACATTCTCTCACGACCCCATTTTGGTCCATCATGGGATTATCCTTCTAGAACTGGAAGGAATAGGATTGGAGTCCAGGTCTTCAACGCCAGAGCTAGAAAGAAGCTCTTTCCACTTCTTCTGCTGCATCTCAAGGAGATGATTATCATAGTCATCCATTATAGAGAGGTCTTCCCACCTGTCCTCTCTTCCTCCCTGCCACTGAGTTCATCATTCATCCTCTTGGCAGAACAATCTCCAGTTCAGTTCAGCAATCATTTCTTATATCAAAAGCATTAAGTTCTAAGTGCTGGAGATGTGAAAATAACACTGAAAGCAAACTCTTCTCTCAGTTTATATTCCGAGGAAGAGACCAAGGGAAATATTTAAAAATAAAAAAGAAACAAGTGTGTGGGGAGGTATGGGGTAAGTAATGTATACAGGTAAGTAAGCACAAATATATCCAGAGTAGATCTAAAGTCACTTGGGACTTTAAATGCCAAAATGAGAGGTGTAGACCATTTGTATGTCATAGAATAATGTGTATTTCTTTCAAGAATCAAAGTCTTGGGCAGCTAAGGGTGCTGGGCCTGGAGTTAGGAGGAGCCAAATTCAAATCTAGCTTCATATTCTTGCTATCTGGGCAAGTCACTTAACCCTGTTGGTCTTTTTCCTGATCTGGAACATAAAGGGGTTTGGACTAGGTGGCCTAACAGGTAACTTCTAGCTTTTGACTCCCAAACCAATTTTTCCTTTCCCTTTCCCTTTCCCTTTTCTTTTCCCTTTTCCTTTCCTTTTCCCTTTCCCTTTTCTTGATCATTTTTTTCTTTTTAAATAATAGTTTTTATTTTCAAAATACATGCAAAGAGAGTTTTTGACATTTACTCTCACAAAATCTTGTGTTCCCAATTTTTCTCCTTGCTGACAGCAAGTATCCGTGTTAAACACGTGTGACTCTTCCACACATACCTCCATAATTATCAAGCTGCACAAGAAAAATCAGATCAAAAAGGAATAAATGAAAAAGAAAACAAAATGCAAACAAAAAGAGTGAAAATACTATGTTGTGATCCACACTCAGTCCCACAATCCTTTCTCTGGATGTGGATGGCTCTCTTCATCACAAGAAACTGGCCTGAATTATCTCATGTTGACAAGAGCCACAAACATCAGAACTGATCCTCTTATAATCTTGTTGCTGCGTATGATTAGCTCCTGGTTCTGCTCACTTTACTCCCCATCAGTTCATGTCAGTCTCTCCAGGCCTTTCTGTATTCATCCTGCTGGTCATTTCTTACAGAACAATAATATTCCATTACTTTCATATATCATAGCTTATTCAGCCATTTCCCAACTGTTGGGCAGCCACTCAGTTTCCAGTTCCTTACAACTATAAAAAGGGCCACCATGAACATCCTTGCACATATGTGACCCACAAACTCTTGGCTGTCTTCCATCAGTGACTTACCCGTCCCTGTCATCTCCCTCCCCCAGTCACATGCAAATGTCACCTTTTCCTTGAAGCCTTCCTTGCTTCTTCCTGCCTGGAAGTAAGGCTGCCCTTCAGAGCACTCTCTGTGCTCTTAGATGTATTAATTATATTTTTCCTTCTCATTGTTGCCTTAGATGGGATTCAATGGCAGATTCCCCTTCTAGTCTTTGAGATACACGAGAGAAGCCCTGGATCTCCTCACTTTCATAATTTGTACATAATTTGTTTTGTTTTGATAAGTGTCTGGATTGAGTTGTGGAAGGTGGGATTTTTTTTCCATTTTGTCCAAAGTTC
The DNA here is from genome assembly GCF_048593235.1 of Sminthopsis crassicaudata. Classification (NCBI taxonomy): domain Eukaryota; kingdom Metazoa; phylum Chordata; class Mammalia; order Dasyuromorphia; family Dasyuridae; genus Sminthopsis; species Sminthopsis crassicaudata. Next base: position 15,876,946 of record NC_133617.1, read on the forward strand.
AGCCTTGAATGTCTAGACCCAAAAGGGCCCTTGAGTTAGTGCGGATGGCAACCCCAGGAGACTCACGTTTCCATTTCTACTCTGCCCTTTCCCAGCTGTGAGGCCAGACAGGTCACTTTTTCTCTGGGAAAACTTATTTGGGGATATGGGACTTGTCTCAAGCAAGGTTAGTCTGAAGGGGCCCTGAGCGGGACCACACTATGCTATGGGTTTGTCAAAAAAGAATCTTCCCCCCAGTCCTTTTAGGGAGGGGGAAGACTTTATCCATGTTGGAGGGATCCCAGACACAAGCCTGAAAAAACAAGGAATTATGGGAAGTGTAAAAGCAGCCTTTCATGAGGCTACATCTGTACAAGCTAGGGTAATTATATGGATAAATTAGGCTGGGTCACCTCAAGTTTGGGGTTTTGGATTTTAGCCTTTATTTGCCTGTATATTTCTTTTCCTTTCCTTCCCTTCCCTTCCCTTTCCCTTTCCTTTCCTTTTCCTTTCCCTTTCCCTTTCCTTTTCTCTTTCCTTTTCCCTTTCCCTTTCCTTTTCCCTTTCCCTTTCCTTTTCCTTTCCCTTTCCTTTCCCTTTCCCTTTCCTTTTCCCTTTCCTTTTCTCTTTCCCTTTCCTTTTCCCTTTCCCTTTCCTTTTCCTTTTCCTTTTCCCTTTCCTTTTCTCTTTCCCTTTCCTTTTCCCTTTCCCTTTCCCTTTCCTTTTCCCTTTCCCTTTCCTTTCCCTTTCCCTTTCCTTTCCCTTTCCCTTTCCTTTTCTCTTTCCTTTCCCTTTCCCTTTCCCTTTCCTTTTCCCTTTCCCTTTCCCTTTCCTTTCCATTTCCCTTTCCTTTTCTCTTCCCTTTCCCTTTCTTTTCCTTTCTTTTTTGCTGAGGCAATTAGAGTTAAGTGACTTCCCAGGGTCATACAGCTAGGAAGTGTTAAGTGTCTGAGGCCAGATTTGAACTTGGATTGTTCTGACTTCCGGGGCTGGTGCTCTTGCTTGTGCATTTCCATGAAAAGCCTCAGTTCTCTTATCTACAAAATACTTGTGTTAGCTGGTTCCTCCCACTCTGACCATCCCTTATTCTAAGGCTGACCTTTGTTGTTCTAGTGTTCCTTCCCAGCTCTGACATTCCCTGTTCTAAGGCTTCTTTCAGTTCTGACATTCTCCATTCTAAGGTTTCCTTCATTCTGTACTTTCTCTAACATGCACAGGGAGCCCTGGTTCTCTCTCTCTTTCCTTCCCCTTCCTTTGTTTGTCTTCTCATCAGAATGTAAACTCCCTGTAGATAGGGTCTGTCCCAGTAATGCCTGATAGTTTGGAGGTGGCTGGGTGGTTCAGTAAGCTAGAACACTGAGCTTGGAGCTGGGAAGACCTGAATTCAAATCTGCCTTAAACTCTAACTGGGTGATCCTGGGTAAGTCACTTAAACCCCCTTTGCCTCAGTTTCCTTATCTGTAAAATGAGCCGGAGAAGGAAATGGCCAACTGCTGCAGTATTTGCTAAGAAGTGCCCATGGACAATATGGTCAAAATATTACTGCCCAACTGACTCTTAGTTTACAAATTAGTCAACGTTCCCCATAACAGCATCACGGTGGCAGCAGCAGTGGGTTTGGAGTCAGTAGATCTGGTTTTGAGTCCTAGCTTTGTCACTTAGTACCTCTGTGACCTTGCCCAAGTGCCTTGAGCCTTCCTTCCCTCACTGTAAAATGGCACAATGATCAGTTAGATCAGTGATGGAAGCAAATCCAGACAGCCCAATCTCTGTGGTCCTGAGGGCTCAGCTCCCGAGAGGGAGCCCCTCTCCCCTCTCCCAGGGCTCCACAATGGTCAAGGCAGTTCGTTCCAGGGCATCCCCTTTAGCCCACTCTCCTCATGGCTGCTTAAACGGTGTCGATGCTCAGTCCTGCTGAGACGGAGGACGATGGCGGCTCATCACAGCTGTACCGAAGCACCCTCAGGACTCTGGAACCTCGTCAGGCTTCTTGCTGCTGAGCCCTCCTGTGTCTCCCCCCAGACAGAACGTGATCTCCTAAGAGCAGAGACTGTCTCATTTTCGTACTTCTCTCTCCAGGGCTCGGCACAACCCTTGGCCCAGAATAAGCACTTTAACAAATACATTTTCATTCGTTCATCCCCACTTTGATACAAGTCAAAACTGAGGTCCAGGTAGCTGGCCCAGAATCACACAGCTGGTCCGTGACTCTGGATACCCCAGCAGATCGCTCCCATCTCCTACCTCAGCCGAGACGCTCTCCGCTCCTCCTTCCCGATAACTGTGGAAGACATTTGGTCCGGGAGTGACCCGTCCCCACCGGTGTGGCTAATCGCTCACAATCCCTCGGCCGAGGGTAGCACACGGATGGCCCAGTGCCAGAATGAGGCTGGTAAGTAAAGTTTCACAAGCCGTGGTCTCCGCTGCTTTATGGGGCTCGGGGTCCATCAATTTGCTCCATTCTCTTCATCGAGTAACCTTGTAATTCAGGGAAGTGAAGGCAGTGGGAAGGCGTGATTTATCCCAGGTACTTCTGGGTGCTGCTCCTGTCTGACCGTGGACAGGAGAGAGTGAGCTCTATTGTTTCCCTTCAATATTTATGGGCCTTTTTACAGAGTTTTACCAGATAATCGTTGTCAGGCTCTGTCTCTTCTGTCCGAACGATTCAATGGGCATGATTGCCAGCGCGAGCAAACAAGACCTGGGCAGATTTAAGCGGCTTGTGTCTGCTCATCCCCACTTGGAAGGCGCTCTGTGTTTTAGCTCTCTCGGGTCTCTTTTGGTTTGGAATTTTCTTTTTTGTTCCAGATCTGTGATCTTACAAATGTAAGTCTCTCGTAGAAATTCCCTTCTTTACTTTAGATCAGAAGCTCTGTCCATGTGGTGTGGGCAAAACGTTTTTTATCTCCCTAGGCCCAAGTTTTTGATGAAGAGGGACACTAGCAGGGGGTTCCAGGACCTCCTTTCTAGCCCTTCCCCTGGAGCGGCTCACGTCCAGACGGAGATGACCACGGAAGTCGCTGTGTCCACGCGCACTCTCGGCCATGTACATGGGAGCCAGTTTCTGAGGACGTGCCCCTGAGGGGGCGCAGTGGGGGAGGGTGGGAAGGCAGGTGAGAAGTGGGGCCTGGAACCAGAGCGTAAGTCAAGGTGAAATGGGAGAAGGCTTGAAAATATCAGCAGGGGTCTGGGCGTGACGGCCTTAAAAGCAAAGCCCGGGATTTTGTATCTGGTCATGGAGGCCTTTGGGAGGCCTGGGAGTTTGAGTGACATGAACAGATCTGAGCTGTAGGAAGAGTACTCTGGCAGACAGATGGAGGATGGGCTACGAGGGGGAGAGCTTTAGGACAGAGAGACCCTTCCCCAGCAGCTTCTGCGGTAGTCCAGGTGGGAGGGGAAGCCTTTATACTGAAAGAAGGAGAGGTATCCAAGAAACATAGAGAAGGCAGAAGAGACCTGGCTGCAAGCTGGATTTGGGGTGGGGGTGATGTGAGGAGCAGAGGGTCACACTCTGTGTGACCCCCAGGAAGTGACCCCCCTCTCTCTGAGAGCTGTCACGTCAAAGGCGGTCGGTCTGGTCAGCCACCGGATGTGTCCACCTGCACGTCCTGTCGGCACCTCAAACTCGACACCAAAGAGAGCTTCGGCTCTTCCTCCACGAGCCTTTCTCCCCGACTTCCCCTGAGAACACCTGCGTCCTCCAGCCATCCAGGATGCCCCCAGAAGTCACCCCGGGCTCTTTCCTCTTCTCTGGCCAGTCTGTTCGCACCGCTTGTCAATTCTGCGTCCACGTCCTCTCAGATTTCCCCTCTTCCCTCCATTCCAATGCCCCCCACCCTACTCCAGGTCTGCTTCCTCACTTTCCCTCAAGGGAAAGCTTGCATCACCTTCTCTCTGCGCCCCCCCCCCCAAGTACTATTCTGCCTTCCCACATTTCCTGTTACTCTCTATCTGGCTGGGGGGGGGTCTATCTCCTTAGTAGAGTGTAAGTTCCCTGGGAGAAGGTCTTTGAAGCCCAGGACCTGGCGGAGGAACTTTAGCACAGAACCCTTGTGCTGAATAAACAGGTACCCGCTTCCTTGCCACTCCTGTGCCCACGAGACCTGTCCTGCAGCCTCCGGCCTGAAGGGCTCGGATTCTCCTTCCTCACAAGGAAGTTTGTATCTTCCTCATTAACAAGTTGGCGTGGAGCCTTTGCTCTCAGAGCCTCCTCCATGTTATAACCGGGTTATTTTCCTCGACACCCTCCGAGGTGCCTCGGCAAATAGAGCCGCTTAAGGATGTGAGCCTTGTAATTGGGATAAATATGCTGCAGTGGGTCACAGGGCTCTCATGCTATCTTATTGTTTCTTTTGAATCAGTGCTTTTTCCTCCTCCTTCCCCTGCACTAGGGAATCCAGGCCCAGAAAAAGTTAATCAGTTGAGCAAAGTCAAGACAAAATCAGAGCCGGTAAACAACAGGTAATGAGCTCCCCATCGCTGGAGGGTTTCCAATGGCCGCCTGTGAGAGCCGAAGTTCTAGAGTGTGTCGTGCCTGGAGGTCCGGTCTGGCTCAGTACCACTCACATCATGCATGAAATTCGCTATTATAATTGTAACGATGACCACTCTAACACGTCAAGGATGAGGTTCTCAAACCAAGGCCCACAGGCCAGACGCGGCCCCTGAGCCCGCCGGGTTATGGCAAACAGGCTGAGGGGCGGAGATAGAGGGTGAGCTTTTGTTTTTACTCTAGTCCGGCCCTCCACAGTCTGAGGGACAGGGAACCGGCCCCTATTTAAAGTCTGAGGACCACTGGTTTAAGGGTTTGGATGCTGGTCCTGACCCTTCCTGCCCGAGTGATCTGAGACAGCCGCCTGTGGTTCAGCTGTATGATGAGGCAGTCGGACGAGGACCTTGAAGGTCCCTTCTCTCACCCGTCAGTGACTCCAAGAGTGTCCAAGCATTTTACTTAGAACTCCGTTACAGGGGCCGCTAGGGGGCGCCGTGGATGGAGCACCAGCCCTGAATTCAGGAGGACCAGAGTTCAAGTCTGGTCTCAGACACTTAACACTTCCTAGCTGTGTGACCCTGGGCAAGTCACTTAACCCCAGCCTCAGGGGAAAAAAAAAAAAGAACTCCGTTACAGCTATTTGACGGAGGAGTAAACTGAGGCTCAGACCAGTGAAGGCCTTCCTTAGGACACAGAATTAGTAAGAGCGGAACCCAACTTGTCATATAACGGTGACAAAACACCTGCTTTCTCCAGTCTCCTTATTTTGAATTATGGGGCAGGGCCCGCTTCCTCCTCCTTCCCTCTCACACCAAAGCCCACAGTCCCTTACAAAAGCTCCATGTTGGCTGCTATTGCTCCAATAACCAGCAGGGGCCACTGAACACTGAACATTTATGTAGGCGGCCATCTGTCTTTATGAATGAGCCAGAAGAGGTCCCAGCGGCCTTCCTGGGGCACCCGGCCTTTTCCTTAGTAAAGGTCGCTCTCTGCAATGGGGCCCTTCCTGCTGGACTGGGGGGGGCAGGATATGCCATCAGACCAGGCCGGGGATTGGAGAGGGAGCTGGGGATCAGCATCTGTCAGCCACCGGCCAATGCGGAGGAAGCAGGAGAGCCAGCCTTGGCCGGCAGGAGCTTACGGCCTACAAAGCTGTTCCCAGGGGTACCCCCCCCAACTTTATGGGCGGCTTTTAGGACACTTAGGACATGCCACAAAACCACTCCATGGACTGCGCACCTTTGTGGGGTGGCTAAAAAATGGGGGTATCTGGAGAGGCTTGTGAATCTTTTGTTTTGTGGAGCTAAAAACACGCTAAATAATATTTTAAAGTTATAAGTTTGTAGACTGTCAGCACTGCAGGTAAATGTACGTGATGAAATGTAGAATGTTAGAACTGGGAGGGGCTTAAAACAGGGGGTGTCAGGTCTGGGAGGGGCCCTAGAACAGGGAATGTCAGGGCTGGGAGGGAGCTTAGAACAGGGGATGTCAGAGCTGGGAGGGAGCTTAGAACAGGGGATGTCAGAGCTGGGAGGGAGCTTAGAACAGGGGATGTCAGAGCTGGGAGGGAGCTTAGACCAGGGGATGTCAGAGCTGGGAGGGAGCTTAGAACAGGGGATGTCAGAGCTGGGAGGGAGCTTAGAACAGGGGATGTCAGAGCTGGGAGGGGCCTTAGAACAGGGGATGTCAGAGCTGGGAGGGAGCTTAGAACAGGGGATGTCAGAGCTGGGAGGGAGCTTAGAACAGGGGATGTCAGAGCTGGGAGGGAGCTTAGAACAGGGGATGTCAGAGCTGGGAGGGGCTTAGAACAGGGGATGTCAGGACTGGGAGGGGCCTTAGAACAGGGAACGTCAGAGCTGGGAGGGGCCTTAGAACAGGGGATGTCAGGGCTGGGAGGGAGATTAGAACAGGGGATGTCAGAGCTAGGAGGGGCTTAGAACAGGGGATGTCAGAGCTGGGAGGGGCCTTAGAACAGGGGATGTCAGAGCTGGGAGGGTCCTCAGAACAGGGGATGTCAGAACTGGGAGGGGCCTTAGAACAGGGGATGTCAGAACTGGGAGGGAGCTTAGAACAGGGGATGTCAGGACTGGGAGGGGCCTTAGAACAGGGAACGTCAGAGCTGGGAGGGGCCTTAGAACAGGGGATGTCAGGGCTGGGAGGGAGCTTAGAACAGGGGATGTCAGAGCTGGGAGGGGCCTTAGAACAGGGGATGTCAGAGCTGGGAGGGAGCTTAGAACAGGGGATGACAGAGCTGGGAGGGAGCTTAGAACAGGGGATGTCAGGGCTGGGAGGGAGCTTAGAACAGGGGATGACAGAGCTGGGAGGGGCCTTAGAACAGGGGATGTCAGGGCTGGGAGGGAGCTTAGAACAGGGGATGTCAGAGCTGGGAGGGGCCCTAGAACAGGGAACGTCAGAGCTGGGAGGGAGCTTAGAACGGGGGATGTTGAGACTAGGAAGGCTCTTTGAGATCATTTAATTCAAGCCCCTTAGTTTATATGTTTAGAAACTGAAAAGCGAATTCTCTCAAGTCACATGGCTAATCAGTGGCCATTATTGTGTTATTTCCATGTGTTCTTTCCAGCTTTAAGTGCTTAATCAATGAAAAAACCCTGATTTTTTGGTGTGTATTTAAATCTTTATTTGATTTTGTGAAAAAGAAATTCCTCGCCCTCTGCATCATCCCGAGTGAGTCCAGCTCCCGGCCTCTGGAGCCCAAGCCACGGTTACATAATGAGCAGAGAGAGCAAGAGTGACGCCCTCTTGGGACAGAAATAGCCGGAACTCTCAAGGCACAGGGGACGTTCTGTCCTGCAAAAGTGGGGTGTGTGTGAGACCTTGTGTAGTTAAAAAACAACTCGTTTTGCTCAAGCCCCCCCCCATCTTTCCTGCCCCCACCCTCCCTCCCCAGCAGGGCATAGTGTTTCAGTTTTGGGGGAGGACCAAGAATCGTAACTGAAGCCGTGAGAGAATGTTTTCCAAAGGTCCGAGCCAGGGGGAGAAGGAGAATGATGAGGACACGAGCACTCTGGGTAACCTTGACCCCACTGACGAAAGGCCTCGTTCTGGGCCTCCCAGGAGTTCTTCCCTAGCTGGATTCGTCCCACGCCCATCTGATGCTACAAGAGCCACGGCCCTGATACATTATGGGCTGATGCGAGTCATGTTCCTTTTCTGAGCCTCAGTTTCCTCATTTATAAAAAGGGGAATTTAAAGCAGGCGGTCTCTGAAATTCCTTCCAGCTGTAGTGTAAGGCTATAGCTCAGATATAGCCCAGAGCGTGGACCCTCTCCGGAACCTCTGGGGCCTGGCGAGGTGGGCCAGACTCTGAGAAGGAAGGTGGGACTGTCGTGGATGGCAACATCCTCCTAAAACGGGGGCTTCCCTCGGGGTCTCATCACCGCCCCTTGTCGTCACAGGGTTGGGTTATGACAAGCTGGGGCTGATGTCTGTACGAACTGGTTCGTCTTCACTTGGTCTGGAGAGCTCTGGAACTGTTTGATCCCCAAGAAGAGATGTGCTCACGGCTTGGAATCTGAAAGGAGCTAATGAGAGTTTGCCGCCGGGGGTCCCTCAGAACCCTGATCTTTGCCATAATGTTAGCTAGCATTCATGGGAGTTTTCCAAAGTGCTTTTGCATCTCATCTGTCCCTTATCATGGAGATGCTAAGTTTCACAGCTAGAAAGAACCATAGCGGATGTCAAACCCAATCCACCCATTCCATAGATGAGGAAAATAAAGTCCAGGAACATTCAAGGCCTAGGATGGAGCCATAGACTTAGTAAATAATAGAACCGAAATGTAAACCCAAATCTCTTCGGGCCAGGTTCTGTGCTCCCTCCATGAGATCCACGGCCAGGTCATGCTGCTGTGTACAACTTCAGGCCACGCATGAGTGCCGTGGATCTCCGAGGAAGGGGCAGAATGGACACCTGTCCAAACCCGGTTTGTCCTTCGCTCAGTGTCATGTGACAGAGATCTCTCTGGCTCCTGCCCATCTGCACTAGAGTTGGCCACTGGTATTCAGGGAGGGAGCTATTTTTAGGGATCTATTCAAAGCTTAAACTTCTCTCTGTTTCAGTCGGTGCTCAAGGGAGAGAAAGCCCAACATGATGATAAAATTCCAAGTAGACTTTGAGATAGCTAGGAGACACAGTGGATAGAGCTAAACTGAGTTAGGAAGACCTGAGTTCTAATTCTGCTTTAAACTTAACTGGTCAGCCTCTAGTCGAGTGACTCAACTTCTGCCTCAGTTTCCTCATTTATAAAATGGGTGCAATAATAGCACCCATATTCCAGAGTTGTAGTGAGGATCAAACGAAAAAAATATTTGAAAAACTTTGCTGCTAGGTTCTCACTAGGTGCTAAGTTGGTACTTGGCAATCTCTAGCTCAGAATCCACACCTTTAGTTCACATCTTTAAAAGGAGTTTACACATTTAGTCTTCTGAAAGGAGTTTGTACCTTTGGAGTACCCACAAGCCGTTCTCTGGGAGGATATAAGGAGCCGCCAAGGCTGCCTCCGGGGACATTGAGTTTGGACGGCGGTCTGGAAGGAGACAGTCTGGATTGGGAGGAGAACAAGACTCCGGGAGAACTCCAGGGAAGCCCGAGGAGATTCAGAGCCAGGACTCAGGAAGAAGAAGATCCGAGATTCTACCTTCGCTCTGGCTGGAGGCTCCAGAAGCTTCCCAAGAAACCTGCTCCCAGAGGAAAAGATTCACAGAAAAGAGACCTCCTCCCAGAGAAGGATTGGCAACTGAGAGACTTTACACTTCGCAAATTTCAAAGAGTGCTATTGAATTGCTAGTTATTAAAGAATAGCAATAAATAACAATAACTATTATATTGTTATCTTGGAGCGATGGACTCAGTTTTAACTTTAACCCAGTTTTAACTTTAACTTTAACTAAGGATGAGCAAATCTTCCTAAGTGCCTCTCAGTAGCCCCAGACCTTTCCTAAGTACCACGAAAAAGAAATAAGAAGAATTGTGATTTTTCACACTTTCTAACCAACTTATTTTATAGCTTTTTGACTCTATTATTCCATCTCCCATCCATCTGTTTCAACAGAGGTTGTCCTCTCTGACTGCAGTGTTCTTTTCTCCACACTCTCTGACTGCAGTGTTCTTTTCTCCACACTCTCTGACTGCAGTGTTCTTTTCTCCACATCTTCCTCTCGGGATCTGTGTTTTCTTTTGAGATTCAGTTTATATATCATCTTACCTTACTTCCCTGCCTCCCCCATGAAACTCTATGCATCCCTGGGAAGATCCAGACCATTTAATTTTTCTTCTTCTTCTTCTTCTTCTTCTTCTTCTTCTTCTTCTTCTTCTTCTTCTTCTTCTTCTTCTTCTTCTTCTTCTTCTTCTTCTTCTTCTTCTTCTTCTTCTTCTTCTTCTTCTTCTTCTTCTTCTTCTTCTTCTCTTCCTCTTCCTCTTCCTCTTCTCCTCCCTCTTCTTCTTCCTCTTCTTCCTCTTCCTCTTCTTCTTCTTCTTCTTCTTCTTCTCTTCTTCTTCTTCTTCTTCTTCTTCTTCCTCTTCCTCTTCTCTTCTTCTTCTTCTTCTTCTTCTTCTTCTCTTCTTCTTCTTCTTCTTCTTCTTCTTCTTCTTCTTCTTCTTTCTTCTTCTTCTTCTTCTTCTTCTTCTTCTTCTTCTTCTTCTTCTTCTTCTTCTTCTTCTTCTTCTTCTTCTTCTTCCTCTTCCTCTTCTTCTCCTTTTCTTCTTCTTCTTCTTCCTCTTCTTCTTCTTCTTCTTCTTCTTCTTCTTCTTCTTCTTCCTCTTCTTCTTCTTCTTCTTCTTCTTCTTCTTCTTCTTCTTCTTCTTCTTCTTCTTCTTCTTCTTCTTCTTCTTGCTCTTCTTCCTCTTCTTCTTCTTCTTCTTCTTCTTCTTCTTCTTCTTCTTCTTCTTCCTCTTCTTCTTCTTCTTCTTCTTCTTCTTCTTCTTCTTCTTCTTCTTCTTCTTCTTCTTCTTCTTCTTCTTCTTCTTCTTCTTCTTCTTCTTCTTTCTTCTTCTTGCTCTTCTTCCTCTTCTTCTTCTTCTTCTTCTTCTTCTTCTTCTTTCTCTTCTTCTTCTTCTTCTTCTTCTTTCTCTTCTTCTTCTTCTTCTTCTTCTTTCTCTTCTTCTTCTTCTTCTTCTTCTTCTTCTTCTTCTTCTTCTTCTTCTTCTTCTTCTTCTTCTTCTTCTTCTTCTTCTTCTTCTTCTTCTTCTTCTTCTTCTTCTTCTTCTTCTTCTTTTTCTTTTTCCTGAGGCTTGACTTGCCCGAGGGTCACACAGCCAGGGAGTATTAAGTGGTCTGACATCACATTTGAACTCGGGTCCTCCTGATTTCAGGGCTGGTGCTCTATCCACTGCCCCTCTTCCTCTAGCGGCCCCCATTTTTTTCTTCTTTGTGACCCCAGTACCGTAATATATTACCTTGGACACAATAAGATACTTAATAACTGGTTATTAAATTGAGTTAATACTGGCATTCATGAAACATACACTTTTTAGGGGAACAAAGATGATCTATGATCCAGTACCCCAAGTTAATGGATACCATGAGCAGATTCAATCGGATCATTTTGGAATCCCCTCCCAACTTATATCCCTCTGATTCATTTTGCTCCTACCCAGAGTTTCCCCTGCAAAAAGCTTTCAGAATATAGCTTGTGGGGGCAGCTAGGTGATGTAGTAGATAAAGCACCAGACCTGAAGTCAGCAGGCCCTGAGTTCAAATCTGGCCTCAGACACTGAATACCTTCTAGCTGTATGATTTTGGACAAGTCGCTTTACCCCAATTTCCTCAGCAAAAAAAAAAAAAAAGAAAGAAAGAAAAAAGAAAAAGAAAAAAAAGAATATAGCTTGTGTATTGGTCTCCACAGGGGTGGGTAAAAAGTTCTCTAAATTCCATATAAGGATTCACAGCAACAATGAATATCTAGGACAGGAGAGTATTATTTCATCTCTAGAAAATATAAAAAATTAAAAATAGATTCTTTAAAAAAAGAGAGAACTATCTGTGGGCAAAACTCAATTTTGTACAATCTGATTTTCTTCTTGAATATCCAAAAGGTTAGGGGCAGCTAGGTGGCGCAGTGGACAGAGCCCCAGCCCTGAAGTCAGGAGGACCTGAGTTCAAATCTGTCCCAGACACGTAACTCTTCCTAGCTGTGTGACCCTGGGCAAGTCCCTTAACCCTAATTGCCTTAGCAAAATATATCTCTATAATCTATATCTATATATCTCCATTAAGTTCAAAATTAAAAAAAAAAAAGAATGGATTCTCAATGGCTCCTAATCAGTACAGATCTCTTCTCTCTGGTAAGTCCTCCTTTTTCCCTAGGACCCTAAATAAGATCTCAACCTCATAGCACCATTTTAAGTCTTCCTTCAGAAGGAAAATAAACTGGAGCTTACTAGAGCGACAACCATCTTCCAAACACATCAGCGCCTCCCAAATAACTCATGTTGTCGTGAAAGGAAAGTCCAGGTTTTTTGCCCGGACATATTGTGGCTCAGGCCCTTGCTGCTTCTCCAGCTCAGAGAATATGTGTGGGAGCTTCTTTTTGCCCAGTCACCCAATGCCTGAGGTTTCACCTCTCCAGGAACTTGACACTCTATAGGACAGGAAATCCTGAATAAAACTGGAGGGAAATTCTTCTCCCCATCCCCCACCTGGCCCCCTCCGCCATTCTTTGCAGGATGCTGGCTTTCAGGAATTCCTACCACTTGACTCCCTGACTCTAATTTTACTGTAAATAACCTTGGATGTATCATATTCCCACTTTGCATCAGTTTCTGAAAGGATTGGACGAGATGACCTTTAAAATGTCTTCTAGTTCTTAAAAGATAAAAAATTATGCTCAAATTCAAGCCAGATGGGAACTTAGAATTACAGAAAGCTGGGACAGAGCCTTAGAACAGGGGATGTCAGAGTTGGAGGTGCCTTAGAACAGGGGATGTCAGAGCTGGGAGGGGCCTTAGAATAAGGAATGTCAGAACTGAGAAGATTTTAGGACAGGGAATATCAGGAGTGGGAGGGGGCTTAGAACAGGGGATATCAGAACTAGGAAAGACCTTAGAACAGGGGATATCAGAACTAGGAAAGACCTTAGAACAGGGGATATCAGCTAGGAAGGGCCTTAGGCCTGGGAATATTAGAGCTGGGAAAGGTCTTAGAACAGGAAATGTTAGAGCTGGAAGAGGATTTAGAACAGAGAATCTCAGAACTGGGAGGAATTTTAGAACACAGAATGCTATACCTAGGAGGGACCTTAGAAAAACAAATGTTAGAATCCAGACAGATCTGGACATAGAATATTGCCATGTGAAAGAATCTTGGGGCATAGAATTACCTTAGATAATAGTCATTAAATTGAGTTAATTCTGGCATTTGTGAAACTTATACACTTTTTAGGGGAGCAAAGTTGTCTATGATCAGTACCCCAAGTTATTGGAGACCATGAGCAGAATCGGATCATTTTGGAGGCAGTGGTCCATTGCGGTCGGATGCCCCACCCTCAGATCTCGTCTCTGATGCCGACTTTCCATGTGGATCCCCGGGCCTGACCGGAAGGCCTCCGAGCTTCCTCCCAGCCCCAGCTTGAGGGTTCTACGAAGGGACTTGTCATAGGGCACATACACACCGAGTCAGTGTCACAGATGGGACCAGAACTCAGGCCCCGATTCTTTCTCATTCTTCATCTTTCCAGTGCTCCCTCCAGGCGATTGTATTCCCATGGATTTGTAGTAGGGTTTCTGTAGGTTGGGCCATGGACTGGAATTGGAAGGGGGGAGTACGGCAACGGGAGGGTATCCTTTGGAAGGAGGGAGGGGACAAGGTAAACGGCCATAAGGCCGAGTCTCCAGGCCCGAGTCAGAGCAACTCCAGTTAAACCCTAGAAGGAGCCAGCCTTATTTATATAAAGCCTGAAAGGGCAGGTTCTTTATAAATGGTCATCTCCAAGTCTGGGGGAGTTATACTTCATTTCAAGCATGCTCATTAAATAACAACTGAATCACTTAGCAGTTTGAACTCTGTTGCACTGTTAAATATCTTTAGGGATTTTAAAAATATATTTATAACAAAGAGGTCTTTGTTCCTGGCCTCTGCTGGGACTATGCTGGGGATATTAGCTAGAAACCTGATAGCCAGACATTGCTACAAATCCAGGAGCGAGTACATTGTGAATTGTCTGCAACTGGGATTAAATCAAGTCTTTTGTACCAGGCTGATCGGGCCTGTGGTCTTGAAAAAGCAACAATTGCATCAGCAAAGAAGGCTCTTAACCCTTGAAGGGGAGGATGGAGGCCTGGACCCTGGAGCTGTAGCCCAACCAAAGGAGTGAAGCTTATCGGAGGATTCTGTGAGAGGATGGGACAAATGGAACTCCGAAACCTTCCCGGGAGAACGTCACTTTCAGATGTTGCCACAGGAGTCAATAATCAACAGAGGAATCTTAGAACATTGACCAAAAAAGGTTAGAACTGAGAGAGAGTCCTCAGAACACAGATTGGAGAATGTCAGGGTTGGAAGGGACTTTCAACAGAGAAAGTAAGAGCTGAGAAGGGCCATAGAACATAGGATGTCTGAGCTGGAAAGCCTTTGGAACATAGGATGTCAGAGTTGGGAAGGACCTTAAAACGGGGAATGTCACAGATGGGAAAGGCTTTAGAACAGGGAATGTCAGAGATGGGAAGGATTTTAGAACAGGGAATGTCAGAGCTGGGAAGGCCTTAGAACAGGGAATGTCAGAGCTGGGAAGGCCTTAGAACAGGGAATGTCAGAGATGGGAAGGATTTTAGAACAGGGAATGTCAGAGCTGGGAAGGCCTTAGAACAGGGAATGTCAGAGCTGGGAAGGCCTTAGAACAGGGAATGTCAGAGCTGGGAAGGCCTTAGAACAGGGAATGTCAAAGCTGGGAAGGCGTTAGAACAGGGAATGTCAGAGATGGGAAGGATTTTAGAAACGGGAATGTCAGAGATGGGAGGGGCTTTAGAATATGGACCAAAGATTGTGAGAGCAGGAAAGTTCTTTAGAACATAGAATAGTAGGGCTATCTGGGTCCTTAGGTTATGGAACACAGCACATTTGTGATAAAATTAATCTTTGCACATAGAGATAGAACAGCAGTTCAGAGACACAGAGTATAGAAGGTCAGTGGTTGACAGGAAATTTAAAACTTACCTCTCCCAAATCTTGCAGGTGGGGGCAACCAAGTTCCAGAGGAATTGGATCCCTCATCCAGGGCTGTGCAGCCTCATCAGTGGCTCGGCCATGAGTAGAAGCCAGCGCTCCCGCATTCTGGCTCTGTTCTGGTTCCACATTTCGGAATCATCCATAACACAGCCCGATCTCATCCCCTTCCCTCCCCATGGCCCTCTCCCCTCCCCGGATTCAGCAGGCACAGAGGCGTCAAGGCCCTTGTCTTGGCGATGGAGTGTCTGGGGAGCTCTTTGTCAGACGGAGATATCCCATATTTTTATCTCTAATGCTCTATTTAAATGGTAAGCAGTGGTGGCGGGGTTGGGGGCCGAGGATGAAAAGATGGGTCCAGTGGTGTCTGACGTTCCCCAATGTGTGCGTGCCCAGGGAATAAGCGCTTTCACACGCGTCTGAAAAAGCCAGGGAAGTGTTGTCTTTGGATGAAATCTGGAACAGAGGCCGTGACCCTTTCTACTCTCTCAGAAATCCCAGGGCCCTTGGCAGGAGAGCCGGAGCGTTAGCCCAGAGTTCTGGACGTGTTCCAAGCCAGAATTCTATGCTGTGAAACGTCAAATGCCCCCGAGTGGCTGTGGTTGGAAATGTAAAGTCTTTCATTTCTCCCCCCTCACCCCCCCAAGTATTCTGTCTCAATGCAGCTCAGTGCAGTGGGGAGAATAGCCAATGAGGCTGCTGCATTTTTGTCCTTGTTCTGGTACCAACTTGGGGGCTACCCTTGGATAAGTCCCCTCCGATATAGGGCTAGAAGGAGAGCTAGGATGGGGACAAAGAGCCGTGTTCTCTTACTTCATCAGGCCCGGCCGGTGGCTACGGAAAGGGTTGTCGGGTCATCCTGAGAAAACCGGGTCTCAGTGAGTTCAAGTAGAGGAGAGGAGGGAGAAAGGAAATGGTTTAAGATGAAATCTAGTTACTTAGCTAGGGTACAGGTCCTCTGGGTACTGGAGATGTAAACACAAAGATCGAAGGCACATTCTAATGGGAGAGATAAATTAGAAATAGATACAGAATAAACAGACAATCAACAAAATCTGTCGTTACATATTTGTAGTTAAATATAAGATAGGAACTAGTCACTGAGTCAATTGCTTTATTGGTTTAATTTATATTAATTATTTTATTTTATTTATTGTTGAGCACTAGAAAAGGAGAACCCTCAGTAATAATGGGGAATAAGGAAGGCTTCCCCGAGGTGACTCATTGTATTATTCATTTTAATGAATTGGTGATTAATATATCATATTTAAAAATCAATAAAAGTTCCACAAACCAGCTCCTTAAGTATCCTGGAATATAGTAGTCCTGGTGACTAGAATCCATCAAAGTGAGTCCCTTCTTACCTTGGTTCCAGCTCCCTCTTCTTTCCAGTTCAAAGTTCATCCTCCTTGTTGGAAAAAATAGAAAGAAGAATCTGTGCCATTCTGCCTTTTCTCTAGTGGGCAGTGGTCCTGCTCCTGCTTTGATTCTCCGAATTTCCACAACAGAGCAAAAAACATCCCCGAACCCACATCTTTTTGTTATTTGATTTATGGATTCTTTGGTCTAACCTGGCTCTTAGCTTTTTAAGTTCTAAGGCCTCTCCTGTGCTTTTAGTCTGTGTTTTAGAAGTGAAGTCTGTTCTTCTCCATATTCTATGTTCTGAGTCCTCTTCCAATTCTGACATTAGACTTTCTAAGGATCCTCCCATGTGGTTGTTGTGAAGATCAAATGAGGTAATGGGTAGACTTGATAACCTTGACCAAGTCTCTGTGGGGGAAAGGACTTGGAGTTGAGTTTAGAGCTGAATTCAAATCTAGCCTCTGACATTTTCTAATTGTATAATCCTGCGCAAATCTTGTTGTGAGACTCACTTTTCTCCATTTGTGACTGGGAATAATCATGCCTTATGGGTATCTTTGTGAGATTCAAAGGAGAACATATATGTAAGTCTTCTTGCTGTTCCTCAGACAGAACGATCTAGCTGTTCTGGAACTTTGTTCCTATGAACAACCTGGCACATGGGAAATAAATATGATTGATTGTCTCTCTCTCGAAGGAAGGACCTGGCGCTGGGTTCTAGCACTCTGCTTTCTGGCACCAAAGAGACTCGTGAACGTGCCCTTCAGGATTAGCCTGCTGCGCTTGGAATCGGAGAGCGAACGTTTCTGGTGTCCATAACAGAGGCCCAGTGCAGAGGCGCTCATGAGAGCCAGAGGGGAGAAGGGGCAGGGCTGGGGAGCTGGCACCTGGATTCGGCCACTGGCCTCTCGGTGCCCTGGGGAGCTTATTGGTGATCAGTGCAGGGGGCTTGGGGGGGCAGGGGGTTCTGAGGAAACGTGATCTGAATGATGAACAGTGGTTAGGAGTCTTAGCAATGTGCCTGGAGTCAGTGAATTGTGAAATGCCTTGTCCGAGGTCCCACAGCAAAGGTGGGTCTAGGCGGAACCTGAATGGAGGAGGTCCTCTCATCATTCTGTGCTGCTGCCTTTTTTTGAAGTTACAATGAATGAATAGTCACTCTGCTACTACTCAGTTTGCTGTATTTATAAACATAATTCTTTACTTCCTTCCTCTCTCTGTCTCTCTGTCTCTCTGTCTCTCTCTCTTCCTCTCTCTCTCTTCCTCTCTCTCTCTCTCTCTCTCTCTCTCTCTTCCTCTCTCTCTCTCTTTCTTTCTCTCTCTCTCTGTCTCTGTCTGTCTCTTTCTTTCTCTCTCTCTCTCTTTCTTTCTCTCTCTCTCTTTCTTTTCTTTCTGTTTCTTTCTCTCTCTTCCTCTTTTTCTTTCTCTCTCTCTCTTTCTTTTTTTTTCTATTTCTCTCTCTTTCTTTTTTTTTCTATTTCTCTCTCTTTCTTCTTCCTTCCTTCCTTCCTTCCTTCCTTCCTTCCTTCCTTCCTTCCTTCCTTCCTTCCTTCCTTCTTTCTTTCTTTCTTTCTTTCTTTCTTTCTTTCTTTCTTTCTTTCTTTCTTTCTTTCTTTCTTTCTTTCTTTCTTTCTTTCTTTCTTTCTTTCTTTCTTTCTTTCTTTCTTTCTTTCTCTCTCTCTCTCTCTCTCTCTCTCTCTCTCTCTCTCTCTCTCTTTCTCTCTCTCTCTCAGTTTCTTTCTTTCTTTCTTTCTCTCTCTCTCTCTTTCTCATTCCAGGCTAGAAGAGCAGAGCCTACTCATGCATTGCTACTATTTTTCTTTTGCACAGACACTTAACCTTCTTTCAGTTTTTCCCCACCCATACTAATTTCTTCTCCTTAGGCCCCCTAGTGGCCACCTCCTCCATCCCCTTCCCCACTTCAGGGAGCTCACCACATTAATACTGCACTTAGTAGGGACACCAGATTGATGCCAGCCCACTGCAGCTCAGAATGCCGAAACATCTAGAAAGAAACATCAACAAGACCTGAAATCAAATCTGGCCTCAGGCACTTAACTAGCGACCCTGGGCAAGCCACTGATCGTCTCCATTTCCTTTACAAAATGGGGATGCCAACTGTACCCTCTCAGGGTAATATTTACGAAGCTCCCGGCCCTCAGCAGGCCCTTGAAAAATATTGATTTCCTTCCTTCCCTGAGCTCATGAGATTGCCCAGCAGCTATTACTAGTATGCACCACTGCCCTGGGCCTAAAAGCATGACCAAAAAGGTCAAGACCCTCTTCCTGAGATATATTGCTCTGAGATGGATGTCACAACTAGGGACCTCGCCCCATAAACGTCCAGTTGGACAACACTTCTGAGGCCATCTAAGTCCTTCCTCCCTCTTTACAGGATGGTCAATTTCCCCAAGGTCACTGCGTGGTTAGCATGGATCCAAGTCCTTGGCTTCCAAACCCCCATTTTACAGAACAGAAAGCTGAGCACAACTAGACTGGGGACTTGCCTGAGATCCCACAGTGAGGGCAACGAAGAACTGGAACTCAGTTCCCTGGAAGTTCTGGTCTCTGTCTCACAGAGCAATATCCCTGGGGACCTAGAACCCACCCCGGACACTGTTGCCCTCCCTGAGGCTGGAAGCCAGGTACATGGAACCAGGCCCTTTTGCTTGCTTGTGGTCGTTAGCAGCCAGCTCTGGGCCCGGTGACACGGGCTGTTAGGCCCATCGTGCAGAGAGAGGTCTTGACAAACGTCCCGGCAGGATTTCATCTTGACAGTCTGGAGAGGGTGCGGGAGCAGTGGGGGGATGTTGCAGCAGAAGGTGTGATGAAAAGAGCTTTTGCTAATAATTGGTCCAGCAAAAGTTTAAGGAGCTAGTTTTGCAGAGACTTGGTGGTAATGAGCTCGCCAAGTTGATTGCTGCAGGGAGAGAGAGAGAAAAAAAATCCTTCTGAATAGGTTTGTTGAATAATTATGAACTGAGCTGAACTTTTGCATTTTCTGACTAATTGTATGACTGGTGATGTTTAATGGATGAAGCTTATTATTATTATTATTTTTCCCTGAGTGGCAGTTTTTCTTAGGGGAAATGAAATTGGACCCCGGTCTTACCCGCCATCTGAGGGGGAGGATCTCAAGGGTGACAGGGATTAGTCTTATTCCCTGGGGTCCCAGGGGGCCAAATCAGGCCCAGTGATGTGCAACTGAAGGGGTAAGGAAGCTCTAGGAGAGCAGACTGGAACACAGAATAAAGTTTTCTAATATTGGTGGGTATATCTGCTTAGGATGGTGAGGTAGTGAGCCCCCTGTCACTGTTGGAGGTGAGAGGTATGGTGGATTATAGTTTATAGATTTTGAGTGGGAGATCTCCAAGAGGAAGGCCTAGCCCAATACTTATTTTATCCATGATGATAGGTGCACAGAGATTAAGCCAAATATTAAGCCAGGATTTGAATTCATATTTTCTGACTCCAGAGCTAGAAAGGAACTTAGAGGTTCTAGAGTCCAACCCTTTCATTTATTTAGGGTTATTTATTTATTTATTTATTCATTCATTCATTCATTTATTTTTGAGGCTGGGGGTTAAGTGACTTGCCCAGGGTCACACAGCTAGGAAGTGTTAAGTGTCTGAGACCACATTTGAACTTGGGTCCTCCTGAATTCACCCTTCATTTTATAGATGAACCAACTTGGGGCCTTAAGCAGGTTTAGTGACTGAAGGGCAAGAGAAGAGGTTGCTAAGTGAATGCCTGTAAAGTGATTTCTAGGAAGGAAAGTAGAATCCCAGAAGAGCGTGGGGCAGGGGGAGGCGTCCAGTCCAATTCAACCCTAAACAAGACTGTAATGTTTCCAACAAATATACTCCCAGCTTTTGCTAGAAGGCCTCCTGTGGGGAGAGTCGTTTTCCCCCCCTCGCCCTATCCCAAGGAAGCTGTGATGATTAGGAAATGTTTCCTGACATGGAGCCTAAATCTGCCTCTGTTCTATTCCTTGTTCCTCTGACCTCTGCTGACACTTTCAAGGCATGGGATTGGCCAACAGAAACTGTTAAGAAGTGGAAAAGACCTTAGTGACCATTGGGTTCTTGGCGCTCTCTTTACAGATGGGAAATGGAGACTCAGAGAAGTCACTTACTGAGTCAGAAAGGTAGATCACCCACTTACTAACGATGTAGCCTTGGGTAAGTGATTTAGTCTCTGGGCCCTTCTTTTGAGGTTGTTTAGTTGCTCCCTTCTACAGAACCTATGATTCTAAGAGACTTTCTCACAGGAACGAGAAGGAATGAGAAGTTATAGGAACTTGGACTTGGAAAGGAAGTGGGCGTCCATTGAACCAACTTGTATTTCCATTGGTCTCTGAGCTCACAATGGGGGCCTGCCTCTCTATACCATCTATCCCAACTTGTGGGACTCTTGCCATGGTGTCTTGCAAATCCTCCATGATGGATTGCTCCCTTGGGGGTGTGGACTTCTTCTAGACCAGTGATCCTCAAACTTTTTAAATGGGGGCCAGCTCACTGTCCCTCAGACTATGGGAGGGCTGGACTAGAGTAAAAACAAAAACTCACCCTCTGTCTCAGCCCCTCAGCCCATTTGCCATAACCCGGCGGGCCACATAAACATCCTCAGTGGGCCTCATCTGGCCTATGGGCCGTAGTTTGAGAACCCCTGCTCTAGACTGATGAGTGTTTTGGGGATACCAATGGCCTGCCACGTGGGAATCTCCAATTATTTGTCTCTTGACCTTTCTACATGACCTCTTTTGTGGTGTCTCTGATGACATCGTTGCCAATGCTCCTCTGGTTCCATTCTTTGTCACCAAGAATACCCCTTATCTTCAAATTACTTTGTTTACTCTTGTACTGATTATATGCACATAGTGTCTCCTATGACAGAATAGACACTCTTTTGTCTTTGAAGCTCCAGTGCCTACCACTGTGCCTGGCATACAGCAAATGCTTAATAAGTGCTCGTCATTTGATTTTATAGACAGTGCATTGTAGTAATATACAGAACAGCCCTTAGTCTGATCATTATAAGGATTAGAATCCTCTTGGCAACATCTCTATCAAGTGTTCATCCAGCCTTTGTCTGAAGGCCTCTGGAGAAGAAGTGAACCCCCTACCCAGGGATTCAGCCCCCTATGCAGGGATTCAGCCCCTTCCACTTTGGGGTGACTCCAACTAGACAGTTTTTGCTTGTATAGAGCCTCTCTGTCTCAGCAGGACACTGGAGTGAAGTTCATCTGGCTCTCCAGCCGGGTGCTTTCTTGCTGTTTCCAGCTCACATTGGTTGAGGGGAAGGGTCCGTGTGTCACTGTGGAGACACATGGAGTCAGGAAGCTCTGAGTTCAAATCTGTCACCACCCAATAGCTGGGTATCTCTCTTAATTTCTCCCAGCTTCCCTCAGCATTTGTAAAAATCAGGCTAATAATAACACCTGCCTCACAGGCTTGTGGTGAGAATCACATGAGATGATATTTGTAAACTGTAAAGTGCTCTAAGAATGATAATTTGACTATTTTCTTGGAAGGAGGCAAACTGTCTGCTAGGAGCAAAGCCAGGCCCATAACCCAGGGTTTTCGATCCAAGTAGTGGACAGAGATCTGCTCCCCGGGTGAGGAAGGTCCTGCCTCTAATGGGGTGACTGGGCAAATCACTTGAAATTCGGGGTACCGAGGCAGCACTTGTCTGGCTCGAAGGTACAGAGCAGGTGCCTATGGGAGAAGAAACATTAATCTCAAAGTTCTTTACGTTACTGAAATCAGGAGTCTGATCGAATACACATACTAGCGAACGTACACACGAGCCTGCCTTCGTTTATACACAGGCAATTTCTGTCTCCTTATTTCTATTTGAATATGGTATATCTCTATCCCCTTAACTCCTTAGGGAGCAGGGACAGGTGGTTTCTTTTGGGGGGGTGTTTTCTTGTAGCCTGTGTCAAATCAAATGTTTCAGCTGTATCCTACTCATCGTGACCTCATTTGGAGTTTTCTCGGCAAAGATACTGGTGTGGTTTGCCATGTTCCTCACCAGCTCATCTTGAGGCACTGAGGCAGAGTTAAGGGACTTTCCCAGGGTCATACAGTCAGTAAAGTATCTGAGGTCTCATTTGAACTCAGGTTTCCTCTACTTCCGGTCTGAGGCTCTAAATCCAGCGTCACCTAGCAGCTCCTTGTGGTACACAGTAGGCTTTTAATAAATGCTTATTAAATGTTTTGCTCAAAGCTAGCTTTTTTTTTTTTGGATGGAGGGGAGAGAAGAAGTCAATCTGGGAGCTACTGGGTCTTCAGGCTTAGATAAAAAAAGGAGCTATCAACCAATCAATCAATTAATCTACAAGCATTTATTAAGAGCCTACTGGGAAAGCAAATACAAAAAACCAGTCCATTTTAGATGTTACACTGGTTTAAAGTTCTGCACTTGGAATCAGGAAAAATTCGACCTCACCTGGTACACAGTAGGCACTTAATAAATGTTGCTTGACTTACCAACTGTGTGACATTGGGCAAGTCAATAATAACCTCTCTGGAGCTCACTTTCTTCAGCTAAAAACCCACGGATCGATAAGGCTCCTCCTAGCCCAAAATCTAAGATTCTCAGATCCTAACAAAGTTCTCAGAACTGCCTGCTGTATGCCATCTCCTTTCTAGCTCAGGGGGTAGCTCTGGCTGGAAGCTAGGGGAACCAGCAGGGGGTCCATCTGGGCGGGGGGCGGGGAGTGCTTCTTCCTCCCCTCTCATTCCGGCTAGAAGGCCCTGTCAGAGTCCAAGCGGCCTCTTCCCCATGCCCCAGGCACATCTCTGCCCCGCCCTGCCCCAGCGTGCCATGGGCAAGTTAGTGGCAGGCTCTGCTGCTACAGGCTCCCAGAGGCTCTCAGGAGCAGCCAGCTCCCGGTTGGTATCCCCCAGCTTAAACGTGGGGACTCGTTTGGACACTAGGGGGCACTGTGTCCGTTCCAAAAAAATCTCAGGCAGCTCCTTGGCTGAACAAGCAAGGGCGGGCGGACACACACACACACACACACACACACCACACACACACACACACACACACACACACACACACACACACACACACACACACACACACACACACACACACACACAGCCCTTCCTAACAAACACACAGACCCCTTCACCATCACGCTCCCTAATACCCCATTTCTTACACTAACAAGCCCACATAGACACCTCTCACCCTTTCTGAGACACACTCAGCACCAATACCCTTTTCACACAATCCTTACTAACACACAGCGCCCTCTACTAACACAAAAACTTGCCCATGCCCACTTAAGACAGTTCTCCACACACAGTACCTTAACTAAACCCGGTGCCCTCCTGACCCAAGCAGAAGCCCCTTCCTCGTGCCCAAGGCCTCCCTCACGCTCTCTCCCGACACAGCCCTTACCAAGGGCCCTAAGCCCTGCACGGCGGCACCCCCACTCCCCACCTAACACTAACAGGACACTCATCTCTTGTTAGCAGCACCTAACTCTGCCCGGCTGGCACACCATCCACACACTGCAACACATACAGCCAAAGCCAAAGCCCGGATCCTCCCTATCTCTCTGCACATTTCCTGCCTTCCCATCTTTCTCCCCCCTCTCTCCCCCCCCCACGGAGGCGCTCTGCTCCCCAGGCTCCCCAGAGTGCGAGAAGCACGGCCTGAAGCTTAGAAAGAAGAGCCCGCGCCTGGTGACGGGGCCATATAAAAATGTCTCCCGGATGGAAGCCTCCCCACGGCTTGCTGTGACAGGCTTTCCCGGACACACCCGCTTCCTCAGTGGTCGCGGAGGCCCTCGGGAGCCCAGTGAGGTCCCACCAAAGGATCCCGAGGTGCTCTGGTTGTGTGGACAGATGGCAGGACTTTGGTGCAGTGGCCTTCAGCGCACACACCTCCCCCCCAGCCTCTAGTTGGGGGGGGGGCTGGGACTCTCGGGGCTACATTTCGTCAGTCCGGCCAGCAGGCATGGGCCTCTCTCCCCTAAGAGCCCCGAGATACTCCCTCTTGCTCCCTCCTACGCCGGGAGAGATGGACACACACACCTGACGGAGACGCGCTCACACACGTCTTTCCCGAGCCTGGCGCATTCCGCAGACACGGACAGACTTGGGCACTCGGGCTTGGGCATGGGGCATGGGGCCTGTCAGAGGCCCTTGTGCACGTACACACGCGCGCGCGCATCCACACACACACACACACACACACACACACACACACACACACACACACGAGTAGAACGGCCCTCATCCCCTCCCCTCCCCCTCTCCGGGTTCCATACGAGCCGCCTTCTGGGTCGCTCGGCTCTCGTCCCCGGGTCGAGTCCTGGTACACGAACGGGCCGGCAGGCCAGGCGGGGGGGAGGGGCAGAGGGGCGGGAAGGTGGGCCTCAGCGCCGCCAGCCGCGAGCTAGCCCCTTTATCTCGGTTTCCCCGGGCCTGCCTAGCTCCTCCCTCCCACCCCGGCGCTCTCCTGCGCCCAGGCCGGCTCCCCTGTCAGCACGCTAACGAATAACTTCCACGTCCGATTCCTTTTCTTTGCCGGTTCTGAAATCTCTAAGCCATCAGCAAGGAGGATAGTTCACATGAAAACTAATTACATAAAATCAATATTTAATCACAGCTCAACATCCTGATCCTGCAAAAAAAAAAAAAAAAAAATCCTTTTAAAACTCTGCCGCCCAGGACAAATTCTTCTTCTGGCCATTTATTTATGGAGCTCATTTTGGGGGTGCGGGGTGATTTTCATGTTCAGTTTCGGGGTGGGGGTGAGGAGGACTAAAGACAGCTTTGTGGACGCTCCCGAACCCCCGGAACGTGAGCTGAGCCCCGGCCTTCGCTGATTCTATTCCCCTCGGGTTGTAAAACCGAGCACCCCTTCTTTCCTGGCGGCCCCCCCAAAGCCTGGGAAAGCCGGGGGGGTCTGAGGCCTAGCTTCGGCCCGGACGCTGCTCCCGGTGGAGCATGCCCCAAAGTTGCCCTCCGGCGCTGGGCGTCCGGGCACTCCCACCGGCCCTCTGGGTGGCAGGAGGGGCCGGGGGACACCCCGAGGCCGGGGGCGGGTGGGCCCCGCCCGGGCTCGGACCGCACGCGCAGGGCGGAGCTAGGAAGCCTCGGGGGCTCAGCGGGCGGCGGGGACGCGGGGGTGCGCTTGGCACCCCGGGCTCAATTTGGATCGAGGCGGAATGGCGATCTGGGGGCATTTCGAGAGAAGTTTTCCAGGGATGTGAGCGTCGTAGGGACAGAGCCCGCCGCTGCTATCTTCTGCAAGGAGGATTTTCGCTCCCTCCCTCCCTCCTCCCTCCCTCCCTCCTCCGCTCTCTCCCTCCCTCCCCTCCCCCTCCCCACCCTATCACCTCCAACCACTGACTTCAGGGCAGCCTTGAGCCCCAGTGGAGATCAAGAAGAGCTAAACATTTTAACTAAGATTATTGGGATAAATATTTCATAAAGAGCAGAGAAGATATTAAATTACACCTATTGATTCTGGTATCACAACCCAATTCCAGCGCTTGGCCCCTCTGGACTAATTGAGCTCTTAAGGAGGCCTGGCCTCGGCCAGCCTCCGGACCCGGAGCAGAGCCCGGTTCTCGGCACCAGAGACTGCCCGGGAGCGCTAAGGCACCGTGGGGGCAGCAGGCCCCAACTTTGCGGGGGCTGGGCTGTGGCGGGGACCCGGGGCTGCGGCCCAGCCAGCCTCCCCGTCTCCCCCCCCCCCGCGTCCCCCAATCCGCGCCAGGGCTGCTGAAGCCGAAGGAGCCGCTCCTTCGCGCCGAGGGCCAGCGAGTCCCCGGGAGGGATCCCGAGGCCGCGGCGAAGGGGTCGGGGGATCCCGGGCACCCAAACTTCAAGTGCTTCTCTGCAATACTCCCACGCCTACCCCCCATCTCCCCTCCCCCCCTCCCCGGCTGCCGTCTCGGTAGTCGTCTCGGCTCCGGAAAACGCGTCCCCGCCCCGGCCGGACTGGCTAACTTGAGCACCAATCCCCGGGCGCTCGCCGCTGGTTCGGCTCCGCTCTGGCTTCGGGACCTCGGGGTCGCCCGGGGCTACAGCCCCGCGCCTTATTTCCCGGGAGGAGCGCCGCCCGGGCTGGCGGTTCGCTCCCAGCCGCCACTTGGCGACTTTCCGAGGCCAGTCCCGGGGCTTCGCCTCCCGACCCCATTGTCTAGGCGTCCCGCGGCAGTCGGCCCGAACCGCCGCCCACCTCCCACCTCTCTCCCTCACGGTCCCCCTCCCCGCTCCCCGCCAGCCCGGTGAGTCCCGCTCCGGATCAGTGGCGGCGGGGAGGGGACGAGGGCCAGGGGGTGGGGGGCACTGCTCGGGAAATCGAACAAAGCCCCGCTCTCCCTCCTTCTTCCTCCCGTAAGTCCCCTGCTTTCGCTCTCTCCCCTTCCCCCCCACCCCCATCCTGGCTCCCCGGTCCCCCCCACCCCCCACCCCGGACCCCGAGGCCCGAGGTGTCGAGGGCACTGGGGATACTGGCGGGGACTGGGGTGGGGGGTTGGTTAGGGGCGGGATGTGTGGGGGGAAGCACCGGCTCTCTGCGGGGGCTGGCAACCCGGCCTCAGCTCCGGACCACCTTAAGAGTGAGCCCCGCCCCGGGCCCGGAGCTCGCGTCCCGCTGATTGGCGCAGACCTAATGGCTGAAATTGATTGCTGAAATGCAAAACTTGTTGCTGGTTCCCGAGCGCAGGGCGAGAGACAGAGACAGAGAGAGGGGAGCGGAGGGAGACCCTCGGAGCGCCCCACACCGAGGCCTCCCCCCCCGCCCCCAGCCGGGAGAGGGGAGCGAAGGCCCTAGGTTCCTCCCTTCCCCTGAGCCCAGAGAGAGGAGCACAGAGCGCCACAGCCCCCCTCTTCGGCTCCGTGCCTCCCACCCGTCCTCGAGCCCCCCTTTCCCCCCCCTCCCCAGTCCGAAAGGGGGAGTGGAGGCTCGGAAGCACCTCGGGGCAGAGGCCGGGCAGCTGAGAGCCCGAGAACCAACCTCTCCGCTTCCCCTCAGCAGCCGGAGCGGGGAGCCGAGCGAGCGAGTGCAGCCCAACTCCGAGTCCCGAACCAACGGTCGAGAGAAGGGAGCGGAGCGAGCGAAGGGATCGCAGGACGAAGGCGAAGGCGGCGAGGCGGCCGAGCTGTCCGGCCCCCGGAGCGTCTGAGTGCGGCAGGGCGCTCGCCCCGCCGGCCCGGCCCCGCGAGGGGAAGGCGGCCGCCGTCCGCCCGGGGCCCCCGGCCCTACGCCCCGAAGCTCCAGCCCCGGGCGCGGGACTCCGTCGGCACGTCCCCGGCTCTGCAGCGAGCCCGGCTCGGGGCCCCTACGTTCGCCATGCGGAGCGGAGCCTCCGGCGCCCGGATCCCCTAGAACGGAGGCTGCTCGGAACGCGCTGTCTGCGGGAGAGCGGGGGGCGGGGGCGGCTCCGAGCCAGCCGGGCCGGCGAGGGGCTGAGCCGCGGCAGCGACGGAGACTCCGGGAGGGGCCCTTCCGTCCCCCGGCGCGAGCCTGCCCTGAATGACTTCCCCTGGCCGGGCCTTTCGGCTGGCGCGGCCGGCTTGCGGGCGGCAGCCCTCCGCAGCCCGAGCCATTTGGACTTGAGAGGAAGGTGATCGCCTTTTCTCCCCTCCCCCTTCCCCTTCTCCCCCACTTTACTTTTCGTCCCCGGCCCGGGCCCCAGTCGCCCCCGAGCCGAGCCGCCGCGGTCCCGGGGCCGCTCCCCCGCCCCCTCCCCGTCCCCCTCTGCCCCCTCCCGGGACCCACGCGTCTCCGCGCGAACCGCCCGGGGCATGTGGCCGGCTGCTCTCCCCCCAGAGGCCTTCCCGCTCCGCAAGATGTGAACGCTGCCCGCGGGATCGAGCCGAGGCAGTATCGTGGGTGAGGAGTGGAGACCCCCGGCCCCCGCCCCAGCCCCCTCCACCCCCCGCGCCGCGCCTTCCCCCAGTCGAGCGCGCCCGGAGCCGCCTCGGAGTGCCGGTCCCGGGGCCCCAGCTCGCTGCTGGCAGGAGGCGCGCGGGGAGACGCAGGCTGGCATGCCCTTCTGATTCCCCTCCGCCCCCGGACCCTCTCCCCCCGCCCCCGAAAGTATGTTTGGCCTGGATCAGTTTGAGCCTCCGATCAATAGCAGAAACGCTGGCCAAGGCGACAGAAACTTTGGCGAACCCGGCCTGAGCATGAACGGCCACTTCAAAGCCCCGGCTTTCCACGCGGGGGGGCCGGCGGACCCGAGCCTGGGCGGCCTGGGCGAGCCCCCTCTCCTGGGGATGAACATGGGCATGGCCGGGGAGCCGTACGCCTTCCACGGCCGGGGCCACTCGGAGCTGCACGCGGGGGGCTTGCAGCCGCAGCCGGTGCACGGCTTCTTCGGCGGCCAGCAGCCTCACCACGGCCACCCCGGCGGCCACCATCCCCACCAGCACCACCCCCACTTCGGCGGCAACTTCGCGGGCCCGGACCCCGGCGCCTCCTGCCTGCACGGGGGCCGCCTCCTGGGCTACGGCGGCGGCGGGGGCGGCCTGGCCAACCAGCCCGGCTTCGCCGAGGGCTACGAGCACATGGCGGACACCCAGGGGGGCGAAGGTTTCGGCCAGGGGCGGCCCGGCAACATCCCCGACTTCCAACACCACAGCTCGGGCCCCTCGGGCCACGCGGTTCCCGCCCCGTGCCTCCCGCTGGATCAGTCCCCCAACCGGGCGGCCTCCTTCCACGGCCTCCCGGCCTCCGGCGGCTCGGATTCCCACGGCCTGGAGGCCCGCAGGATGGCCAACCAGGGGGGCGTCGAGTCCCTGGAGTACAACTACCCCGGCGACGGGCCCTCGGGACACTTCGAGCTGCCGGTGTTTTCGCCCTCGGAGTCCGAGGGCCAGCTGCCTCACTACGGGGCCGGCCGGCAGGTGCCCGGGGGCGCCTTCCCGGGAGCCTCGGCGCTGCCCAGGGCCCCGGGCATGGTGGCCATGTCCAAGATCCATCCCCAGCAGCAGCCGCCGCAGCCGCCGCCGCAGCAGCAGCCGCAGCCGCACGGCGGCGGAGTGTTCTTCGAGAGGTTTGGAGGGGCCCGGAAAATGGCAGTGGGCATGGAAGCCGGGGTGAACGCAGCCAGGCACCCCTTGATGCAACAGGCCCCGCAGCCGCCCCAGCCGCAGCCCCCTCCTCCGCAGCCGCAGCCGCAGCCGCCGCCCCCGCAGCAGCCGCCGCCGCAGCCCGGTTTGCTGGCCAGACAGAACTCCTGCCCCCCGACCCTCCCCCGGCAGCCCCAGGCGGAGGCCCCGCCGGCGGGCGGCAGCCTGCAGGACGGCGGGCCTATTCTTCCGAACCAGCACGCGCAGTTCGAGTACCCCATCCACAGACTGGAGAACAGGAGCATGCACCCCTATTCCGACCCGGTGTTCACCATGCAGCACCCGCCGCCGCCCCCCGCCCCGCAGCCGCCGCCGCAGGCGCCGAACCAGCGGCTGCAACACTTCGATGCCCCCTACGTGAACGTGGCCAAGAGGGCGAGGTTCGACTTCCCGGGCACCCCGGGCGTGGACCGCTGCGCCTCGTGGAACGGCAGCCTGCACGGCGGAGCCATGGACAACCACCTGTCCCCTTCGGCCTACCCGGGCCTGCCCGGGGACTTCACGCCCCCGGTGCCCGACACCTTCCCCCCGGGCCCGGCCCTGCAGCACCCGGGCCCGGACCCCCAGGCCCTGCAGCAGCAGCAGCAGCAGCAGCAGCAGCAACAGCAGCAGCAGCAGCAGCAGCAACGCCAGAACGCGGCCCTCATGATGAAGCAGATGGCGTCCCGCACCCAGCAGCAGCAGCAGCAGCAGCAGCAACAGCAGCAGCAGCAGCAGCAGCGGCTGCGCCAGCCCGGCCTGCCGCCGCTCAGCCACCCCGGGGACGTGGGGCCGGCCGGCGGCCTGGTGCACGGCGGCCCCGTGGCCGGCCTGGCCCAGGCCAACTTTGAGCGGGAGGGCGGCGGGGGCGGCGGCGGCGGCGGCGGCGGTGGGGGCTCCGGCGGCGGCGGGGGCGGGGGCGCCGGACGCCTGGGGAACTTCGACCCGCAGAACCCTCACCTGGCACCGGAGAGCGCCTGGTTCCCCGGCCCCCACCCGCCGCCTCCGCCCCCCGGAGACCTCCTGCCCCGCAGGCTGGGCGGCTCCAACCTGCCTCCCGACGGGAGCCCCCACGAACTGGGCCTGGCGCAGGGGGGCTCCGGGATGCTGTTCCGGGGCCCGGGGGTGGCCGGGCTGGGACTGCAGGAGTCGCTGCGGATGCCCGGCGAGGGCCACGTGCCCGCCCTCCACTCGCCGGGCTTGCACTCCCAGTTCGGGGGCGGCCTGGGCGGCCTGGGCCAGCTGCAGTCTCCCGGGGCCGGGGTGGGCCTGCCCAGCGCGCCCTCGGAGCGCCGAGCCCCAGCGCCGGACTTCGCGGCGCCCGCCCTGGGCGGCCAGCCCGGCTTCCCGTTCGGCGGGAGCAGCCGGCAGGCCACCCCGCTCGGTAACCCGGGCGTGAGCGCCTCCCCGGGCGGCGGGGGCGGCGGCGGCGGCGGCGGCGGGGGCGGCTACCCGCCGCAGTCCGAGTTCCAGCCCAGCCAGCGGGCCTCGGCCAGCAAACTGGGCGCCCTGAGCCTGGGCTCCTTCAGCAAGCCCAACTCCAAGGACAACCTCTTCGGCCAGAGCTGCCTGGCCGCCCTCTCCACCGCCTGCCAAAACATGATCGCCAGCCTCGGGGCGCCCAACCTCAACGTGACCTTCAACAAGAAGAACCAGCCCGAGAGCAAGAGGAAACTGAGCCAGACCGACTCCGACGGGGCGGGGGCGAGCGGCGGCGGCGGCGGGGGCGGCGGCGCCGCGGGGAGCTCGGGCCCGGATTACTTTCCCGGCGGCACCGGCCCGGGGGGCCCGGGGCCCGGCGGCCCGGGAGGGACCGGCGGCGGAGGCGCCAAAGCCCCCGGGCCCCCTAACCCGCCCGCGCCGGGGGACGGCACCAGCCTCTCCCCCAACTACACCATCGAGGCCACGTCGGGCAACGACGGCAAGCCGGTGCCCGGGGGAGGCGGGCGGGGTCGGGGCCGCAGAAAAAGGGACAGCGGCCACGTGAGTCCCGGGACCTTCTTCGACAAGTTCTCCGCCGCCGCGGCGGACAGCGGGAGCTCGGGCGTGAGCCCCGGGCAGCAGGCGGCGCCCGGGCCTCCGGCCGGAAGTTCGGGCGGGGAGCCGCGAGGGGCGCCCACCCCCCACGACAAGGCCCTGACCTCCCCGTCTTGGGGCAAAGGGGCCGAGCTGCTGCTGGGCGACCAAGCCGACCTCATGTCGTCCCTGGACAGCGGCATCCAGAGCGGGGCCAAGTCGGCGGGCAGCTCCCCGCACGTCGGGGACTTCACCGACGAGGTGAGCGCGGGCTACGCCAACGAGGACGAGGTGTCGTCCAGCTCCGACAGCGCGGCCCCGGCCCTGTCCAAGGCCGGCCGCAGCCCCCTGGTCACCGGCTCCCCGAAGATGGCGCGGGGCCCCGCCGGGGAGCACGGACAGAAAGCGGCCCCCGGCCTGGGCGGCCTCCTCACTACCTCTACCTCGACCCCGGACAGCTACGGCCTGAGCGGCGGCGGCGGCGGGGCGGCCCACCCGGGCACGCCGGGCCTCGAGCAGGTCCGCACGCCGACGAGCAGCACGTCCCCGCAGGACGAGATCCACCCGCTCGAGATCCTCCAGGCGCAGATTCAGCTGCAGCGGCAGCAGTTCAGCATCTCCGAGGACCAGCCTCTGGGGCCCAAGGGCGGGGGCGGCGGGGGCGGCGGCGGCGGCGCCAAGAAGGCCGAGTGCGCGGGGGGCCAGAACGGAGACAGCGAGCTGGGCGCTTGCTGCCCCGAGGCCGTCAAGAGCGCCATGAGCACCATAGACCTGGACTCCCTGATGGCCGAGCACAGCTCCACCTGGTACATGCCCGGCGACAAGGCTCTGCTGGACGGCCCCGAGGATGACAAGACGCTGGCGCCCTGGGAGAAGTCCAAGCCCCCGAATCCAGGCGGCAAAGAAGGTAGAGGTAGCGTGCCTCCTTCTCCCCGTCCTCCCTCCCTCCCCACCCCGTCTGCTCCCCGTCCTCCCCCCTCCCCACCCCGTCTGCTCGTTCCTCCCCTGGGGGCCGGCTGGGAGGCCTAGCTTCTCGCCGCGCTCCTGGGCAGCCTCCCCTCCTCCCACCGGCCAGGTGCCCCTCTCCCGCAGGGGGCACCCTGCTGCCGCCTTCCCAGAATCCCCAGCGGGGATCCTCGGAGGGCCCTCTCTGGGGTGGAGTCGCTGAGCTCCCCACAGACCTTTAAGCTCCTCGGGTGGAGGCTGGCCACCCTCCTTTATTTACCCTGGAGGGCTGGGGGGGGAAGACAAGCCAGTTCGGGCTCCCAGGGATTCCCTCTTCTTTTCCTCCCTCCCCCTGCCTCACCTCGGAGGGAATTGTGGTCGGAGGGGGCTGTGAGGAAGGGGCGCAGAGTGTGGCTGGGGGGCCGGGGGGATGAGGAAGCAGGGAAAGTTAGAAGCAAATCGCCCCCGGGGCCAGCGCTCAGCCCGGCTCTCGGGGCTGGACAGCACGAGCGTCTCCCTCCCCTTCCCCCCTCCCTCTTTCAACTCCCGAGCAACTTTTGCCGCAGTTGCGGGGCTGCTGCTCGGAGGGGAGGGAGCCCCGCCCGCCCAGCGCCTTCTCTAAGTCGGGGCAGAGACCCTGGCCTTTTCCCAGCAGGGTAGCGGCCGCTGGGAAGAGCTGCGGGCACGACTCTCTGCCCTCCTTAGAGCCCCCCTCCCCAAATGGCTCCCATTTATAATCTGCTTCCTGATCTGTGGCCTGAGCTGGGGAGGGAGGGAGGGAAGGAAGGAAGGAAGAAGGGAGAGAGGAATTTTAAAAAAAAGGGTGGAAGAAAGAAGGAAAAAGGGAAAGAAGAAAGAGGGAAGGGAAAAAGAAGAAAGGAAAGAGGGAGAGAAGGAAAGAAGGAAGGAAGAAAAGAAGAAAGGAAAAAGAGGGAAGAAAGAAAAGAAGCGAGGGAAAGGGAGAGAGGGAAGGGAAGGAAAGAAGGGAAGTTGAGAAGGAAAGTAGGAAGGACGAAAAAAAGAGGGAAGGAAGAAGTTGTAAGGCCTTGGGCCTGTCTCTGAGGCCCTCCCTAATTTGACAGTTGCTCTTATAATGAATAGTTGTTTTGTCTCTTGTTACTATCCTGGTTTAGTCGTTGAGAATCCAGACCTGTCAGGGTTCCCACAACTGTCCCCCCCGATTTCCTTTGGCTCTTTTTTTTTTTTTTTAATTTTCTGTCTTTAAGGAGGGGGGGCAGTTGAGAAATGGGGGTGGCTGAGACTGACAAACTTTTCCCTTGCAAACCACCTGAGCGTGCATTCTTGGGGGGCATGGAGGGTCGAGGGTTTGTCACTTGGGAGCTGCACAGGGGTGACAGATGTTTAATTCCGGCATTGGATTCCATTATAGGTCTCCCAGTGTCTAGAGGCCATTAGGAGTCTATAAGTTGAGGGGGGGAAAACCCTTAAATGGAAAACCATCGGAGTTAAAGCGATAACCGTTCTTCTTAACCTAAAGATGACTTCGGCTCCTGTAGATTTCCGTTTTATTTTAATGAGGTCATTTTTTTTCAAGGCTAATGATTTCTTAAAATTATATATCATAATTTAAAAAAATATGCAGGATCTTCTTCCTTCCCTCATCAGAGTATTGTCAGCCAGCCAAAAAGCAGCTCGGCGAAAGCTGCCTCTATTATGCCTTCCTCATTAGTGTCCTATTTACTGGACTAGGACCTAGCTTGCTTCCTCCTCCTCCTCCTCCTCTTCCTTCTTCCCCTGCTATATCATCTCCTTTTCCTATTAGCTTCCTATTTTTTCTCTCTCTTCTTCACTTCCCTTTCTTCTGACTCTTATCCTCCTTTCTTTCTCCTACCTTTTTTTCCTTTCCCCTTTCTCATCATTCCCTTTCTTAGTTTTTTATTTCTCTTTCTATTCCCCTTCTCTTCCTCCATTTCCTTCTTTGCTTCCTCCCTTAATTCTCTTTTTTCTCCTTTCCCTATTTTTCTCTTCATTCTTTTTGTTCTTTCCTCCTTCCTTCCTCTTCTTCCTCCATCTCTCTTTTCCTAGCTCCCTTTCTTTCTTTTCTTTTTTTAGTTCTTTTTCTTCCTCTTCTCATTTTTCTTCCTTTCCTTCTTCTTTTTGTTCATCTTCATCATTATGTTTCTTCTTCTTCCTCCTCCTCCTTCTCCTTTCCATATCTTTCCTTCTATTCCTTCCTTTCATTCTCTTCCTCCTCCTCCTTATTTTCCCTATCTCTGCTCATCTTTTAGCTAGCTGCTTTTCCCTTTTCCTGAGCATCCCCTTCCTCCTTCTGCTTAGGTAAAAGGCCCAGATAAAATGGGACTTAGGTGGCCCCGCCAAACTCCCGGGATCGCCCGGCTCCCAGCTTCAGGGGGGCTGGCTTTCCTCCTTGGGCTTTCTGAAGCGTGAATGGCCGGTCCCTGCCGTTTGCGTCTTTGTTCCCGGTTAATGCCCAGCCCAGGACGCTCTCCCTGGGAGCCGGAGCCGGGCGTGTTTAGCATGCACAGCAGCCGCTGGTGCCCATCAGTATTCTTCAGGCTTCAGCCAGGCAAGGACATAAATTGGTTTTGTTTGGGACCTTCCTCTCTTTTTTTCCATTTTTAAATGGAGTTGCACACAAGCGTCCTTCCTGGCGCCTTCTCGTTTATTTTCTTGTCCACAACATCTCGATTGGGCTGGATCAATAGCTAGTTAGCACAAATCACAGCTCCTGTCATTTCTACCTTGGCACAAACGCCCCTCCCCCTTCCTCCTCCCTTCAAATCATTAAAAGCAGATTGGCAAAAATGTTGGGGAGGGGGTCAGGTAGGGGGGAGAAAAGTTCTAAAAACCCAGACTAGCTTGGGAGGTGAGAAAAACAAACAAACAAACAACTCCATGGATAGATAGCTAGAGCCGCCTTATACAGTCAGCTTTTCTGCCTTCTCGGTACATCTTGTGTGGAATAAGCAGAGAGGGAGAAGATGAGCTGATTTTGTGGGAGCTCTTTGGGGTTCCAGTAGGAAAAATACATGGAAGTGACCTCTGAGAGGAGCGATGTCCTTAAAGAAATGGTCCTGGCCTGGAACCGAGGGCTTTATTTTTGGAAGGAGAATCTGCTGGGATTTATTGGCTTCCTCCACCCCGACCCCTACCCAAAAAGGGGAAAAAGTGGGTCCTATCCTTGGCATTGTCCTCTGGGATTAGCTCCAGAGCTGCTGAGCTTAGCCAGTGAACGGCGGCGGGCAGGAAGGGACCCCCGGTCCCTTGGCTCTCTTTGTCTTGTGCTCTGTGATATGGGAAGGGAGGAAGCCGAACCTTCCTGTCGCTTAAGCCTGGGATTTGGGGCTGGGTCGTAATTCGGTTCTTCTCGACCCACCATCCAAAGTCTACCAGGGTATCTCATTCAGATCTTACTTTTCCCTCTCTGGCAGTAAATAAGAAAGATTAAACTTTTCATTATGATGAGAGCCTGCTGCTCCCATCTGCCTACATTGTACAGCTAGATTCCCTCTTTCATTACAGATAGCCCTGTGTGTACTTCCCCCATAAACACTCTGGGCTTGGCTACTCCTTCTGGCATTGGCTACTTTTTCAAGGTGAAAGGTCAGGGCCTGTCCTTAAAAAAAAAAAAAAATTAAAAATAAGCAATCTGGGGGTCCTCTCAACAATTAGCTGTTGCTTATGGGAAAAGACGCCAACCCGCAGCCCCCAACCTCAGCTCAGGAAGGAGAAGACCCTTCATCCTCTCCGCAAAAGCACCTACTTTATTTTGTCACCCGCTATAAAATACTTAGCTACTGGAATGATTAAATATTAACACCATTTCGGAATTCTTCCCGCCCTGGTGACAAAATACCAGTCCTGTGTTTAGCAAAATGATCCACACCCAGGCTGGAAGGCCCAAATAACTCTTCCGGATGGCATGGAGTATAAAACTCCTGAGACGTGCCCAGACTCTCCTATGGGCTCTCATGGCTTTCCTGTAGGCAGGAGATGTGGTGGGAACTTGTACCAAGATTCACAGCCCAGCAAAGTCTGAAGCCAGGCATCCTAGGAGATGCAATAACATCATGACTTCCTTGATGGCCTTGGGAGGTGGTGGGGGAGAGAAAATTAAATAAAACAAAAACAAAATGTCCAATGTTCCTAAGTTGCAGATGTCCCAAACTGTCACAAAACTTAGACCAGGCCACTGGGAAAGGCACACACCCTGCTTTTTAGAAAGATGGGCTGGGAAAAATGGACTTAGGAGCTCTACAAATAGGTTTGTGCCTCTCAGGATCTCTGTGGTGGTGGAACAGGGTGAGGGCCAAGGAAGAAGGGAGCTGTTGATATTTTAAAATCTTTCTCTTTTTCTCACCGCCTCCCCTTTCCCCCCTTTTGTTTAATCCCTTTCTGGGAAGATTTTGGTGGATTTCAGGGCAGATGGGAAAATGGCTAATACCGTTAGATCCTTGAATCACCAGATTTTCATGGGGTGAGGTAGGAAGAGGAGAAAAATATCCTCCCCCCTGCTTTTCTTTATGGTAGGCCTGTTTGTTTTAAGGTAGCCTAAATTCATTGTATCCTAGAGAAAGTTCACACTTATTAAGAGTGTGTGTGGGGGGACTTCTTTCCAGATTAGAAATCGGAAGCAGTCCCAAATACTGGCTTTCACCTCCACAAATAGTAGGGTTTCTGTGAACGGCTGCTCAGGAAGCATGCCCCTTTTCAAGAAGAGTTTTTTATTGATCTGAGGGGAACTTTGCCTTATTCTGTTATCTGACCCTCCAGAAGAAAACCTCTGGGGGGGGTAGAAACAGGGAAGACTTAAAAAAAGCACCTAAGTCTCCCTTAGGACCACCAGGTTGATCCCATGCTTTCTAGTTCTCTCTCGATGGAAGGCGCAAGCCGCCCAGCCGGACATCCACCAGGGCTGTCAGATCTGAAGTCGGCAGCTGCCTGTGGCAGAAGGAGCCTTGAATTGGGCGTTAGAAGGCCCGGGGATCCCAGCTCTGCCATTTCCTACCTGGCCCATCTTGGCCAAGCTCCTTCCTCCTCTCAGTTTCTTTCCTTTATCAAATCAGCATCATTAGACCACATAAGCTTCAAAGGCCGTTCCCCGCTCCGCAGCCTATGAATTTATTTAGGACGTCTTATTCTGAAAATTGCCTCCCCCCTCCCCTCCCCACTACCGCAATCCTTCTCCGAACCTTTTATGGATGTTTTGAAAATTCAAGGCCGACTGAAATGAAACTTAAATTATGGGAAGTGAGGTGCTTTGGACAGCCGGGACTCCAAAACCTTAGTTGTTTTATTATGATTCCCCCCCATCAGAATTTCTAAGGTTCCTGCCTCCTTATCGCAGAGGTAGTTGAGTTTTATTATGATTTTTTTTTCCCCATCAGAATTTCTAAGGTTCCTGCCTCCTAGTCGAGAACCATGTAACCTAAAGCTTTACAGGTGTTAATCAGGGGACATGTAAACAGATCAGTCTCTGGTACCTTTATGGGGCCGGGAGGGGGGGCAGGAATCCTGTTTTCCCTTCACCAGCCCAGTCCCCACAAGTACTCCTGATATTCTGTGGCTCTTTAATATTTCACTGCAGTAATAAACCTGTCTCTCAGACAAGCCAACCAGCATAACCCCACCCCCCCAGCCCAGCACACATCTGCAATTATCCATTTCCAATAAATATTAATAAAGGACAGAGACAATTTAAAGCGAGGGAGGTAAGGCGTCGTGGAAGAGATCCCTTTCATCTGCCACTGGATTTTTGCAACTGCTTTTCTTTTAAATAGCTAGAGCGCTGGCGAATATTTATTGCTATTATTGTTTGTATAATAATTACAAAGATGGCCACACATGTATGTGTCTGGATCCATACATGACATAGTATGGAAATAGATGCCCACGCATATACGTAGATGTGTGCATATATATCTGTATTCTACATCCCCACATACGTGGAGAGTGAGAGGCTGCCCCCGAGGAGTCGCCTTCCTTCATCTGAATTCATTTACATTTCTCCTA